>NC_080848.1:27087459-27402418 GCF_030435755.1 Ochotona princeps
CTGCCTATAAAAACAGTTAGGGGAGGTACTCAACACTACTTTAACAAGTGAGCTAAAGTTCACAGAAATTCAATAAATTGTCCAGAAGTAACTGATGGTGACAGAGCCAGTAATCAAATTGTCAAGCACCTACTTGCTAATACATCAAATAGTTACACTTCCCTAAGACCTATTTTTCTATTTAAAGATTTATGTGAAAAAAAATTTTTATTTGAAAGAACAGAGTGACAGAGAAAGAAGAGACAGAGATCTTCCACCTGCTAGTTTATTCCTCCAATGTGTGCAACAGCTGGGGCTAGACTAAGCCAAAGACAGGAGCCAGCAACTGTTTTGGTCCTGTGTGCATGGCAGGGGCCCTGGCAGTTGGGCCATCTCCCCTTACTTCCCCAGATTTACTGGAAGGAGGCTGGATCTGGAGAGGAGAGCCACAGCTTGAACCCACACTCCAGCACGGTATGCTGGCATCACAAGCCTCAGTCACTGTGGCCATTCGGAGGTGAACCAGTGAATGAAAATCTCCTTTTCTCTCCCTCTCTGCCACTCTTTCAAAAAACAATTTTTAAATATTGAATAGTTTATAAAGGCAATCTAGACAAACATTTTCTCATTATGTGATATACAATTTAAGATATTAAATTTTGCATGCAGAAAAACTTAAAACAGAATTCTACTTCAAATATAAATGCATTTTCTGAACGATGTTTTTAACACATTATTACAAAACACCATATTTCTAAAATTGTTACATAAAATCCAAGTTGTCATTTCTTTTTTTTTTTTAAAGATTTATTCATTTTATTACAGCCAGATATACACAGAGGAGGAGAGACAGAGAGGAAGATCTTCCATCCGATGTTTCACTCCCCAAGTGAGCCGCAACGGCCAATGCGCGCCGATCAGAAGCCGGGAACCTGGAACCTCTTCCGGGTCTCCCACGCGGGTGCAGGGTCCCAATGCGTTGGGCCGTCCTCAACTGCTTTCCCAAGCCACAAGCAGGGAGCTGGATGGGAAGTGGAGCTGCCGGGATTAGAACCGGTGCCCATATGGGATCCTGGGGCTTTCAAGGCGAGGACTTTAGCCGCTAGGCCACGCCGCCGGGCCCCAAGTTCTCATTTCCAATATCTGGCACACAACTTCTTTGTCTTGATTCTTTGGAGGTTAAATGTTAATTTTGGATGCTAAATTAAAATGTTTTGGATATGACTTTGGCCTAAAGTATCCAAAAGTATAGACATCTGGAGAAATAAATTGAATCCAAATAGCTAAACACTAAACAATGGCAACAAGGTTTATTAAAACCCTGGAGAAAAAAAATAAAAACACGCCAAAACATTGTTTTTTCTAGTTACAACTAAGGAAAACCTGGCCCCCTAGTGGCAGAGAAACACTTAGAGGCTTCAGGTTTTCATTTTAACAGGGAATCAAACAGTCCTGCTTCACTACAAATTAATGAAAAGTGTTGGCTTTATTTTTGTGGCATTTCCATGTTCTCAACCACAGGTTACATCTTTTGAATGTTCAATTTTACTTTAAATTTCTTGGGGGAGGGTACAGGGGAAATCCCTGGGCCCACGGAACCATATCATGGAAAATAAATTTTTTAAAAAATTTATTGGCAAAGTAAATAATCTACAATACAACAGAGGACATGTTAATATGTATTTGATAGCTGACTTGTTATCTAAGGAGACAAAATAGTAAAATGTCCTCTAAAGTGGACAGGAACAAATGGAAAATGGAAAGGAACCTGTATGAAGAAAAGGAGATCTTTAACACTATAATCCACAAAAGATATCTCAGTCATCATTTCCTTACCAGTGTAGTCTTATTTTGTGTAGGTAGCGAAACATGACTAAGCAAAGTGTTAGTAAGTTTACTGAACATGAAAATGTACACAGAAATGCAACTGTGTGTGCAATCTATACCAAGTTAATCTACCATGTATTATGAAAGCACTAACACTTATAAACCTACATTTATCACATATCTTAAAACTCATGTATCTACAGAAATATCTTTAGTGACTTTCAGAAGGCAATAGTTACTTACAGCATTATGTTACATTGCATAATTTTTAAAAGGAAAAACTGTAACAAACAGAATTCCATTTCTGTTATAAATATGAACTTATGACTTTTCGTTTTTGTCTAACTAATCAAACAGCCAGAATTGCTAAAAGTTATCAAAGGTGAGGCACATATGTACATATATTTTATATTATGGAAAGAATTCAAATATATAACTAAAATGTTTTACAGGCCAGTGTAGTGATACAGCAAGCTAATCCTCTGACTGCTGTGTTGGTGTCCAATTTGGGTGCAAGTTCAAGTCCTGACTGCTCCAGTTATGATCTACCTGCCTGAGAGAGTAGCAGAGAATGGCCCAAGTCCTTGGGCACCTGCATCCATGTGGGAGATCCAGAAGAAACTCCTGGCTCCCAGCTTCAGACCAGCCCAGCTCTGGACATTGCAGCCATTTGGGGGAATGAACCAGCGGATAGATGATCTCTGCCTGTCCTTGCTCTGTAACTCAGCCTTTCCAATAAAAATTAAAAACCCCAGCATATTTATGGAGAGGTAGATAAAATGTGTGTATGTATAGATAATCTCCAACTTATACCAGTTCAATTTACAATTTTTTTGACCTTGTAATATGAAAGCCATATGCATTCATTACAAATTACCCTTTAAGGGCTGGTGTTGTAGCATAGAGGGTTAAGTCAGTTCTTGAGATGAGGGTACCCCATATGAGTGTCAGTTCAAGGCCTGTCTGCTCTGCTTCTGACCCAGCTCCTTGCTAGTGTCCTTGGGAAAGCAGAAGATGGTCCACCTATGTGGAAAACCCAGATGTCATTTTGAGCTCCCAGCTTAACCCTGGTCCAGCACTGGCCATTGTAGCAATTTAGTGGTGGGCCAACAGACAGAAGATACTCTTTCTCTGTCATTCTGCCTTTCAAGTGAACATATTTATTTGTAAATTCATAGTAACAGACAATATAGTAAGCATAATAAGTATATCTATTCCTAAGTCTTTTAAGAGATATTTCTCATTTTGGATTTGTGTCTTTCCCTAGGATAATGATATTCAATAAGACACTTCCACAATACTTGGTGGCTGCAGTGACGATGGCATCCAGTCAGCCCTGCGTTCAGGAGAGGAAATAAGCAGTGCTTCACAGCGCACTATGTGGCTCAGTTGGCTTGTTCAATAAGTTAGGTGTATTGAATACATTTTCCACTTGTGACATTTTCAACTTATAATGGGTTTATTGATACAAAATGTCACCATAAAATGAGGAGCATTTATATGCCCAAAAGAAATGAAAACACACACTTGAAAAGATATTTGTGTGTCCACGGCCATGGCAGCTATATTCACAACATCCCAAATGTGGAAACAGTGTCCACCAGCAGGTTAGTGGATTAAAAGAGTGTTATGTACATATGATGAAATATTACTCAGTCTTTAAAAGGAAGGAATTTTTGATGCACAGTACAACATGGGAGAGTCAAAGACATTATGCCAATCCAATCACTAATGGATGAGTATCATATGATTTATCTTTTTTGGGGGTTCCTGAAGTAGCCAAATTCACAGAGATGACACAGAGGTTACCAGGGGTTAAGAGAATAGAAGGATGGGAAGCTATTGGCTAATGAAAAAAATCTCAGTTAGATGACGAAAACTTTGGAAATCGTGATGTTGGTTGCACAGTACTATGAATGCATTTAGCACCAATGAAGAATACATTTAAATGTTGAGTTTACATAGTAACTATTGCATGATTCCATCTATATGAGCTATTCTAGAGTAGTCACATTCACAGAGACAAAGTAGAATGGTAGTTTTCAGGAGCCAGGAGAAGAGAGAGTGCAGGGTTAGTGTTTAATAGATTCAGTATTTCAGTTGAGGAGGACGAAAAGTTCCGGAGACAAGTGGTGATGATTAATGAATCTAATGCCACAGGACAGTCAGAAAGATTTAAATGGTATGCTTCTACCACAAGGAAAAAAGAGGCAGATGTGATTGTGCTTTTGCTTAGTTTCTTCTAACAGGGAGAGTGAGCTTTCTGGTGCCAGGTGCCTCTTTTACCTAAGCACAAAATCAGGTCTTCAGAGAAACTAACAACACAGCTTACTTGAGCACAAGAGTAACAGTACCCTAAAACTCTTAGAAGTCCATTTCCTTCTTGGGGGACTCAAACCCTGACCACAGGGAAAATCATGAGATATCTAGTCCAACCTTAAAATACATGTATCAGATCTAGGCCGCCTCAGTTGCTGATGCCTATGCAGTGGACAGCATGCCCAGATGCACACAGGGGACATAAGAGCCAGCTCATCTGGGTCAGCAGGGAATGTCAACTGCCTTGTTAGAGGATGGAAAGCACAACATGGTAGACAACTCTCCTGGCCAAGCTTTGCAGCGTTTTCCTGGGTCTGTGGATGCACTAAGGTGGACTTGGTCAGCCAATAGACCTTGCAAAGATTTTCTCAACCATGGTGCAAACAAAGTCTCAGAACTATCAAAACCACTCAAGTAACACCCTCGGAACATTCTTCCCTATGTCACAGTCTCTGAGGTGTCATCAAATGACTGCCCCCACACGTAGATGTAGCTTGACAGCAAGGAGTGGTCCCCTCCCATACCCACTTTAAGGACACAGAAGAAGAATAAAAGAACATTTGTCCCATCTACCTTCCTCCATATCTCAACACTCCCCACCCTAATCAGAGGCTCACATGGACATGTAGCTCTCTCAACAATGTAAACAATATTAAAAAGAAAATAAAAAGTGAGAAAAAAAGAAACCCTTTCCTATATTTGCTTACGTATATTATATAGAATTAGAAGCATAAACATCAAACTCTTAGAATCTAGATGTGCTTTAAAATAATAATAGCAAATCTTTTTGTCAAGAGCAAAAAAAAATCTTCAAATGAGATGATACACACTTTTCAACAAATATAAAATATTACATATTCCTGGGGGGGAGTATGTATTGTTATAATTGAGCACTAACCTACTAACATCAAGGCTCATATGAGACATTTTTATTTGTTATTTTATTTGAAAGGCAGAGAGACAGACAGACAGACATAGATCTTCCATGTTCTGGTTCACTCCCTAAATGCCTGCAATGGCTACAGCTAGGTCAGGCTGAAGCCCGGAGCCAGGAAATCAATCCAGGTCTGTCACGTGGGGGGCAGGAACCCAACTACTTGTGCCATCACCAGGTGCCTTCCAGGGTGTGCATTAGAAAAAGCTAGAATTGGGCCCGGTGCCATGGCCTAGCAGCTAAAGTCCTCGCCTTGAAAGCACCAGGATCTCATATGGGTGCCAGTTCTAATCCCGGCAGCTCCACTTCCCATCCAGCTCCCTGCTTGTGGCCTGGAAAAGCAGTCGAGGACGGCCCAACGCCCTGGGATCCTGAACCCATGTGGGAGAACTGGAAGAGGATTATTTGGGCTCCTGGCTCCGGATCAGTGCAGCACCGGCAGTTGCGTTCACTTGGGAAGTGAATCATCAGACGGAAGATCTTCCTCTCTGTCTCTCCTCCTCTCTGTATATCTGACTTTGTAATAAAAAACAAATAAATCTTTTTTAAAAAGAAAAAAAAAGAAAGAAAAAGCTAGAATTGAGAGTGGTACTAAGCCAAAACTCAAACTCTGATCTTGGATGGAGACATAGCAAGCAACACCTTCATGACTAAATGCCTGCCCCATCCTCCCTGGTTCATTTAAATAAAGTTAAATAAATACCTTATCCTTTACAGGTAAATATAAATAGCCTATCTTTATATTTAATAGTATTCACATGTAAATAGCATATATAAATACCTTATCCTTTACATGTAAGTTTGCAAAGTTTAATTAATGCATGAATTCACCTGACACCAGACTATCATGGCCATTTTATGGAACGGTAGTGATGTAAAATCATTTACTGAAGTTCACATCAGATGATTAACTGACAAGCTGGAATTAAAACTAGTTCATTCTTTTCAATAGCTACCTACTAAGGGCCTATAATAGCCAATAATTATGCTGAATATAGGGGGACAGAGAAATGGACTTGAGTCACCCCCCAGCCTAGGGCCCCCACACTGGACTTTGTACTCTAACAGTTGGAATGTATTTCCATCACCTGGATACAGTGAATCAATACGCTAGACAAATCCCAGTGCTCCCAGCAGCACAGATGGGTAGATCCCACCACCATTCACTGTTGTATATGTTTCTAAGAGTAGCCAACTCTGGAGAAAAGATACACCAAAAACTTTTTTCCTTTATAAAAAAAGGCCAAAATTAAAGATCCTCTGTATGAGCAACAAAGAGTAGAGCACCAAATCAAATAACATTGCTTGGATTTGTTTCCCAGGTTGTTTCTTAGCACTATGCCTTAATTTCCTTATAAAACAAGGATAATTCCTATTTTGCAAGGTTATTGTAATGACTAAATAACCAAATATTTGAAAACTTCTCAGAACAATTCCTGATTGTAGTGATTCCTACATAAAATATTTGTTAAATAAAATATGAATTAAAGTTTACTAGTCACTGTTTTGAACTTAAAATTTAATTTTGTTTAGCATAATGTCCCAAGAAATCAATTCCCCAAATCAAGACTTTGTATAAAAATACGAATGTATGAATATTCTTAGGTATGTTCAAATGCATAGCAGAGAGGCAGGTGTTTGGCACAGTGGTTGAGATGTCACTTGAGTGTCTGGATTCATATCTTGACTCTACTTCTGACCCAGTTTTCTACTAATGTGCACTCTGAAAGGCAGCAGGTGATGCTTCAAATACTTGGATCCCTAGCACTCATGTGGGAGTCTGAGTTTGGGTTCCTGGCTTCAGCCTAGCCCAGCCCAACTGCTGCAGACATTGAGGGAATGAACCAGCAGATGGGAGGTCTCCGTGCTTGTCACTCTCATTCTTTGTCTTTCAAGTAAGAAACAATTTTTTAAAATCCTTATAATGGAGAATAAATAAATTTTAAAAAGACTTAAAATGGAGCCTTTTATACAGGGGGGAACTAAAAAAATTATTGTAAAGACCTACCACGTTTTATCTCTGAAGGAGTACTAAGAATGAAAACAATGCATACAATACTTGGAATCCCAGCTCGGCTTCTAATTCCAGCTTCATGCTAATGTGTACCCCAGGAGGCAACAGGTGATAGCATAAGTAGCCAGGTGTCTGCCACTCACACTGGAGACCTGCACTGATTTCTGGGCTCCTGGCTTTGATCTGGCTCAACACCAGCTCATACAGATATTTGGGTAGTCATCTGGTGGATGGAAGACCTCTCTATGTTTCTCTCTCAAACAAAAATGTTTAAAGGTTTTTATTTTTTTTTATTTTTTATTTATTTATTTATTTATTTATTTATTTATTTATTTATTTTAAAGATTTTATTATTATTGGAAAGCCGGATATACAGAGAGGAGGAGAGACAGAGAGGAAGATCTTCCATCCGATGTTTCACTCCCCAAGTGAGCCGCAACGGGCCGGTACGCGCCAATCCGATGCCGGGACCAGGAACCTCTTCCGGGTCTCCCACGCGGGTGCAGGGTCCCAAAGCCTTGGGCCGTCCTCTCCTGCTTCCCCAGGCCACAGGCAGGGAGCTGGATGGGAAGTGGAGCTGCCGGGATCAGAACCGGCGCCCATATGGGATCCCGGGGCTTTCAAGGCGAGGAATTTAGGTGCTAGGCCACGCCGCCGGGCCCTATTTATTTATTTTTTTAAAAGATTTTATTATTATTGGAAAGCCAGATATACAGAGAGGAGGAGAGACAGAGAGGAAGATCTTCCATCCGATGTTTCACTCCCCAAGTGAGCCGCAACGGGCTGGTGCGCCTATCCGATGCCAGGAACCAGGAACCCCTTCCGGGTCTCCCACGCGGGTGCAGGGTCCCAATGCATTGGGCCATCCTTGACTGCCCTCCCAGGCCACAAGCAGGGAGCTGGATGGGAAGTGGAGCTGCCGGGATTAGAACCTGCGCCCATATGGGATCCCGGGGCGTTCAAGGCGAGGACTTTAGCCGCTAGGCCGCCACGCCGCCGGGCCCTAAATGTTTTTATTTACTTGAAAGGCAGAGTTACAGACAGGGAGAAGCAGAAGCAGAGCTACAAAGAGAGGAGGCTGAAGCAGAAGGTGAGAGAGAGGGAGAGAGAGGGAGAGAGGGAGAGAGAGAAGTACCTTCCCTCTCCTGTTTTACTCCTCAAATGGCCACAAATGCCAGGCCAAAGCCAGGATCCTGAAGCTGCATTCGAGTCTACTGCATGGGTACAGAGACCCTAATACCTGGCCATTTATCAGGCACATTAGCAGGGAGCTGGGATCAGAAATGGAATAACCAGAATTGAAACCAGTGTCCACGCGGGACGTTGACAGTGCAGCTGGCAGCTTTATGTGCTAGGCCACAATGCTGGCCCCTCAAATTAATTTTCACAAAATTATTCTGATGATTCAATTTATGAGCCAGTCTGATGGCAAACTTTAAGTCTCAGTGTTTGGATTTACTACAGAAATTATTAATTTATGAAATTTATTATTGACCATCAAGTCTCTTTTTTAACACAACTGATTTCTGAAGGAAAGTTGGATATTGTTTATTAAAATATAATGCACAAAATTTTTGATTCAAGCCTATCATTCATTTTGAAAAATTCAAGAGTGACCATTATTTCAAAATTATTCTCTGTTGTTTTGACTTAACTGAATCTGGAAATGATTATCTTGCCTCTGAGAACAATATTCTGTTTAACTTTGGGAATGAATGTCGTTTGTAGTGCTCTTCATAAATTGGTACTTATTAAATATCAGCCACAATTTGCAAGAATGAAGTACTTGGATAGTATTTTATGGCAGTCATTTGCTCTTTCAACAGGCTTTTTATTTATATAGCTCAGAATGCTCAAAGGAGTTTTACCTACAATAGATCGAAACTTAATCTTTTCAATACAAGTTTCATGACATAATGAGATTTCTTAGTCTCTCTTTTTTTTTTTTAAAGATTTATTCATTTTATTACAGCCAGATATACACAAAGGAGAGACAGAGAGGAAGATCGTCCGTCCAATGATTCACTCCCCAGGTGAGCCGCAACGGGCCAATGTGCGCCTATCCGAAGCCGGGAACCTGGAACCTCTTCCGGGTCTCCCACGCGGGTGCAGTGTCCCAATGCATTGGGCCGTCCTCAACTGCTTTCCCAGGCCACAAGCAGGAAGCTGGATGGGAAGTGGAGCTGCCGGGACCAGAACCGGCGCCCATATGGGATCCCGGGGCTTTCAAGGCGAGGACTTTAGCCGCTAGGCCACACCACAGGGCCCGATTTCTTAGTCTCTTAAGAAAAATTCAGACATGGAACTGGTTGTGGTGGTGTTCAGGCTAATCCTCTGCCTTTAACATCAGCATCCACATGAGCATCAGTTGCAACCTCCAGCTGCCCACTTCCCATCCAGCTTCCTGATAAGGAACTGGGAAAGCAGAAGATGATCCAAGGCCTTGGGCCCCTGCACCCACATGGGAGATCTGGAAGAAGCTGTCTAGTTCTTGCTGATGCAGGCATTGGGGGAGTGAATCAGCAGATGGAAGATATTTCTCTCCCTTTTTCTCCTTTTCTCTGTAAATCTACCTTTCCAATAAAAACAAATTCTTTTTAAAAAGTTGAAGGAAGAAAAAAATTCAAATAATATAAGATTCTATTCCATGTGTTACAAACTATCAAAGCAGAAGCAGTACTTTTTTTCTGAGAAGCAGAGAGGCAGAGGGAGAGTATATGCTCTCATCCACTGGTTCACTTCCCAAATGCCTGCAATGGCTCGCAATGGAGTGCCAGGAACTCAATCTGGAGCTCTTACAAGGGTGGCAGGAATCCAATCACTGGAATCATGCATCATTTGCTGCCTCTGAGGGTCTTTTCAGGAGAAAACTGGTCAGGAGCAGAGCCAGAAATCAAACCCATTTTAATGAGACACAGTTGGCTATCTACCGGCCCCCCATTTGCTCCTTTTGAATGTCTTCATTCTAGTCTTTACTTGAAACGCTTGCAGTCAGTTTCCAATTTCTAAATTTACATCCAAGCAAATAAAATATTTTAAATAACATATCCTAAATAATAATTTAATAGACAAAATTTATATAAATCACATTCTTGGACCTGGCGGTGTGGCCTAGCAGCTAAAGTCCTCGCCTTGAAAGCCCCGGGATCCCATGTGGGCGCCAGTTCTAATCCCAGCAGTTCCTCTTCCCATCCAGCTCCCTGCTTGTGGCCTGGGAAAGCAGTTGAGGACGGCCCAATGCATTGGGACACTGCACCCGTGTGGGAGACCCGGAAGAGGTTCCAGGTTCCCGGCTTCGGATAGGCGCACATTGGCCCATTGCAGCTCACTTGGGGAGTGAATCATCGGACGGAAGATCTTCCTCTCTGTCTCTCTTCCTCTCTGTATATCTGACTTTGTAATAAAAAATAAATAAATCTTTAAAAAAAATCATTCTTTTTTTGCAATGTTTCCTCTTGAATATAAATGGTTCTCATAAAATTCATAAACAGAAGTCTCTATGAGAATTGCTTGGAACTGAGAATACATTTTTGCATAGAAACTACAGCATCATATGGAGTCAGCACTGTGGTGTTAACAGGTTAGTTTGCTGCCTGCAATGCCACAGGCATCCTTTATGGGCTCCAGTTTATGTTCCAGATGCCCAACTTCTCATCCAGTAACCATCTAATGTGCCTGGAAAAGTGCCAGAAGATGGCCCAAGTGTCTGGGCCCCTGCACCTACATGGGAGACCAGGATAAGGCTCCTTGCTCTTGGCTTTGGGGCAGCCATTGAAAGAGTAAACAAGCATATAAAAGATCTCTCTTGTGCTTTTACTCTCTTTCTGTGTATATGTGTATTAAAATTTGACCCAAACCTCAAGTCTATAATTCCTTCTAAAACAATTCAAATTCATATGTTTCCCTCTCTCTGTAACTCTTTCAAATAAATGATAAAAAGTAAATTTTTTTTAAAAAGACACTACATCACCTAGTTTGGTTTAGTTATCTAATCACAAGATTAATAACAATATAGAGGTGGTTACCATATCTAAAATTTTCATAGGGAAGAGCCTTCCACACTCCAGATTGGAAGATCAAAGCAGGTGTCTTTATCTACATCTCCTTGCTACAGGCTCCTTTCAAATATCACCCTGCGGAAGCTCTGAGTCCTTCCTTAATAGTTTGTGGAAAGTAATGGTAAAAGGAAGGAAATCAGAGGAATTATCGAGGGGAGCTTATGGGATGTAAATCAAGAATAAAGGGGGCTCGGCATATGCTTGCAAAGAGGGAATCTCAAATGAACTTGAACTATGATTAAGCAACAAGGTGGAGGAACCCACCATGTGGGGAGGGTGTGGGGAGGGGTGGGGAGAATCCCAGTTCCTACAAAATTACAACACAATGTAATTAATGAATAAACTTAGTAATAATTAAAAAAAAGAGTAAAGGGGGCCCGGCATGGCGGCCTAGCAGCTAAAGTCCTCGCCTTGAATGCGCCAGGATCCCATATGGGCGCCAGTTCTAATCATGGCAGCTCCACTACCCACTCAGCTCCCTGCTTGTGGCCTGGGAAGGCAGTCGAAGACAGCCCAATGCTTTGGGATCCTGTACCCATGTGGGTGACCTGGAAGAAGTTCCTGGCTCCTGGCTCCAGATCAGCATAGCACCAGCCCGTTGCACTCACTTGGGGAGTGAATCATTGGGCAGAAGATCTTCCTCTCTGTCTCTCCTCCTCTCTACATATCTGACTTTGTAATTAAAAAAAAATAAATCTTTAAAAAAAAAGAGTAAGGGGGAGAATTAAAGAAAGAAAAAAAAAAGTAAGGGGGAGAGAGACTGCCTTTAGACAGTATGTGCCAAGTAATTACAGAAAGAAGCCAGAATCAAGAGCTAGCACAATGGCTCAAATGGTTAATACTCAGCCTGCAAATGCTGGCATCCCATATGGGTGCCAGTTTGTGTTCCAGGTGCTCCACTTCTGATCCAGCTCCCTGCCTGCGGCCTGGGAAGGCAGCAGAGAATGACCCAAAGCATGGGGACCCTGTACCAGCATGGGAGACCCAGATGAAGCTCCTGGCTCCTGACTTTGTATCAGTTAAGCTCAGCTCCAGCCACTGTGGTCATTTAAGGAGTGAATCAGCAAATGAAAAAGCTCTCTCTCTCTTTTCTCTCCTGCTCTCTCTATATCTGCCATTCCATAAAAATAAATACAACATTTTTAAAAAGATGTATCTATTTTATTGGAAAGTTAGATTTAAAGAGAAAGATTTAGGAGAGACAAAGAGAAACATCCATCTGCTGGTTACTTCCCAAGTGGTCGCAATGGCTAGAGCTTAGCTGATCAGAAGCCAGAAGCCAGAAGTTTCTTCTGGATCTCCCATGTGGATGCAAGGTCCCAAGGTTTGGGGCCAGTCTTTGCTGCCTTCCCAGACCACAAGCAGGGAACTGGATGGGAAATGGATGGGACATGAATCAGCGCCAATATGGGATCCTGGCTATTGCAGGGCAAGGTTTTAGCCACTAAACTACAGCGCTGGGCCCCAAATAAATGAATCTTAAAGAAAAAAAAAAAAGAAAGAAGCCTAAATCATAATTTAAATAGCAGTGCCCAAATTGTTTATTAAAATATTGCATAAATCTCCCCAGGGAGCAAAAATCTTCTATTTGTTGCTACACATAAGATATGCAAGTTATAAAAATAAAATTAGTCATTTTCTATTTTTAAAGATAACATAGATAATTTTACCCTTACAGTAGCTCAAATTTGGAAAAATATTAGGCCTCAATCATTTTTCTACATAAGATGGCAAGAAAAATTTTGAACTCTCAAACAGGGGAAAGAACTGAAAGTGCCAAGTCATCACTATCCCACTCTAACCTCTTCCTTCCAAACTCCACCCACCACAGAGACAGCAACTCTAAAAATTCACAGAACTCAATCTAATTTAAACTCTGGCTTTAGTCTTTTAATATCATTCAAATGCTGCCTGCTGCCGTGGGCAGAACACCATGAGCTAATCACAGATAGACGCTGGCCGCTAGAAAACAGTGAGGCCTGTTACAGACAGAACTGTCACTGCATTTACAGCTTTGAAGTGACAACAAATTATTTCTTTTCCTAAATGATATCCCTTCCTCTCACTCTGATGACCTAAGGAAACACCTCTAGGACTGCCTCGCCATCCACCTAACAGACAACCGGTGCTCTTGAAGTTGAGTTCACAGGGCCAGGGAATGCCTTCCCTGAGAACGTTGAGCCTTGCTTGTTTTCATGGCCCCGTTTCATCACTCTGTGTAAAGCATGTCAGATGATGAAACGCACACCGCTGCTGTGGTGTTTCTGCAAAACACAAAATACTTTTGGACAAAATGATAGGTCCTTGCAAAAAAGCCATCAAAAAAAGATAATTTTTTTGCATGAAGCAGAACAGATGGTCACTATCGAAAAGATTCCCAGTTGCAGTTAGTGGCTTGGGATACACCAGCATGTCCACAATGTCCTTGCTTGACCCTGCCTGGTCAGGATCTCCTCCCACCTGCTCCCCAGTTTACAGGTAGCTGGGATTCACAGTAAAAAGGACTCCACTGCTTATGCTCGTCTTGTTTGGTTTTTGTTTATATGAGAGATAGGCAGAGAGTTCCCACCCACTGATTCAACCCCAAAATGCCAGACCAGAGCTGGGGGGCAGAGCTGGAAACTCAATCTAGTTCTCTCTCATGTTGGCAGCAGGAACCCAATGACTAGAGCGACCCCTGCTGCCTCCCATGCCTCACTGATAAGAAGCTGGACTCAGCAGTCCAGCCGAGTACCAGACCCAGGCACTCCGCTGCAACAGCTGGAGCTGAGCCCATCCGAAGCCAGGAGCCAGGAGCTTCTTCTGGGTATCCCACGTAGGGGCAGGTCCCAAGGCTTTGGACCATCCTCCACTGCTTTCCCAGGCTACATGCTGGTCACTAAATGGGAAGTAGGGCCGCTGGGACAAGAAATGGTGTCCATATGGGATCCGGGCAGACACAAGGCGAGGACTTTAGCCACTAGACCAACTGCGTCTTCAGCAGTCTTAACCCCTATGACAAATGCTCACCCCACATTCACCATGTTTATATTAAAAAGAAAAAAAAAAGGATGTTTCCTTATTAAACATCATTTCTGAGACAACTTGAATATTTCATTATCAGGTAATCCCATCTGTCAAATTAAAACTATAAGCTATATAGTATATATAAATATTTTCGAAAAAAATGAAACACTGCTCTAAAAAGGCAGAGTCAGAGTGAGGTTCCAGGCCACTAAGTCATGTTTTCAAAACCAGAACACGAGGCCTGGCATGATAGCATAGTGGTTAAAGTCCTTGCCTTGCACGCACCGGGATCCCATATGGGTGCCAGTTCAAATCCAGGCAGCCCCGTTTCCCATCCAACTCCCTGCTTGTGACCTGAGACAGGAATCCAGAACGGCCCAAAGCCTTGGGACCCTGCACCCACGTGGGAGACCTGGAAGAGCTCCTGGCTCCTGATTGGCTCAGCTCCAGCCATTGCGCTCACTTGGGGAGTGAACCATCAGACAGAGGATCCTCCTGTCTCTCCTCCTCTCTGTATACTGTATATCTGGCTTTCCAATAAAAATAAATAAATCTTAAAAGAAAAAAAATAATTTTGAGGATACAGAACTTTGAATAACAATATACACATTCATGCACTGAAATAATTTTCAGAATCCTTAAGCATATACAATATATGGGCTCAGCACAGTAGCCTGGTAACTAATGTCTTTGCCTTGAACGCACTGGGATCCCATTCAGGTGCTCCACTGAATGGAGCACTCTGTACTCCATCAGCTCCACTTCCCTTCCAGCTACCTGCTTGTGGCCTGGGAAAACAATCGAGGATGGTCCAAAGCCTTGGGACCCTGCACCCTCATGGGAGACCTAGAAGAGGCTCCTGACCCTGATCAGCTCAGCTACAGCCATTGTGGTCACTTAGGAATTAAACCAGCAGATGGAAGATCTTTCTCTCTGTCTCTCCTCTCTCTTTGAATTTGACTTTCCAATAAAATAAATAAATGATTAAAAAGAAGGAATATAGGGCCCAGCACGATAGCGTAATGGTTAAGGCCCTCGCCTTGAACGTGCAGGGATCCCTTATGGGCGTTGGTTCTAATCCCAGCAGCTCCACTTCCCATCCAGCCCCCTGCTTGTGGCCTGGGAAAGCAGTGGAGGACGGCCCAAAGCTTTGGAGCCCTGCACCCGCGTGGCAGACCCGGAAAGAAGTTCCTGGCTCCTGGCTTCAGATGGGCACAGCACCGGCTGTTGCAGCCACTTGGGGAGTGACTCGTCGGACGGAAGATCTTCCTCTCTGTCTCCCCTCCTCTCTCTACGTCTGCCTTTCCAATAAAAATAAATCTTTAAAAATATATATATATATATAAAGAAAGAATATATAATGAATATAGAAAAAGAAACAAAAGAAAAAGACAAAAAAAGAAAAAAATATACAATATACAAGGAACCTGCATACTCTTTAAAAACATATCTTTCTAAAAATATTTGATATTTCTTAGGAGCATATTTCCATTGTTTAAAAATATCTAAGATTTTTTGGGCCCGGCGGCGTGGCCTAGCAGCTAAAGTCCTCGCCTTGAAAGCCCCGGGATCCCATATGGGCACCGGTTCTGATCCCGGCAGCTCCACTTCCCATCCAGCTCCCTGCTTGTGGCCTGGGAGGGCAGTTGAGGACGGCCCAATGCATTGGGACCCTGCACCCGCGTGGGAGACCCGGAAGAGGTTCCAGGCTCCTGGCTTTGGATTGGCTCATCTCCAGCCCCTGCGGCCACTTGGGGAGCGAATCAGTGGATGGATCTTGCTCCCTGTATATCTACCTTTCCAATTAAAATAAATCTTTAAAACACAAAGAGAAATTTGATAATCTTTTTTTTTTTTAAGTGTAAGTGCTCATTATAAACTACCTTAACAGAAAGCCAGTGAACTCCAACGTCTCCTACCTGTTGGATAGTAGGCTTGGGAGTACTGCGCTGAGGGCGTGTAGTTACTGTATTTTTGGGAGGAGTTGACCATGGTTTGAGGACCTTGTTGAACATGTACAGATGTGTTGCTGGGGTGCAGTGTGTAGGTAACCTCAGTTGGAAACCTCTGCAGTACAGGAAATGGAACTCCTTTATCTGAAAAAGTGGGAGACGTCTCCACTTGTCCAGGGTGCATTCCAAGGGAGTTCTGCCATGTTCTAGAAGGAATCGGGGTCCGATCTAAACCTTTCAGAGGGAAAGTACTGTGGTTGTGGGATGATGTTGTTACATAGGAGTAAGGAGACAAACTATCTCGCCGGAATGACCGGTGAAATTGTCCAACAGCCACTGGTCCTGCATAAAAGAAGAAAAGCATATTTACTAATTTTATATTACACCACCAGGCATATCAAGCCACAGATTATTTAAAAAACACTTCTTATCAGTCATATTTTTTAAAGTTCACAATCCAGAATATTAAGTCACACATATAATGCTGAAATAAGAAACAAACTATGGTTTGGTTCTCAATATGGATGTCCAAAGAGTTAAAGTAAAGACGGGATGGGGTGGGCAGCACTGTGGCACAGTAATAATAGTAAGCCAATACCTGGGATGCCAGCACCTAATATGGTCACTGGTCCACGTCTTATTGCAACCATGGGAGTGACCTAGTAAATACAAGATTTTTCTTTCTTTCTCTGTCTCTCTGTAACTGTTACTTTTTAAAAAAAAAGATGTATTTATTTTTATTGGAAAGTCAGATATACAGAGAGGAGAGGTGGACAGAAAAGATCACTCCCCAACTGGCCACAATGGCAGGAGCTGAGCTGATATTGAAACCAGGAACCTGGAGCTTCCAACCCATTCTTGCCTCACTGGAATAAACCTCCTAAGATACCTCGTTGTGTCTGGTGTTTTCGCCCACGGTAAAGAACCAGGCTGCGGGAATTAGCTGCGCATAATACCATAATAATGTAAAAACTAGAACTCTGCCCAGCCAGCCCCCAGTCCCAGCCCTCATGTGAACTGGGTTGTGTTGTGACCCAATCCGGCCTTACCACACTCCATTCTGGTGCTCAGATTCACCAGCAGGTGATATGAAATAGCCCAGCCTGGTTCGCCCCTGGCCTGCACCAAATGTATGCCTGTGGATACCATTACCTGGCCTCTTCTGGGCTGCTCCCTATTGCGGTTCTTGCACTCACCGGCAGGGAGTGTGTCCTGACAGAGCAGTTTCTCAAGCTCCTCCATCAGAACCTTTCCCAATACCAGATCTCACACCCACTGGTGGCTCCATGAACTAGCCCTACTTAGTCTACCTCCTGTCCTAGCAGGAACAGTGGCCTTTCCTGTCTGGCCCTCACCCGTTCCAGTTTCTACTGTTGGGTGTTACAGCCCAGCCAAGCCTGGTTCATACCCAGACACAGCTCACACATGGCTCAGTAGGGGCAGTGACCTAACCTAGCCTGTCCTACACATACTCTGGTATTCAAGAGCACCAGTGGGTGCTGGAGTCTAGCCCAGTCTGACGCACCCCAGACCCAGTTCACACTTGTGGCAAGGGACACTGCAACCATACCCAGACCAGATAGCAGCGCCCACTCTCACCTTTATACTCACCAGTGGGAACTACAACCCAGACAAGGTATCCTCTTAACTCCCCAACCAGGTCTGTTCCCAGCCACAGATCTTGCATGTGCCAGTGGTTGCTTTGACCAAGCTTGGCATATTCCCTCACCTGTCTTGGTCTTTGCCTTTGGATGCTGTAGCCTGGCCTTACCTGGCCTGCCCCCAGTGTTAGTTATTTAAGAAGGTTAAGTTCTAGTTCATATGATATTATGATATTATTACGCGCAGCTAATTCCCACAACCTGGTTCTTTACCGTGAGCTGAAAACACCAGACGCAACGAGGTATCTTGGGAAGTTTATTCCAGTGGGGCAGGAATGGGGTGGAGGTGGTGGAGAGAAAAAGGGGAAGGGGAGGGCGGGAAGGGAGGCCAGAAGGAGAAGAGAGAGAAGAGAGACAGAGCAGCACCTGGGGGCCTTTTTGTCTGCAAGGTGTGGGGGGGGCGAGGATTGGGAGGGATTGAGGGCAGGCCCCAGGGGATTGGTGCCTGCAGGTTAATGCCTAAGGATGATTGGTGAGTGGTTGGGGTTGCGGAAGGGGTTGGAAGACTGGGGTGGAATTCTCAGGTGAAATGCTGGGTTACATCTGATTGGTGGATGGCTGGATTGGCGTGAAGTTCTTGAGCTGTGAGGAAGAAGAAATGGTGCTGGGTCCAGGGTGGGATATTCAAATAACTCCTTACACCCAGTCCCACCTCTCGCTGGCGGGGGCTAGAACCTGGCCCTGCTCAATCTGCTCCCATCCCTGGCTCATGCAATTCAGTAGGTGTGCCAGCCTAGCCCAGCAGGAGCTGTACTCCAACCTGGTTTCTGCACTTGCCAGTGAGCTAAGATTTGCTCAGCCCTGTCCAGTCTACCCCTTCCAAAACCAACCCACACATTTGCCAACAGCTGGGGCTACCTTGCCTAACTTGCCTTACCTCCAGGCCTGGACCACATACTCATCAATGGGAGCTATGATCCACTAGGGGAGTTTCCCACATTCTTCTTCCTGGTCTCCCCATGCAGGTGCAGGGTCCCAAGGCTTGTGCAGGCCACAAGCAGGGAGTTGGATGGGAAGCGGTACCCATATAGGATCCTGGTGCATGCCAGGCAAGGACTTTAGCCACTAGGCTACTGTGCCATGTCCTGTAACTCTCACTTTCAACATAAATAAAATAAATTTTGGGGAAAAAAAGTGGCCAAACCTTAATATTAAATCAGATGTAAAATCAAATATTCAGTTTTAACAGCCTTTCTCAGATGATTTACCCATCTTAGCTTTTACCTCAATTTAACTGACCCTGATTTTTCAATGTGTATACTACTTCTTAGTAATTTTCTATTCAGTCTTTTTTTTTTAACCATTTAATTGTTATTGGAAAGGAAGATCAGGTCGACGGGCAGAAGTGAAGACACAGAAAGAGATGTCCTAATTTTTGGTTTACTCCTCAAAAGGCTGTAATAGCTGAAGTTGGGCCAATTTGATACCTAGAGCCAGGAGCATCTCTTGGGTCTCCCAAAGGGGGTGCTTGTCCCAATGACTCAGGCCACCCTTTGATGCTTTCTCTCAGTTGGCCCACTCCAAGACCCAGATCTTATGCATGCCAGTGGGTGCTAGGCCATTGCCCAGTATGGCCTCCCCGTCCATCCCAGTCTTAGTATGAGCTGGTGAAAATTGTGGCCCAGCCCGCCTGACACACTGTTTTGAGATGCACATGTGGGTGCTGCAGCCTGGATCTGCCCAGACTATTCTCAGGCCCTGCACCCATGAGTGATGGCAGGTTCCATGGTGACACCAAGCTCAGCCCATCATCACCCAACTCTTGAGCTAATCAGCAGGATTTGTATTTCACAGGGTTTGGCCCAGACATCCTCCACAGAATCTACTCCTGGACCTGGTTCTCTCATGTGCTGGTTGGTGACACAATCTTGCCTAGTGTGACCCATCTCCTATTCCAACATTCAGTCCGGTACTAGGATATAACCCTGTTAGGTCCCAAGCCCCAGCTTTCGCGTGAATTGGCATTGAGTGGTCAGCAATGTTCCATGCTAACAAGCTCAACTCAGGACTCCTATGTGGGATGGTGTTATCAGTCTGACCCATACACATCTTCTGGATGTGGACCCCTTCAAACCACCAGGTCTCAGTCCCTTCGCTTACCTGCAAGTACAATAACCTTGCCATTGGGAGTCCCTCAGAAATCATTTCTGACGTACGTGTGCTGGGGTCTGAGCCTGCAGTGGGTGTGAATGTTCCATTGCAGGCAGGGCCACAAGGAATTTCCCATTGCATGGCAGGGCACAGTGGATGTCTCTACAAACCACCTGAAGGCAGTCCAACCTTCCTTTGCATGGACACTGGACCACCCTGCTGAAGAATTCTGTAATCTATTCAGGCATTGTTTGCTGCTGAGGAATTGGTTTTTTACTATCAAATCTGAGCTTGGAGGTTAATGTTGCTGATAACTGCAAAAGGGCCTTTTATTATTCATGCTGTCTCTGTCTCTGCTGCCCCCATTTGACCATCCTTGATCTTCAGATTCCCCCTTTTTTTGTCATGCATTTCCTCCCTTAACTGATTCAAGATTAACTTGTAGAATGAGGATTGCAGTAGGAATGTGTTATTGATTGATATGCACCATCTATTGAGAACTTCTATTGAGAGTTTTTAGGTGAAACAAAGGCAGAATTATTCTTGGATACACCCACTTGACCCTGACCTCAAAAGTCTGTGCCAGAGCTCCTGAGGGTTTCTGTATAAATAAAGCGGACAGCTTTCTTGCATTTGTCCATTATGATCCTGAAATTGTAGTGGTCCTTTTCCTTCCTCTTTATGCCTACTCCCTGCACCCTTCTCAAGTTCCTAACTCTGCTGGAGCTGCACTCCAGCAATACATATACAGTGGCCTTAATCATGGATGTCCCTAGGCAGTAATTCCACACCCTCAAGAGCCTAGAGCTCGCTGCCAAGTGGCCATCAGGTAAAGCCCAGCACCAGTTGGTACTGTGGCCTCCCACAAACCGTGAATCCACCCACTGCTTGACAGCAGTGGCTGGTGCTATGGCCCCAAGCACTGAGTCCGATCTGGCTTAGATGCCCCCAGCTGCCGTCACACTGCCCTGAGGTCCATCAGTCCAAGCCCTAGGGACAAACTTATCTGGCCCCTCCCCTGCCAGTATTCTTGAAGTGACAAAAGAACACATTCCACTTGAGCCAGTAACATAATTACCTAGTGAACCACACAACTGACACACCTCTGCATACACAAACACACGGAATAACAGGGGAATATATGTATACCAAAAAGGCATAAATTGATACTTTCATCAACATTGCTTAAAATTCTGACCATCTTAACTGTAAGTGAATTCAGATTCTAGACAGCACCTAAAGAGCCCTATCCTGAGAATACAACTGGGTTGAGGGCCTGGTGTGGTAACCTAGTGATTAAAGTCCTCACCTCACATACACCGGGATCTCATATGGGTGCCAGTTCTAATCCTGGCAGCCCAGCTTCCCATCCAGCTCCCTGCTTGTGACCTGGGAAAACAGTAGAGGACGGCCCAAAGCTTTGGGACCCTACATCTGCATAGGAGAATGAGAAGAAGCTCCAGGTTCTAGCTTCAGATCAGCTCAGCTCCAACTGATGCAACCACTTGAGGAGTGAATCATAGGACAGACGATCTTCCTCTGTCTCTCCTTCTCTCTGTATATCTGACTTTCCAATAAAAATAAATAAATCGTAAAAAAGAAAGAATGCTGGGCCCGGTGGCATGGCCTAGCAGCTAAAGTCCTCGCTTTGAAAGTCCCGGGATCCCACATGGGCACCGGTTCTAATCCCGGCAGCTCCACTTCCCATCCAGCTCCCTGCTTGTGGCCTGGGAAGGCAGTTGAGGACGGCCCAATGCTTTGGGACCCTGCACCCGCGTGGGAGACCCGGAAGAGGTTCCAGGTTCCCAGCTTCGGATCGGCACGCATTGGCCCATTGCGGCTCACTTGGGGAGTGAATCATCAGACGAAGATCTTCCTCTCTGTCTCTCCTCCTCTGTGTATATCTGGCTGTAATAAAATGAATAAATCTTTAAAAAAAAAAAAAGAAAGAAAGAAAGAATGCAATTGAGTTTAAGAGAGGTGAAGGGTGTAAATTGGTTTGGGAGAAAAGCAGGGAGGAGAGGAGTGTGAGTGCCATGGTCTAGTACGCTAAGCCTCTGCCTGTGGTGCCAGGATCCCACATAGGTGCCAGTTTAAATCCTGGCTACTCCATGTTGAGGCAGCTCCCTGCTTGTGGCCTGGGAAAGCAGCAGACTCTTGGGTTCTTGCACTCACAAGGGAAACTGGAAAGAAACTCTTAGCTTCTCGTTCAGATCAGCCCAACTCTAGCAGCCATTTGGAGAGTGAACCGGCAAATGGTGTCTCTCTTCCTCTCTTTCTCTCAGAAGTCTTGTCTTTCAAATAGAAAAAAAAAAAAAAAATCTTTGAAGAAAATTACAAAAATTAGAGCCTGGCACAGTTAGCCTAGTGGCTGAAGTCCTCACCTCACATGTGCTGGGATCTCATATGGATGCTGGTTCTAATCTTGGCTACTCTACTTCCCATCCAGCTCCCTGCCTGTGGCCTAGGAAAGCAGTTGAGGATGCCCAAAGTCTTGGGACCCTGCACCCATGTGGGAGACCGAAAGAGGCTCCTGGCTCCTGGCTTTGAATCGGCTCAGCGCTGGCCATTGCGGCCACTTGAGGAGTGAACAAGCTGACCTAAGATCTTTTTCTCTGTATCTCTTTTTCTCTGTATATCTGCCTTTCCAATAAAAATAAATAATTTTTTAAAAAATCAGTGAAGAGAAAAAAGTGAGCAAGAATTGGTTTGTGTGTGTATGTAGGCAAGTTTCTTTGTTTTCAGTGGTTATTCTGCGGGCTGGCACTGAGGTATAGCCAGTAAAACTGCTGCCTGAGATGCTGGCCTCCTATATAGGCCCTGGCTTGTATTCTAGCTGCTCCACTTCTGATCCAGCTCCTATTAAGGGCCTGGGAAAAGCAATGTGTCTGAAACTCTGCCACACATGTGGGAGACCTGGAGGAAGTTTCTGGCTCCCTCCTTGCCCAGCTTGGACTATTCCAGCCATCTGAGGAGAGAATCAGCAGAGAGAAGTTCTCTCTCTCTCTCTGTCTCAACCTGTGAGACTGATTTTTTTTTTCTCCCAATAACACATTTTCCCATCTTTTCTCCATATATATGTAGATATATATATAAGCTGAATATATAAAAATCAGAAAAAAAAAACGGGGGGTGCCAGATTCTGCCTAATGCCTCCCATCAAACTGCCTCCACTGCATTTCGCCATAAAATTTCCCACCAGACAATGACCATTACATGGAAGCACTTTAATATTCCTTTAGAATCCCTTTAGAACATTACTGCTATGTTTCCAACTTGTTGCTAGAACTCTAACTCCTTATCTTCCAAATGCCACAGACACACAGCCTAGTCCTTATCTTCTAAGTTCCCCAAATAAGCAAAGGACAGTGTCATTCCCAATCCCAGGTCTAGGTTAAGTTGAACACTGTGTTATTTTACTAGTATATTTACATTTTTCCCTGTAACTCAAAACCAACCCAGACTTCTTTATATTAAACCCAAGTTAACACGCTGGAAATGCGTCTGCTACTCTCCTACCTGAAGGTGAAGAGTGAACTGTCCTTATAATGTCCGGTCATTTCCTTCACTGACCACGCCCTACTAGTCACCCTTCAGAGAAAGGGGACATCATCCCCTCACTCCATTGGTACAGGGGAAATGACTCAAGTCCCCAAGATGATTCACACTATCACAGAGTTTCTTAAGTTACTAAGCTTTTTCTCTTTCTTTCTTTCTTTCTTATACTAAAAGGTTGTAGCCAACAATGAAAACTCTAAAGGCTTACTGTAAATGTGAACTTGCAAAAATTCTTATTAAACTAAAATCGGACAGTTGTGAGGAAAACTTTTGTCTTAGCTGCCACTAACACCTTAGGTAAAGCTCCAACTAGTTGCAACAAAGAAATTGTTTTGCTGTGAATGTGATAAACCCGTATTTTTGCGCTTGGAATCTTCAAACTGACCACTGCCATATATCTTCCTCAGGCCACTGAGCTGTGGCAACAGCTGGAGGGAGGCAGGTCTCTTTGAGGGTCCTGGTTGGAATAATGTCGGCATAATGTCCTACGTTCCTCACCGCCTCGTCCCACTGTGTGGTGACTTCCCGAGGGATCAAAGGAGACCCTTGTGGGCTTCTCTCAGAATCAGGGCTCTAACACAAGCAACATATTCCACACATTCCCGGATGGGTAGAAAGCAGACTTTGAGCAGGGGAGAAATGCTTAAAGAGGGAGGTCTTAGTGGCCCTCGCTGGTGACAAAGTGGGAGCTGAGGATGCCCCAATTCTCGGGCACAAGGTGGAAAAGGATTCCCTGGTGCCTTCGAACACCTCAGGAGCGGCGAGGACGTGCGCGGCAAGGCCCCCTGCCGTGGCGGTTGCTCCCGGGCGCCCTTGTGCCCCCACCCCCACCCCCACCCGGGGCGGCCCAGACTCACCGTGAGGCTCGGGCCGGGGCCCCGCGGCCGGTGGCGGCGGCTCCTGCTGCTGCAGCGGGGAGGTGGAGGCAGAGGCCGAGGTGATAAGGAGCCTCTGGAAGCGGTTGGGTGGGCGGCAGGGCACCTCCAGGCCGGCCGCCAGCTTGGCCTTGTTGGCGCTGGTGAGCCTCTTGAGGTGCACCAGCAGCTGCGGCTGGTCGCGGCGGAAGTGCGGGCTGTGGAAATGGTGGAGCGGCCCGTCGCCAGCCGGCCCGCCGCCCCCAGGCCCAGGCCCCGCCGTGCCCGGGCCACCCAGCACCACCTTGCGGAAGCCGTAGAGGTTGAGCTGCCGGATGAAGCTGGTGAAGTTGGTGGTTTTGAAGAGCTCAGGTTCAGTCCCGGCAGCCCCGGCACTGCCACCGGCCCCGGCCCCTGGCCCGGGAGGGCTGAGGAGTTCGGCCTCGAAGAGCGGCTGGTCGATGAGCAGCCCCTCGCCGCGGCCGTCCCAGCGGATCGAGCGGTACCGGGGGCTGTTCACCAACCGCCACAGCTTGGCTGGGAAGTTGTTGGGGTTGATGGGGGTGGAGAGCAGCGCCTCCTCCATTGCCCCCGCCCGGGCCTGGGCCTGGGCCTCACCCCGCCGAGCCTGGCTCTCCCACCCCGTTCTCGATCCCCCCGGCCTTCGCTTCGCCCTGCCCCCTCCTGCCAGACCCCCGGTTGCCGCGACCCGGGACCGTTGGCGCACGAGTCCCTACTGCGCCTTCCAGGGCGGCCAATGGGGCCTCGAGTTCCCGCCGCGCGAGGCCAGCGGGGCGCGAGCCTGCCCGCCCCCTGGGGGACCGCGTGGGACCAGGCCACGCGCCTGCCTGCCTCCTGCCTCGGGGGTCCCCATGGCCGGGCAGCGCTGGCCACCAGCGAGTTCTAAACCATGCAAAGAAAGCAGTCCAGTTATCCACCGTGGAATACGAAGCAGGGGCTTTGGAATGCATAAAGTATGTGCTGGTTGGGACACTGCCCGTCATTCTGGGGAACAAGGGGCCTTAACCCCGTCTTCCTCACCTGCATCGCGTTCCCCCGGCTTTCCCAACTAAACGGTGGTGGTAGAACTGCAGTGTTCCGGGGTCAACAAATTGGTCTCTTAGACAGGCTTTATGTCCTCTTTTTTTCCAATATCTCCTTTGTTCTTGAGGACTGTTTAAACTGAGGTGTCTGTTAGAATGGAATCAAGGTAGTCTGTGGGCTTGCTCCACCCACTAGAACAAACTGGCCTGGCCTAGGGGGAGAACACTACAGAATCCATAGGTATAAATTCCTATCCAATGAATACATAAGAATCTAACAGGGGCCCAGCATGGTAGTCTAGCAGCTGAAGGCCTCACCTCGGACATAGCAGAATCCCATATGGGCGCCAGTTCTAGTCCCAACAGCCCCGCTTCCCATCCAGCTTCTTCCTTGCAGCCTGGGAAAGCAGTCGAGGACAGTTCAAAGCCTTGGGACCCTGCACCCATATGGGAGACCCGGAAGAGGTTGTGGGTTCCTGGCTTCGGACTGACTCAGCTCCCGTCTCTCCTCTGTATAAAGTAAATCTTTGAAAAAAAAAAAAAAAGAATCTAACAGAAGCTATGCTGAAAAAAAAGTTGGGAAAACTGGATAACAGGGCCTGATGTACTAGCGTTTTCTCATGGTCACAAGAACAGTAAGGATCAAGTTTTCCTGGAAATTAAAATGAGTAAGACAACCCAACAAAGCAGCACTAATATAGAGATTTTATTTAAACTGTATTGAGTTTTTACAGCACATTGCATGTTTGTCACAACGCAACTGCACAGTTTGGATTTTTGGCCACATCAAGTCACTTACACCCACAATAGCTCTGAAAGGAGTATTTGATGAACGACTCAGAGCCAAAAGCCTGGAGTCTCGCTCCAAGGCCATGCAGTTCATTCACTGATGCAACAGACCCTCAAAACAGCCACCCAAAGTAGACAGATACAGCTTCCCCACTCGTTACCACACCTACTCCCCTGAAAACAGGCAGAGTGAGGTGCAATGAAAGTCAAGTTAATTAAAAAGCCATTCACAACTGGCAGTACATTTTAATGATTGGAAAAAATTTCTGTTTCAGAGACAAGGAATAGATTACTTTTACAATGATCTCAAGAATTTCCCAGACATAAAATCTCCATTTAAATGAAGGAAAAAAAAAAAACAAACACGTTCTCCCGGGTGACCTAAATACGCCACAACTTTTTCGGTTACATCCATGGCAAGTATGAAAACAGCACAGATGCTTCTCTGTAGGGCTGAGGAAAAGATCAGGACAAGTAATGATTCTTGCTCTAAATGCAGATCCTAGTTATTTTAGAACTAAAAAAAATTTTTTTCCAGAATGCAACATGAAAATAGCGGTGAGAAAGCTTACTACCATAGTTTCAAAACAGGGTTAAGTTTAAATATAATTTATCTTTTATACACGAATGAATTAAGGAAAATGTATAAAGGATGTGCTAGTGGTTTCATTAGAGGCCAAGAAGACTGTATCTGTCCCAACCACGGTGCATGGCTATATCACTGTGTCTTTTGGTTAAGAGCCACTGGTACATAGTAAGATGAAAAAGAAAAAAATATATAATATGTATCAAAACAAAAAAAAAGTTTGGTCCAAATGGACACATTTTCTCTTCCAATTTTGGTATCGAGGCTTCATTCTCTTCTATTTGGGTTCCATTGTTAAGTGCACAGAAATAGCAGCATTTGGACTGAAACCCTCACATGCCAAAGAGCATATTCTAGGAGGTAAAAACCAAACACTAAATTCTACCCTCAAGGTGTCAAGTGTTCAGGATAAGAAGCAGTGTGACCCAGAGGCGGCAGCAGCCAAGGGAAAGACAACATGGGGGATTTGGGCCATGAGACAGGAACAACAAAAACCTTAGTTTTAGTTTCATGCCAGGAGAGGATCATGGTGTAGTTCCTGTGTTAGCACCAGGACAACCAGGAAAAGTCAGGCGTGGTGGGAAGGGCACAATCAGCAGATATTTCACACAAGGATAACTTTTGTTTTTCCCTTCTCATTCTTCAGCTGCGCCTGGGCAACAGAGATGGCTGCCTTCACAGCTCACAGTAATCGTCCTTTGCCGAGGCTGAACACCAGCAGAGTTTTCTCCTTAGATCTCACTCCCCAACACTGTCCCCCTCCACCACAGTCATGGATGCCAGCTGATGGACCAAGTGAAAAATACATCAAATCCTCCACTTGCTGAACCAGTCTTGAAACCAAACTCCATGGAAAGACAGTACAAATGCAGCTAGACGTTGTGCCTCTAAAGACCGAGCCTTCATGCACAGACATGGAGGGATGGGACAGAGTTCATCTCAGAGGATAGCAGTTCCTGTCTGGGACACTAGGATCTGCCTTTCTCAAGGTAAAGGAGCAGTGGGTCTGGTTATCACTTGGAGTTTGGTTATACATTTGCCTTTCTATTGCTGTTTGGGGCACTTTGCACCAGGCAGTATCTATGAGATCATCATCTTATGACTCTTGGGACAGAGAAGCTGAAGTCCCCAACTCAACGTTAAGCTTCCAGACTGCTGGTCTGGGTCAGGACCATTACCCCAAAGTGAGGGTCTCAGCAGTACAGGGCCTCCTATCAAACTGGAATTCTTCTGTCCCGGCTCATGGTACCAAGGAAGATAGCTCAAGACACTATCTCTGAGCTCTGATTTCAAGAGCCACATCAGGGGACCCCTTCCAAACTATGCCTGAGGCAATCCTCCCTTCAAACCTGCTAAAATTGAACAGGTCTTCTTCTCTGGCATTCAACTGGAAGCTGTAGCAATGGGTTTCTTCAGATGTTGGCTCATGAGTTCCCTGGCACGAGATGCTTGAATGTGCTCGTGACATGAGTTACAGACGAGAACTGGGTCATAGAGTTGTTGATCAGGAATGGGCAGCTTCAGGTGGCAACATTCACCACAAAATACATTCCCACAATTTCTGCCAAAGCATAGAGGGGAGGGTTCATTAGAAATGCTAATCTAATTAGCATTCACTGAATAAATGAAGAGTTGGGAGCAAACAAAAATAGTTCATATGAAGAGGTCTCTATTTTCAGATCAACACACTTCATTTAGGTCAATGACTTATATTAAACCATACAAAATATCTCACCTGCAATGGTGTCTTCGTTTGGCCAACCAGAACTCACAGTCACAATTATAGCAATGGGATGCCATGTGGTCCGGAACCCAGCGAGTCACCTAATGGAAGGCATAAGGGAAAATGCCAGGTCTTTGTCAACAAAGGGAAAAATCAACACCACAACTAGTAACACACCTTCGGGGGAAATGACAAGACTGCTTTGGCAAACTGGCCATTGCGTGCCTATAAGAACGACACTCATCTGAGAGACAGCTCAGTCTACAGCCTGTATTTCATCTCTGGAGCTCACCTCAGTTCCCATCACACATCGACCTGTGCATACCTCGGTCTCCTTCTTATCAACAGGCTCCCAGCTTGCTTCAGAAAGGCAGTCTTCACTGTGATCAGAACCAAAATCTTCTGCATCGCTGCTGTCTGACTCCTTCAGACATGTCTGGAGAAAAGCCAAAGATGTGGCTGTGAACTTCACTGCTGCTGACACTGCCTCCTGTGTGTCCTACACTGTTCCAAGGGCAGTACAAGCATGAACACATTTAACTTCTCCCATTTTCCAAATGAAGAAATTAAGCCACAGAAAAAGTTAAGGGCTGGTGAGTGCTAAAACTCGACTATAAAGCAAATACCTGGCTTCAACTCCACGCTGTTAATCAGTATGTTACAATGCAGGGTAGACAGTCTCTCTCTTTCTAAAGTCTCTAAACCAGAGGCTGGCAAACTATTACCCCTAGGCCAAATCTAGCCCATGACCTCTTCCTGTAATTCAAGTTTTGCTGGAACACAGTTGCACCCATTCATCTGTATATCGTTTATGGCTGCTTTTTGTGCTACAACAGCAGCACCAAGTAGCCATGACATATACTGTATGGCCCAGAAACCTAAAATATTTATGATTTGCTCCTTTGCAGTGCATCACCCCAAACATAAGAAGTTGCTAGCACTTTTCATTCCATCAGCACGGAAGTGGAGAAGGTGCAAGCAAGAATATCTTAACAGAAGGCTACCTGGAATTCTTGCTACATAAACAGCTAGACACTATGGGGAGCAGAGGACTCTGAGAAGCTGTCCCAGGACTACAGTGCCAGAACTCAAGGCTGCCCGACACAGCAAAGTCTAGATGACCCTTGTCACTTCTCATTTAGTTTATCACAAAATATCATAAGCAGCCTCCCAATCTGGTTCTCAACTGCCTCATCCAGTTTTCTTAAAATATAAATCTGGAGCCGATTTGCGGCAGAGAGGCGGAAAGCACTCCTTGTGACCCCATATCCCATAGCAGAGCACTGGTTTGCGTACTGATTTTGCTTCAAATCCAGCTCCCTGCTTACCTGGGAAGCAGCAGATAATAACCGCTCAACTATTTAAGCTCCTGCCACTCATGTGAGAAATCCAAATAGAGTTGCCAGGTCTTGGCTTCAGTCTAGCCTAGCCCCAGCCTTTGTGGCCATCTGGTAAGAAAACTAGAGAATGGAGGGTCGCTCTTGCTACGTCTCTGTCACTGCATTACAAATTAATCTTTTTAAAAAGTACAAATCTGATCATGTTAGTTACTGGTATAAAATGTTGTTGCTTTAAGTATAAAACCCAAACAAAAGGGACCGTTGAGCTGACACTTCCAAACCCCATCAACTTCTCTGATGTCACCTCTCCTCACACTACCTAACTCTCCCCACTAGTCCCAGCACAACTGTGTATACCCACAGACACACATATATCCCACAACATCGCAGTACCTATCACCTTCCTGCTTCCTTTCACTATCTCAACTCAAGCATCACCTCAGAAAACTCTTCCTTGACCTTTCACTCTACACCAGCCCTCAAATGTGTGATGCCTCCTTCAGTTAGAACCTTAAGAACTCCATTCCAATGGTTTACTTGTCTTTCACACTGTAGCCAAAGCCACCTAACTCAGTGGCATGCAGAAAAGTTCCTAATGAATGAATGCCGAATGGATGGAAGATGGGATAAAAGAATAGTGAAGGCAGGAATGGTAGCTGGTGACTACTTACAAAATCATCCTCATAATCCACAGGAGGCTCTGCTGGAGGGACACAGCAGTGACGGATATCTAGCCTCATCTGAAGCTCGCGCACCTGTCGTCGTAACTGTTCCACCTCTTGCTTGTACCCTGCTTCGATTTGCCGTAACCTGTGCTGGATTACATCAGTGGGAAATGGGAGTCCGTCATCATCCAAGTAGAGGGGAGGCACTGGAGAAGGGCAGCTCAATGGAACAGGCTTTGTGTTGGGGACTTGCTTTGGGTGACCAGACCACCACATTCGGTTGTGTCTTCCTCCAGGGCCAGTACAGTGTCCATTGGAATGACCAGAACACACTGGTGACTTCACACCTTCTCTCTGGGCCCACTGGCCACCGAAGCAGGGCCCCACTGCCCGCAGCTGCTTACTGCTTGACCTCTTGCTGCAACAGCCATAGGAAAGCAGCCGCCGAGGGGTGGACTCTCCACTTGGAAATGAAGTCACCATCCCTTGGAAACTGTCCCAGTTGGACCCCAGAAAAGAGAACTCGCTGATCTGGCTCTGAGATATTGGCTTTCGGGCCAATTCAAATGGCATTTTCCCAAAGCGAGGATTTTCCAATAACTGTACATTCCTATTACTTCCTCTTTTGCCAGTGTCTTCCTCTGCATGGAGCAGATCCGGCACAGAGATAGGCTGTTTCTGTTGGGAGATACTTGCACCAGAATCAGTGCTTAGGGCTACAGGAGTTTGGCAGGCAGCACTTGCTGGGTTGCAAAGGGTGCCTGGATCACATTTGGGGTTCATGCTTGGCCCAGAATCTGGTGGGATCTGTTTAGGGTCATCTGTGAGGGAGTCCCGTGAAGACTTAGGAGAATCACAAATTCCATCATACTTGTTAGAAATGACCTTTGAGAGTACACTGACAGTTTCTGCCTTCCGGCAAAGTTCAGGTGGCTCTCCAGGGTCATCTAAAGTCCTCCCCAGCCCAGCCCTGGCAGGAGGGTCCTTAGCAGTTGCCTTTGTCTCTTCCAGGGACTTGGTCTCAGGATCAGAGGTGTTGCTCTTCGTTTCCCAGGGCAGGTTGGTAGTAAGCAGTTTATAGTTTAGAGAACAACTTTTTTGACTCTTAAAGGGTTTACTGTTCAAGTAGTCTTTCTGGCTGCTGGCCAGAGGGGGATGAAGGCTCCCATCTCCTCCAGTCTGGCGAGGACCTCCAGCTGCAGACTCTACACAAGTTGTCTCTGTTCCTTCAGGACTGCCATGCCAGGGCTCAAGGCCTGCTCGGCCCTCCTGACAATGGTTATTCAGGTTAGGGTCACTGGATGTGCGGGTCAGGGGGCTGCTTGTATCACATGCAGAAAGAAGATCATCCATGGATCTGGTTTTAGGTAATCTGTAACGACAGACACAACACCTCTAGGTCAGGAAACAGGGCGATTTCTAACACCTAGAAACAGGTCATGAGAGCAAAATCCAGATATAATGGCAAAATCACACTTAAGATTACAAATATCAATGCTGACAGAAAATCTGCAAGAATACACCATAGTATGTCCTCAGCTTTTGCCAGTGTATAGTCTTTATGGCCTCCCCGGCAAGGTCAACTGCTCCTGTGGTTTCAACTGCCCCGTATGCTGATGTGTCTGTCATCAGCCTACACGTGAACCTCACAGGTAACATCCTATCTCTCACAGTGAGACAGATGAAGGCCTTTGGAGCTAGAATACACTGCCTACAGCACTGATGAGCTGAATGGCTGACTGCAAGGAAGTCATATAACCTCTCAGAAATTTGGTTTCTTCCTCTATGCAAACTAAGTCCTACCTTTCACAGGTGCTATGAGGATAAAAAAATGTAGGCAACCAATCACAAACCTATTAACCACAAATGTGTGATGACTACACTCAGGGCTGTGCCTTGCAGCTTTTCAGTCACTCAGCGGCAGTTTATTGTGCCTCTGCAACTCTTCAGAAGTCCTGACCCCAAAGAAACGCTCCCTGGTACAGGACAGATGAAGAGCTGCAGGGGTATTCTCCACACCCAGTGGGTAACAGATTATTTTTGAGAACAGCTGCCCTGATTAGCAACTCAGTTTATATTTTCTAATGCACAGACTATTTCAGAGAAAATCAACAGGAAATAGTTGAGACTTCACTGGCCTCCTATTTTCAGGTGACTTCCCATTCAACCCATATAGAAAACTCCCCTGTTGGGGTGGGCGGGAAACCGGGTGGGCTTCTCCCTCAATATCCCCCTTTACCTCAGATACATGATGGAAACAATATGGACATAATAGTATTACCCACTTCCCTATACCCCCTGAACCTTTTTTTTTTGACCGTAATTAACTATGTAAAGATTGTCAACAACAATACAATAAAAAAAAAAACCCAAACTCCCCCCAAAAAAACTCCCCTGAAAGTCAGTTACAATTATAGATCATTTGGGTTACTCTTTGAAACTTTATTCTAAGAAGTGTATGAAATATATTCTATTTTTGATTTCACCTTTGTGATCACTGTTGACTATAGTGGCAGCATATTAGCTGTGTGACCTTCACTTCTTCAAGCCTTAGTTAAAGAGCTCAAGAACCTACTTCCTAGAGCCATCAGGAAGAATAAAATATCATCTGCACCAACACTCACTGTCCAGTGTTTCCTAGCACACTGGTGTTGTTTCTTTTTCCTACAGCATCCCCTGTAGCACTCAATGTCTTGTTTGAACCCCGAGTGCCTAGCGCCGCCTTAAGCAAAGGTCAGAAAGAATGAGTGAGCTTAATCTCTTAATACCAAGTGTCACTACTAGGTGCCAAGTGAATAAAACAAATCTCTGGGCTGTGATATTTGGTGGGCACTGGGAGCTTCTGTGGATCTTCCAGGGCCCATCATGACCTAGAGAATGGAAACGGCCAGAAGTGAAACCCAGGAATCTTTTTTAAGGACCACCACAATTTGTTTTCTTTTTTTTTTTTCAACTTTACATTATGGAAACTTTCAAACACATAAAAATAGTAAAAAGAGTGTGATGCCTATGCACTCTTCATTCGGATTCAAACAGCAAAAACTACATATGACAAGGGTTGGATCAGCTCATCCTGTGAGTGGGACAGGGAAGGTTACACAGGGCAGGATTCAAGCTGGGTATAGAAGAATGTGCTAGAATTTAACGGAAGCAGAGGAAAGAGAGCAGGGTATTTTTGACCTAGGAAAAGGTACAACCAAAAGTGAGCCAGATGTTATAGAAACTGATTCCTTGAAAATTTGTTTCTCTAAATCCAACTCGCCATCTTGAGCTGAATATAACATACCTCCTCTCTGCTGGTCAGTTAATAATGCTTTGTTGTTGTTGTTGTTTGCTTTGTTTTTTTTTTTTAAAGACATAGTAGTTGATTTTTTTTTTTTTTTTAAACTGGAAAGGCAGGTTTTAGAGAGGCAGACAGACAGAGAGAAAAGATTTCCCATTTATTGGTTCACTCCACAAGTAGTCTCAAGAGTCAGAGTTGAGCTGATCTGAAGCCAGCAGTTTCTTTTGGGTCTCTCATATGGATGCAGGGTCCCAAGGCTTTAAGCCATTGTCCTCTGCTTTCCCAGCCCACAAGCAGGGAGTTGGTTGGGAAGTAGAGTAGCCAGGACATGAACCACTGCCCATATGGGATCCCAGCACCTGAAGGTAGTGGTTTAGCCATTTAAGCCAATGCACCAAGCCTAGTTAATAATTCAATCTTGTATCTCTTCCATTCTCACCCAAAATGCTTATCATAGCTTTTTAGTGTCTACTAGTGCTACCAATACTCTGCTAGTTTCTAAGTCTGAACACTAAGACTTTTAAAAGAAACCTAGTGCCCCTTTGCCCCACAACTTTTAATCAACAGGTGGCCTGTGGAAGCATTTTCTACATTGTGTCTGCATCTCCTCTCCCCTCCAGGCTCTATTCCAAAGAATATTGATTGGGCTCTGAACAGCCAACAACCATGTTCACATGACAGCTCTCCAAAAATCTCCCTGGGGAGTGAACCAATGAATGGAAGACCTTTCTGTCTCTCCTTCTCTCTGGAATTGCCTTGTCAATAAAAAAATAATAAATCTTTAAAATATACATATATATTTTTTCTTAAGATTTGAATCACACATAATCCTAGATTTAAATGCTGACTTAGTATTGTTCTTAGTATTATAGTTTGTTTGTTTGTGTAAGATTTATTTTGTTTATTATTGGAAAGTCAGATATACAGAAAGGAGAGACAGAGGAAGATCTTCCATCTGTGCTAGGGTCCATGCAATGGATGTGGGGGACCAGAAGGTGTGAAGAGTATTGTTCCATTGCAGGCAGGGCCACAAGGAATTTCCCGCTGCAGCAGGGCACAGTGGATGTCTGTATAAAGCACCTGAAGGCAGTTCCTCCTTCCTTTGCATGGACACTGGACCACCCTGCTGAAGAATTCTGTAATCTATTCAGGCATTGTTTGCTACTGAGTAATTGGTTTTTTACTATCAAACCTGAGTTTGGAGGTTAATATCGATAATAAAAGGGCCTTTCATTATTCATGCTGCACCCATTGACCTTATCCTAATCAAAGGATCTATGTTTAGGGTTTTATTCTTTCCTTGATCTTTAGGTTCTTTGTGATACATTTCTTCTCTCAACTGATTTAAAATTAAGTTGTAGAATAAGATTGCAGCAGGAATGTGTTGCTGATTGATATGATAGATTGATATTGAGAACTTCTAGTGCAACAAAGGGCAGAATTATTCTTGGATACACCCACTTGACCCTGACCTCAAAAGTCTGTGCCAGAGCTCCTGAAGGTTTCTGTATAAATAAAGCGGACAGCTTTCTTGCATTTGTCCATTATGATCCTGAAATTGTAGTGGTCCATTTCTTTGCTCTTTATGCCTACTCCCTGCACTCGGCTGGAGCTGGACTCCCGCACATCCGATGATTCACTCCCCAAGTGGCTGCAAAAGCTAGAGCTAAGCAAATCCGAAGCCAGAAGCCAGGAAGTTCATCCGGGTCTCCCATGCGGGTGCAGGATACCAAGGCTTTGGGTCATCCTCAATTGCTTTCCCAGGCCACAATCAGGGAGCTGGATGGGAAGTGGAACTGCCAGGATTAGAACCAGTGCCCATATGAGGTCCCAGTGCATTCAAGGCGAGGACTTTAGCTACTAGGATACTGTGGGGTCCTGTTCTCTAATTTTTTTTTTTTTTTTGTATCAAACACCTTAAAAGTGTCTTGGTAGGGCCTGCACTGTAGCACAGTAAGTAAAGCTGCCACTTGTATATAAGTATATACATGTAGGTATAAATAGGTAATAGTTTGGTTGCCCCACTTCTGATCCAGCTCCTGCTAAAGCACCTGGAAAAGAAGCAAAAGATGGCCCAAGTGTTTTGGCCCCTGCACCCACTTGGGAGACCAGATGAAGCTGCTGGCTTTAGCCCAGCCCATCTGTGAACATTACAGCCATCTGAGAATGAACAAGCAGATGGAAGATATCTCTCTCTCTCTCTCTCTTTCACTTTCTATTTTTTTTTTTTTTAAAGATTTTATTTTTATTGGAAAGCCGGATATACAGAGAGGAGGAGAGACAGAGAGGAAGATCTTCCATCCGATGATTCACTCCCCAAGTGAGCTGCAACTGGCCGGTGCGCGCCGATCCGAAGCCAGGAACAAGGAACCTCTTCCAGGTCTCCCACGCGGGTGCAGGGTCCCAAAGCCTTGGGCCGTCCTCTCCTGCTTTCCCAGACCACAAGCAGGGAGCTGGATGGGAAGTGGAGCTGCCAGGATTAGAACCGGTGCCCATATGGGATCCCGGGGCTTTCAAGGAGAGAACTTTAGCCGCTAGGCCGCGCCGCCGGGCCCTCTAACTTTCACTTTCAAGCAAAATAAAAACTTAATCTTTCAGTGAATAAAGAAACAACACCATTCTCGTAAACTTTCTTGAAACAGTTCTTTCTTCTCTGTTCTACTCTCCCCTGCTTCAGTCTGTAACACAAGGTGAACAATCTTATCTAAAGAGAGGACCTTGCAAACACAGAGTACACCACAGGCTGGCAAAGTCTTGAGTCTAGTTTTTCTTTCAACTGACTCAAGAAGCTGCTTCTAAGTACCTCGTAAAGAAAGCCAGCATTTAGCTGTTACAGCCTCCTAGAAAGCAAGAAAGCCTTACCTGTCCAGAGAGCGGCCAGAGAACTCTTGGCTTTGGGCCACTGGGGAAAGGTAAAGATCCATGTTTTCCTCCCCGAGTGTGCATGGAGATGATGCTGGAAGGTAAACAGCTGTCCAGAGGTGCAGGGCCCGGACGTGACAAACAGGATGCAAGACCTAGGGGAAGCAGCCGTGGCTGAGGGTTCTGCCACACATCCCTGGACCCTTTTCCTTCCCTCAGCCTTTGACTACCATCTCCCCACCAACCGAGCCTCTTCTCCCGCAGGTTTCTGGCAGTACATACAGCAAAAACGCACTCACCACGTCTGAGCCCGGCGTGTAGAGGAAGTTATGGAAGTTCTTGTTCCCGGCTCGCAGAAGAGCCCACACAGAGCAGGTGCGATTGTAGATGTTACGCTTTTCTCGCTCACAAGGGTTGTTGGCCAGGAAGGTGCCATACAGGCAAGAGTATGTGTGCTGCACCAGCTTTACCTAGAGGGCGAACATGGCTGGCACCTGAGGGTGTCTGGCTCCACCTGACAATCACCCTGGCCAGACTTTAGGACTTACCAGGAATGCTTCATTAAACTCAAACAGGCAGGGGAACTGCTTCAGCAACTGGTGAACAGAATCGAGCCACTGTAGGAACACAGGGCATTGTTCATTTTGGTCCTCTGCATTTTCCTGGTGGCCGCAGCGATCTCCAAACTTGTGCCCAAAATCCAGCCAGTCAGACTCCACCAACACCTGAAAGCCCTACAGAAAGGAAAGGATCCAACCTTAGGTCATCCAGAAAGATTGGTGTGCCAGACTTCAGGGGGCTGACAAAGCAGGGAGCCGGTTGCTTCAAAGAACAGGAGGACTGAACCTAAGGATAAGACCCACAGCCACCAACAGCCTCTACTGAGGGAGTTCCACAACATATCCAAAGGGCTCAGCAGCTCTCCCAAGCCCCATTCCCTCTGTTCTCCCGCAAGCAATTCTTCTCCATACCTCCAAAGTCCTATAATACGGGTCCAGGAGTATTTTGGCCAGCGCTACTATCTGGGGCGTGCGGTCCCAGCCATCTGAGCAGTGTACCAGCACGGGTCGACCTTCCCGGTCTACCGTATTCGCCACCAGCACAGCTGCCTTGAGCATCACCGACAAGTGCTGCAGCCATTTGGTACTCTCCAGTGCCGAAAGCCAACTACACAAAAGGAAAAATCACGTCTGTCATTGAGGGTGTTGAGGCACAAGTCTCTCCAGCACCCACAACCATACGCACCCAACAAAGTCTGCAGTGAGGACTGAAACCAGGAGGTTCACTATGGCCTTTCTGTCAAGAACTGTCTAAGCAAGGAGGCAGGGGAGATGGGCCCAAGCCAGATAAGTGCTTCTCAGGTTCAAAAGATGGCTGCGAAGCATCTTGGGCACATTCATCCACTTGCTCTCCCCAGTTCTCTGTGTTCTGAGTAGCACAACAGATCCAAATGAGAGGAATCCAATGTTCTATGACTGTGCCAGAATGTTGGCTGAGAAATGGAAGGAGTGTTCTTGGAACTGGCCCACTGTACCCAGTGCTGCCCAGGCTCTCGGGTCTCCTTGTGCCTCCACGGACCCACAGCTCCCTGTGCAATCTTCCAAGTACAGGAAGTACTACAGAAAGGATGAGACTGGAGGGACAATGGAACACCTACTTGCTGGGATCTGGCATCTGGCTGCACACAGCCCGGAGGTACTGGAAGCTGTTGCGGATAGCATGGATGTTGGCCATTCCCATGAACACAACCTCACAATTGGGGTAGTACTCTGTAGACAGGAGAAGAGGAATGAAGCATAAAAGCCTGTCCAGTGAACAGACATTCAGGACAACAGCTGTCCTAATAGACAGATCTTCCCTGACTGGGCAAAAACCTCTAGGACGAGAACTTAAATGCACTCAGAAATCATAATCTCTGGATATCCAAGTGCTTAACACAGGCAGTAAGAACAACATTCATGACTGATGATGATAATATTGCTGCTAAGAATGATAATATTGCTGCTAAAACAAATTCTCAATACAGTAATCCCATCCTTACTTACGGTTTTGCTTGTCACAGTTTCAATTACCCATGATCAACCCTAGCCCAAAAAAAACTAAATGGAGGGCCCGGTGGCGTGGCCTGGCAGCTAAAGTCCTCGCCTTGGACGCACTGGGATCCCATATGGGCGCCGGTTCTGATCCCGGAAGCTCCACTTCCCATCCAGCTCCCTGCTTGTGGCCTGGGAAAGCAGTCGAAGACGGCCTAATTCTTTGGGACCCTGCGCCAGGTTCCTGGCTTCGGATTGGCGCAGCACCAGCCGTTGCGCTCACTTGGGGAGTGAAACATTGGACGGAAGTTCTTCCTCTCTGTGTCTCTCCTCCTCTCTATATATCTGACTTTGTAATACAAATAAATAAATCTTAAAAAAAAAAAAAAAAACTAAATGGAAAATTCTAGACATGAGCCATGCATAAGTTAAAAAAAATGAGGGTACATTTGCTATAACAGCTGTTAATCTCTTGCTGTATCTGAATAACTTTATTACAGGTTGTAAGCACAGGTAAAAGAAACTAGTGCATATGTATGCTATAGTAAACCCTGCAGTGCTAGGCATCCACTGGGCATCTTGAATAAGCAGGCACTGTGAAAATAGTGGCTTGTCTATGCCAATGATTTTACCTATGCAACCTCTAATCAAGCTAACAATCATGCAAGGTATGCATCACCCCCTTTCCACAGATGGGAAGATAAAGCTGACAGCACAGTCATAGCTAATAGGTGTGGAATCCTAATTCCAAGGCAAGTCTGCCTGACTTTCTGTAACATACACTTCCCCCCCAGACCTGTCACCAAAGCCACCAGAGCTCAGGCCAGCCACAGACACTTGGGCTAAGAGCAATACCTTCACACTCACAACCTCCACCCTTGGCCCGGTTAGCCACTGCCGCTGTGTAGGATCGCGCATCCAGGATCAACAGCTTCTGAGGAGCCGCTGTGCTCTCCACCCCAGAGCACGCAGTCAGGGAGGAATCTACATGCACAGCAGGAAGAAGACCTGGGTCAGCCACCCAGCCTCATCCCAGTCCTGTGGCACTCACTGTCATTTGCAAGTGATCTCCTTGCAGGCAGTGAGAGACCACCACTACCCCACCACCCTGAGTCCCAAATCCACCAGCCTTCTTCTCAAGCTCTCTTGTAGACTCCCTGGGAGCCAATGAGACCAAGGATGGGGAAAGGCTGCTCCCTGGGAATGGGGTGGTAGTTGTGGGAAATCACCCAGACTTACCAAAGTCAGTGTCACACGCCTCACTGGCATCATTATTCCCAGTGCCAGGGGAGCCCCCAGGAGCCCTTGTCCCCGGGTCCAGGGCACAGGCTTTAGCAATGGATGTCACCAGGTATTCATCATCAGCATTACGCCAACCCCACCAGCTGATCTCAGGTTGGCTGCAGCGGGCAATGGCAGCCCCATTGCGCAGGTGTCTGACAAAACAGAAGAAACCACAATGTCCTTGGCATTCAAAGTCTCCAGAGGCCTGTCACGGAGCGCTCAGGAGGCCAGAGTAAGGTCTTCAGGCCCAGCAGTCCCAATCAAAGTCCTAACCTCTCTAAAGGGTTGAGTTTACAAAGCGCCACTGCGCCATCATGCACACTGTCAGATGGCCACTGTATTCCCAAGGTGATCTTGACTCATCAAATCTGCACAGCACCTGTTCGAGGTACAGACAGCCAGCAGGAGAAAAAGGCCTGAGCCAAGATCACCGACAACTCCAAATCTGACGATTATGACCGATTATGACCTTCCTCACCCTGCTTCAGCTACAATGTTCATAAGAAGAGGTCAGTAAACTTTTTTCAGTCAGGAATCAGACCATAAATTGTCAGCTCTGAAGTCACAACCGGTCTCTGTCATGTAATCTTTATGTTTGTCTATTGTTTTTAAAATGACCCTTTAAAAATGCAGAAGCTAGGACTGGCACTGTAACCACTGTAGCACAGGAGGCTACCTGCAATGCCAGCCTCGAAATTGGACTGCTGGCTTGAGTACCAGCTGCTCCTTTTCCACCCAGCTCCCCACTAATGTAGTGGGAAAGCAGTAGATGCTGGTCCAAATACTTGGGTCCCTATCACACATGTGAGAGTGCATACTGGAGTTCCCGGCTCCCAGTTGCAGCCTGGTTCAGACCTAGCTATTGTGGGCATTTGGGGTATGAACCAGCATGTGGAAGACTGATTCTCTCTCCAGTGACTGGAAGTTGTATCGCTTTCTCTTTCTTTGTCTCTCCCTCTATTATTTCTTTCAAAATAAATACATACATAAATCTTTTAAGAACACAAGAAGTATTTATAGCTTACATGCTATATATAAAACAGGCTGTAAAAAAAGGGGGAGTTTAGGTTGGATATAGTCTAGAAACCAGTTTACCAATTCCTTTATTAATGTTCTTAGAAGAAAAAACTGAGACAATGCTCGTTTTAAAATTTCAGGGGTGAAAAAATAAAATTTCAGGGGTAGTCTTTGTGGTGCAGCATGTTAAGCCGCAGTTTGGGATGCCCACATCTCCTATCAAAGTCCCCGGTTCAAGTCCTGGCTCCTTTGTGTCTCTGATCCAGCCTCCTGTTAATGTGCCCACAAAGGTAGCAAATGATAGTCCTGGGTCCTGCCACCCACATTGCAGCCTCAACCACAGCAGGCTCCTGGCTTTAGCTTGGTGTAGCCCTGGCTGCTGCTGGTACTTCATAGTCACTTTCCAATGGGATGTTAACTCATTTTTAACTTTCCTCATTTAATAAAAACAGCCTCCCTATTTCCAGCCCCCACACTCCCTCACCTATACACAACCACAGGGATCCGTTTCCAGGAGCGAAAGGAAGCCACATTCTCCAGCTCTTTATCAGTGATCCACACAGGAACCAGCAGCGTCTGGGGGTAACTAGGGCATAATCTGAGAAGAAACCAGATGGGGGTCACCAAACCCAGCGTCTGGCTTCATGGTAAAGGGGCTGGGATCCCTCCCCGCCTCAAGCCTGAGAGCTGTGCCCACAGAGCTTCAGTTCGGTTCTGCACTGCTATGCGGGGCCCCAGCCTCTGCTCTCTCACTTGTAGTTGCTGTTGATATGCGAGACCCTCCAGACGTTCTGCAGGTCAAAGCCCATCCTGTCCAGCTCCAACTCCTGCCGGCATCGGATGTGCATTCCTGCAACACAGTCCCCAGCCAGTGAGCTTGCCATGGCACCAGGGGGTGGAGGTGTAGGTGGCATAAGAAATAAGCAGTAAGAGCAGACTCAAGAAGCGAAACAGCCTGGCCTCACCTGGCTGACACAGGTGGGTATGTTGGTCCTCCTCCGTCAGCCCCAGGCACCAGGCGTGGTAGGCAAAGGCAAAGAGGTCCTCAGGCTTGGCGGGTCTTGCTGTGGCCCGGCTTAACCTTGAGAGCCACTCTTGGCACTGCTTGAAAGTGGAGAAGTGGCACCTGCCAGGCAAGAAACCACAGGTCTGCATGAGACAAGGGACGAGTATGCCACAGGGTCATAGCATCAACACCACAGCCATGGGGCAGCTGTGAGGCAGGAGGCAAGGCCATGGGGAGCGTGGGAGGACCAGGCACATGGGCCAACACCCAAGACTCCACACTTCTCTTGCTAAGCACCGCTGGGCTTGAGGCATGCTTCTCATGGCACCCAAGGGAGCCTCCTGCTTCCTATGCCAAATCTGAATACCGCCCTTGGCCCCAAGAGTCTCAACTCCTATCTCTGCCCTACCAGGCCAGTGCTGTCACCCGAGACATCCCAACACGAGCCTTCTGCTGCACCAGCAGTGGTCCCGCTCCTGTCGTTCCTTTTTCCTTGTTTCTTCTTCTCTGTGTGATTAATATCTCTCTGCTGCCAAGTCTCAGCTCCAGGCCCACCTCCTCCTTGGAGTCCCCCAGACCTACTCCATTCCTCAGATCCCTTCCTCTTTTGCTTCCTAACAAGCTTGGAAAGTTAAACAAGAGGTTTCTGTAGAGCAGAGTGCCACACAGTAGTAAGTCTTCCTTTAGTAACTGAACTTCAGCCTCCTCCATAGGAAGGGCTGTGTCAGGGTTCCTTCTGAACTCCCGCACCCTCTCACCAAGGATCCCCTTTTAATAATCCTTGCTGTCACCTCAGACTCCTTTTTCTCTTGGGTCCAGTCTGGCAGCAAGTCTTGCCATCTCTACCCCCCGAACCTGATTGTGTTTTCCCAATTGCTGCCTCCTTGGCAGCCCTTCACACCTCTCACTGGGCAGGGCAACATGCTTCTGCCTAGTCTCCCGGCTGCTGCCTGTGCTTTGGGCCCCATTCTCGCTCAACTGGTCTCAATACAGCAGCCAGAGTGATCTGATAAAACATTAATCAGATCATGTCACTCCTTTACTTGAAACCCCCAGTGATTTCTCAATTCCTTCACAGTAACAGTCGGTCACTCTGACAGCCTGACACCTCCTGTTGGCTCTCAGACCTTGGTCCCACTACCCTCTCTACCCTGAGCTCTTCCCTCCAGCTTCTTTCCACTCCCTCTACTGTGCAGGCACAGGTAGTACCACCCCAGGGCCTTTGTACTGGATAGTTGGCCTGACATGCTCTCCCATGCCCAAACACCAACATGGTTACTCTCTTCAGGTTTTAACGCAAACCCCACCTTTCAGTGCAGCCTCCTGATCCCCCTTTGTTTAAATCTGCAACCTTCCCCCCTAGTGCCCCATGTCCTTTTCCCCATCTTTATTTGCTCCCTTGATATTCACTGCCATTCCTAACTTATTGACTTAGTTGCTGCTGGTATTGCCTTGCAAGGTTATAACCTCCAAGGAGGTGCCTGTCTGTTCCCTGCTGCCTCCCTAGGACTCAACAACCACCTGGCTGAAAGCAAAGTGCTCAATAAATGCACGTGAAATGGCTGACTGAAAGATTCCCTGACAGTGCCACATGCATTGCCCTGGGTGCTGTCACTCCCTGTCCCCTGTGGGGGACACAGGAGCTAAGCCTTATCTCTATCCCTTTCATCTCCACACACTGTGGACCTGTGAGCTGATCTCCACACCCAAAACAGTTTTCCCCCTTTTCCTCCAAACTGACAGCCATTAGCTTTCATTTCTTCTGGCAAAGCAGTCCCATGAGGCATGAAGCTCTGAACAAAATGGGGATCAGGGGACAGGCAGGCAGTGCCATGATCCGCACCTCACCACTTTGGAGTCCTTGCAGGCAATGTGCAACTGGAACATATCACGGCTCTCCACACTGTCAATCATCCGGAGGGGGACCTTCAGAGAAAAGGCAAACTCAACTTTCAGCTCCTCCACTCTGGGCACTGCCCCTGTCCCCTTCCGTTGGCTGCTGAAGTCTCAGTGACAAAGTGGTAATGAATGTTCCTGGAGAATCTCTCCCAGTGCCTGATCCCTGGCCTTGTTCTGCGACACTGGGAACTCCTTAGCTTGCAAGGCAGGGGCTTTCATTCCTCATTATTTAGAAGAAAAACCAGGCTTCGGATTAGATGATATGACCAAGCACCCAGAGCTGGTCAGTGACAGTGCATGGCAAGAGCCCAGGGATGCTGGACACCAGAGCCAGCCTCTTCCAACAGCGCCACTGTGCCCCTTAGAAGGCACAGCAATCAAGCAAGGGAATGAAAGGCGGGATGGCAAGGAGGGAGCCACAGACCTGCAGCTGGGAGAAAGAGGCAAGAAAGCAAGAGACCGGGGGAAACAGAAGGAAATGTGTGCATGAGCGGGGGGCATGGGAACCATTCCATTTCACAGGGCTTCCAGCTTCTGTGTGGGAGGGAAAAACAGGAACTCACGTTGATGACAGAGTCCTTGAACTTGATATGCAGCCGGTAGTTGGAGATGGCAATGAGAGCATCAGCAGCACGGCCCAGGAACTCGACTCCCTCACCCTGCAGTACTGTGAAGGGTACCTGCCAGGAGGTAAAGGCGCCCTTATTCCTCTGGGTAAGCAGCCCCTGTTCCACCGGATTCCCTCAGGACCAGCAAGACGGAAGCAGGAAAGGCCCTGGCCCAGGGCCCTACACCGGAAAGCTGCCTTCCGGCCTTGGGGCCAAGCAAGGCCCCACCACACACAGGCAGGTCCCCTCCCTCCTCAACTGGGCCTGGAGGAGAATCTTTCTCAGATGAGGAGGGTGTTTCGAACTGGGAGGGCGCCCACCTACCAGGTTTCTCACATCCTCCTTACCTGCAGGTTCTCTTCCTCCTTCACTAGTTCCTTGGGGGGGAACAGATCCTTGGCTTGGATGTACTCCAGGCTGGGAGGCCCCTCCTCACCCTGCAGGGAGGCCACAGCCCCAGGTCACCATTTGCACCTCCCCTCCCCAAGCTTGGGTGGAGATGGGGAAGTGAAACACAGGGGCTACTCAAGCTGGGGAGGCTGAGAGGAAGAGTGAAGCCCAAGGGGGAACTGGAAATCAGGGCATTTTAAAAGGGACTCTCCTACAGAAGGTCAAAACGGGAGAGGGGCAGAGACCACAGAAAGAACGACTGGTGACCGGCGGGAGTGTGAAGGGATGCCAGCCTGAGGGACCAGCGCCGCGTATAGCCAGCTACAAGCAGAAGAGGGCCATGAGCACCCACGGCCACCAAAGCTACATTCTGGAGGGTGAGGAGACAAAGAGTAGCATGGGGGGAGGGGGACGAAATTCAGTCCCAAGCCTCTAGAGGGCCTTCACAGATGCTTTCAAAAGGATGTGTTTTGGAGTGGAGCGGCTCTTCCGGTTAGGATACTGACAAGTCCCTTGACCACCTGCTAAACAGTCTGCTCTGCTTGCTGATAAGAGGGAAATTCCTAAGGAATACCCATGGCAAGCAGAAGCAACTCCCTTCCCGGCCACCAGGGAGGGAAGGGCCAGGGATCTACGCACCTGGGAGGAAGCAGGAGACCCAAGGACAGCCAGGGCAGAGCCAGTGGAGGCCCAGCAGGCACCCGCGGGTGGGGGAAGAAGGCAGATGGGGGAAGCTGGGGAGGAGCAATGGCTAGAGGGGGAGGAGGAGGAAAGGCTCAGGAATGATGCAGAGCCCTGGAGCCCTGCAGAGGCGGGGAAGGTGGAGCAGAGACGCTGTCTGGCGGACACTCAAGGAGAAAAGACGGGCTCATCAGGTGAGGGACGCAGAGCCAGCAGCTCACACACAGCCCTTTAACACCCTCTACAACCTAGGACCCCCGCTCACATCCCCACGCCAAGATGCAGCGGGTGGGATCAAGATGGAGAGCCAGAGGTAAAGGAATTCACCCCCGCAGGGCGGGGCCTGGAGATCTGCAGTCCGCGGCAGTGGCCGCAGGGCCAAGGCCGGGCACTAGATTTTCATCTCCAGGCTTCGACAAGCCCCAGCACCCACACTATAGAGTCCAAGAAAGACACAGCTAAATTTCCTTCCCGCCCTCCACCTACACCGCCTTCCGGTTCCCAAACCTTTGGCTACCTGGACGTAGGGAAGGGGGGGATGGGTCGAAATTTGGTATCTCCAGGGTGGCTCCTGGGTGGGGCTGCTGGCCACAACAGGGAGTCCCGTCCCCCCAACCCCTGCCCCACCCCCCTGCAAACCGGGCTGGCACTTACAAAGCAGCTAAGCATGGAGCAGGAGACACGGGCGGTCAGGCTCATGGTCGCGGCCGATCTGGGCCAGCGCACATGTCCTGGGAGCCGCTGCGCTGCCCACTGGTCCCTGGCGCCCGCCGCATCCCGGCTGCGGGGCCTGCCAGGTGCAGCCGTGGCGGCCTGGAGGCGAGCGCGCTGGTGGCCCAGCCTCACCAAGACTCCCGCGCGCCTCTCCCCTCCTTTCCCCTCCTCTCCACAATGGAGCGGGTCCAGCTCCGCCCTCCGGCAGGAGCGTGAGGGAGGGCAGTGAAGCGCCGCCAGCGCAGGCAGAGCCCTGGGAGGCGCGGACCAGGCGGAGGCAGGGGTGGGGCGTGGGCCGGCTCCACGGGGCTCCGCCCACAGGCCCGGACTCCTCCTCCCTGCGGTCCCGGGTGGTGTAGGTGGGCAACCCACAGAACCTCCAGGGCCTTTTAGGGCTGTGGACTGCGGGGCTGCAACTGAACAGCATGACAGGGGGAAGCCATCCCACCAACACTTTCTCACTTCCCATGCTCTCAGGTGAGCCACTCTACACTCCTCTTGTCATACAACTGTGTCCAAGTCTCCCCTGTTTCTGAGTCCTGCCCTAAAACCCTCTCTGGATCCCAAGATGGAGTTCTCCCCAAATGACTATGCATGGCCAGGTCTAGTTTCCAGGCCTCCTCCATCCCCATAAAGCCAACATCCACTAGAGAACCTTGTATCTGTGTCCTCCTACCACCAACAGCACTAAACTCCTCTTGCCCCCTTGGAATGGATGCAGGTTGAGTGCCGGAGGAGTCATTTTACAAGCCCTCATCACAGGGAAATCCTCCGAGTTTTTCAATCCAGAGCCCCTTGCCAGCCCTCCTCTTTCGGCTCCGTCTCCCCTTATCTTTCACAGCCTCGATTTCTGGGAGAGAAAATTCTTCTTAGAGAAAATTTTAGTCTGAGAAAGAGGGCCTGTGGAAGCTGCATGTGCATGTGCACACACATACAACCTGTAAAACTTGAAGCCTAAGGGCAGGGGATGAAGGAAGCTGGAGAGACGACCAAGGAATAAGGGCTCAGAAAGTCAGAAGGAGCTGTCTGGAACCCTAAACTTCTGAAACTGGGGCTTCTGCTTGATTTGGGGAGGGGCACGTGGAACAGAGAAAACCTGACATTTTATCAAGCTTATTGCCTATGAGCCAAACACTTCAATCCTTCAAGCCCCTAAGATGCAAGCCTTACCCTATCTTAACAGGAGAGACTTCCAGCTTACAATGTGAGTGGCACTGCTAGATTTGCAATTAGACAAGGCCGACTCTGAAACCCTTCCTTGTTCTGGTGTACCACCAAAGAGCAGGAAAGGAGTTCTCCATCAGTGGGGGGGCCAGGCCAGCAGACTAAGAAAGCAGACGTGTGTGCACACACTACAGGGGAGGGTGACCCTGGCCAACCTGTTTCTAAGCATGATGACAGCTCAAAGATGTAGCCAGGTGAAGGGGCCAGCCTGGGTACGACCTGCAACCCTATTCTTTTCTCCTCTGACCACTTCCTCCTCCCAGGAACAAGGAGTTAAGAAATCCCTGAACTAGAGATGAGAAGGGCATCGAGAAAGTTTACTGGATCATGCCAAACCACCACAGTAGTATTGTGGGAACCGTGAGGACGTTAACCTACTAGGCATTCATTCAGCTGCTGCCGGCACTGATGCTACAGACAGCAAGCCGCAGCTGGAGAGGCAACCTGGCTTTTGTGCAGTCGCTCCTGAACCAGCACCCACAGGGCATCAAGGGGCCTAGCAGAAGTCCACGGATCTTCAGGTAAAGAAGCTGGCTTCTCAGATCACAACATACTGCCACACTGTGGCACAGCACATTAAGCTACCACTTTCAAGGCCAACATACCCCACTGGTATGCCAACTACTCTGCTTCTAACCCAGTTAATGTCCCTGGGAAAGCAGTGTAAAGAGTACTTGGACCCCTACCACCCATGTGGGAAACCTGGTGCCGTTTCTGGTTCTTAGTTTGGCCCTGCTGCAGCCATTTGGGATGAAACAAGCAGAAACACGAGCTCAATCTCTCTTGCCTTTTAAACAAATAAATAAATCTTGATTTTAAAACCAAACAAACAAAAAAAAGCACAGATTTTACCAGAGACCCATGGAAAGCAAAGGGTCGGGGGGTGGGGGGGGAGCTGTTACAAAGGGCTAAGAGTCCAGGCAAGCAGTGAGGGGAAGATGTGGCATAGCACCTGCCAAGGTTTGTGGTCCTGGTGCTATAGGAACCTGTTTAGGGGCTGAACTGAATAATTCAGGGTCCAGGCAGGGTCAGGAAGCTTCACCACAACAGACACAAGGAGCAGGGACGACATGATGGTCGGGGAAAAGCAAGAGTACTCACCATTCTACCGTGGCGAGGGTCCTGACTGCCGGTTCTCACTAGGAGATGGAGGGGCAGGTGATTAAAAGGCATCCCAACACCAGCACCCCATCCACACACGCCACACCTGCGCCCCTCAACGCCTCTACAGCTCTCATCCCCCTCCCTCACGGGAGCATCCAGCTGCCCCGCAGGTCCGGAGGGCCCTGGCAATGGCGCAGGGAGACGGTCTCCCCTGCAATCCTGCAGGGTGTAAGTCAGTCAGAGAGTTGTGCAGCAGAAACACGTTTCGGTCAAGATTGTGCGCTGGGACTCAAGCCCCCAGAGGAGAAGCAGAACACTCCAGAACCTGTTTTCTGTGGGGAAACGGCAAGTCCTGAATGAAAAGTGAGGCTGCCAAGCTAGGATCTGGCGAAGGCAGGGATCCACTGGACTGCCCTGCACGTGTCGGAGTCTGGGCGCAGCATCTACTTAGACCTGTTTACTGGGGGCAGAGTCCGGAGCAGAGGACAAGAGGGAGGGGACCCCAACCTATGATAAGAGAGCAGTAGGGCCGGACGGGACCTGCGGAGCGCACCTGACAAAAAGTGGGGTGGAGTTTATGGAGAGGAGGCCCCACGTCGGTGACAGAAGCTGGCCAGCCCAAGAGGCGTCAGCATGGGGCGTTTGCCAAATAGGCCCCAGGAACAAACCATTTCCAAACCGGCCTCAGGCCCCCACTGGGGAGTCAGACCCATGTTACACTGACACTTTTGGCGTCCTGTCTGCTACGGTCACCCAGGGACAAGCGCTTTAGAGCCCCCTCCCCGCTCCGCTGCGGGAGGCTGCGGAAATAAAAAGCCTCCATCTGTGGTCCTGCCCACCTCCTCGGTCACAGTTCCCTTTTTCCCAGCCCACCCTCCCACACGGGGGAGCCCGCAAGCTGCAAGCCGGGGGTGCTGCCTCACCGCCCACTGGCGCGCAGCCGCGGGGCCAGAGAGGGATGCGCTCCAGGCCTGGGTGGCCAAGGGCTGCCAGCCCCTGCTTTGCTGGGCCCAGGGGGATGGGCCGGGCAGGCCCGGTGGCCCAGGTGCCCAGGTTACAGGGGCGGAGCCTAAGGCCTCGGAGGCGGGGCCCCGAATGACAGAAGGCGGGACTCGAGAGAGCCGGTGGGGGCAGAGGCGGGGCCGAGAGAGGCCGGGGCGCTGCGGTGCCCAGGTTGGCAGAGCACGGGGTACGGTGACTCACCCAGGCGGCGTCCGCCCGACCCTCCGAGGCCGCGCTCACACCACTTCCGTCTCCTGCAGCTGCCGAGACCGCGCAGCTCGGAGCCCCCTCCCCACGGCGCCCCTCGCTCTAGCCAATCGTCTTTCCGGCTTGTACCGGTCCTGGCCAATAGCCACGCCAAGTCCCGCCCCGCCCCCACCACCTCGCAAGGCTGCCCTTACAATCCACGTCGCTCATTGGCCGAGTGGGGCAGACGCCCTCCCAGCTTTCAGCCTATCGGGTGCAGAAAGACAAGACGAAACCCGAAGGGCGCCGGAGAGGGGACGCGACCAATGAGAAATCACAGCGCGTCCCTGCGGCAGCCAATGGGAGAGCAGCAGATAGGGAGGGGCTGCAGGCTGCGGCTCCGGAAGTGGGGGCGGTCTGTCGCCTACTGTCGGTGTAATCGGAGGCGGGGCGTCGTGGGGACGCGGGCCATGCCGTCGTTTCCGGAGACAGCCCCACCCCAGGGCACCCCTTAGGTCTCCCCAGGGGAGCGGCCCCTCAGCCTTGGTTTTGTCTGCCGCGTTGCTCCTCCTGTCTCTCGGAATGAGCTGGGTTTTCTCGGTCTGGCGGCGCTGGGGTTTTTCCATCCCTGTGTCCTGACGGGCTCCTGCAAACCTCCCTTGTTATCAGTTGACGACCCCGGCCTTCATGAGCCGTCGCCCCATTTCTGGTCCTTTTGCCGAGAAGAGACCGCCGCCCACTGAGCCGCAGTCCCTGGTTTATAAAGTGAGGGACAGGGCTTTCCCCGCTCCGCGAGAACCCAGGTCGTCGACCCTCCCCCGGTCTCCTGCTTGGGATTCAGTGCGGGGCTCCGGGGAGCAGCGGGTGGCCGCTGGAGGTCGCCATGGCCTCGCGACGCCACCAACCCTACAGAAACCGAGTGCTTGAGCCCCGGAGTGGGTCCTAGCGCTTTCACTGCAGATCTGGGCAGATCTGGGGCTCCAGTGAACTCACGTGTCTCCGTGTAGAGAGCTCTGGAATCTTCACTGCAGTTAGTTCAGTTCCCGAAAGACTTGAACGGGGCCTGGGTCCAATCCTTTTCACCCCAGGGTCTAGAACAAATGCAGCCTGAGCAATGCGGAATATTCCAATGCACGATGACCCCCAGAACACTGAGTGCTTCTCGACTCATGGCCAGCATCCATGATAGTGTTCAGTGATTGCAAAGTCGTAGGCATTGATTCAGCTGTGTATCACTGGATTCCGAACAGGAGGAATTCAATTCTACACACCCCCTTTTCCCTGATAAGAGGAAATAGGAAGTCAGCGGGTGTCATCTGGCTAGTACCTGCTTTCTCAAGCACAGGTGTCAGCTCCAAAGCGGCAGTATAACTGAAGCTGAAGCTACTGTATGTAGGAGAGGAGAAAACCAGAAGTCTTTTTTTTTTTTCTTTTCAGTTATGCCATGGATTCATAGGTTCAGGTTTGTTTGCATTGGTTCTGACAAGGTGGGCTTTTCTGGGTGGATGGAGCAGGCTGGTGTGGTGCGTCCGTTGAGCTTCTGCTTAATATGCTCCATACATACGTTGGTAAGAATCTTACCCTTGTTTGCAGCAGTGCAGAAAGCCTGCTGGATAGCACTGCAGACTCTGCCCTATTGGCCAGAGTCACACATTGATGGGCAATCCTTGTTGAGCAGGTCCTATTGGTGTCTGTATACTGCAGACCCTGGGTATCTGCAGTATCACGGGTCTTGTAAATGGGTGCACCTGTGTGGCCACAAGATCATATATGGGGTGTCTCCCTTTGTGTTTCATCTTGAGGAATACTGGAAGATGGTGGTTCTGGCAGAAAAGAAAGCTGTTTTAACTGTATTTTCACTTTATTTGAAAATGAGAAATGAGGTTTTGGGGGGAAAGGACAAATTTTCCATCTTGATACTGTCTCCAAAGGCCTGAAATAGCCAGGCCAGAGCCAGGATCCGGGCACTCCATCTCGGTCTCCACGTAGCTGGTAGGAGCCTGCAGTGGGTGTGAATGTTCCATTGCAGGCAGGGCCACAAGGAATTTCCCACTGCATGGCAGGGCACAGTGGATGTCTACAAACCACCTGAAGGCAGTCCAACCTTCCTTTGCATGGACACTGGACCACCCTGCTGAAGAATTCTGTAATCTATTCAGGCATTGTTTGCTGCTGAGGAATTGGTTTTTTACTATCAAATCTGAGCTTGGAGGTTAATGTTGCTGATAACTGCAAAAGGGCCTTTTATTATTCATGCTGTCTCTGTCTCTGCTGCCCCCATTTGACCATCCTTGATCTTCAGATTCCCCCTTTTTTTGTCATGCATTTCCTCCCTTAACTGATTCAAGATTAACTTGTAGAATGAGGATTGCAGTAGGAATGTGTTACTACTGATTGATATGCACCATCTATTGAGAACTTCTATTGAGAGTTTTTAGGTGAAACAAAGGCAGAATTATTCTTGGATACACCCACTTGACCCTGACCTCAAAAGTCTGTGCCAGAGCTCCTGAGGGTTTCTGTATAAATAAAGCGGACAGCTTTCTTGCATTTATCCATTATGATCCTGAAATTGTAGTGGTCCGTTTCCTTCCTCTTTATGCCTACTCCCTGCACCCTTCTCAAGTTCCTAACTCTGCTGGAGCTGGACTCCGGCAGGAGTTCAGACACTCGGGCCAGCGTTATCTACTGCCCCTTGGGCTGCAGTGGTGTTAAGCTATGCGTTCCAGTATGGGATGCAGACATCCTAGTGGCCCCTTAGCCCACTGCCCCATAGTGCCTGTGTTATGGGGTGCAGCCGGTGATAGCCAGCACCCACTGACAGTGGGCAAATGAAATATGGCTGTGTCCCCTACCCTCTGTCCTGAAGGTGGGTTCTAACAGCAATGGAATGTTAATTCCATCCTCAGCCACTCTTCCCCGCCCCCCCACTACCCCGATCTAGATGTTCGCTGCTGCCCACCTGTGACTCACCTATCATCTGAGGGGGGACAGTATTGCATTTTGTGTAACCACTCCCCTCACAAGCCCCTTTAAAAGTCCCGAGAAGCAGGGGCTCACTCTGGTCAGGTGATTCTATTGCTCTGGCACCTTGACTCTTGGCTGACCCAGGACAGGTAATCCCCTGAGCATGGTCCCTGTGTACTGCTTAGATGGGACAATGAATATAGCAGTGTTATTTCTGGGTTGTGTACTATCAGGAGTTCCAGGAGAAATGAAGCCTAGCAGTAGTGTAATGTGGGCGGAGAAGCCGGGGAAAGGTGAGTGTCTGCAGCTTCGTAAGTGTGTCCAGGTTATTCGTTGCATGTCTCTTAGGATAGCTTATACTGCTGGGGAAGCTGGGACATAGGTCTTCAGCTTAACGGATGGACTTGGAGGGTAATGACCATTTGTTCCTCTTGGAATTTTGTTTGGTTGGATTGCCGTATGGACTTGTGACTTGCTATTTCTAGTGTGCTCTATTTTCACCAAGCTTTGTTAATAAAGACTCCTTAATAAACCTTAAACATGTCTGGTGTGATCTCGCATCCCGTAACACCTGCTCCCAGGCAGTTTCTGAGGAAGTTTTGCACCTGATGGTGGTCTGCAAACTTCCTTATCCACTAGAAGCCAGAAACCCATATCTCCATCTACTGAAGAACCTGAATGCATTCTGCTTTTGTGATTCTGCCTTAATTGCTTGGCTTGGGTGTGTGTGAACTCCAAGCCTGACAGACCACTCCTCAGGAAGGAGGTCCCTAGTGTTTGATAAGATTCACTGCCCTATAGCCCATCAATTTTTACCTTTTGAAAGTTGACAGTTAAAACTGGGGCCCGGCAGCCTGGCCTAGCAGCTAAAGTCCTCGCCTTGAACGCGCCAGAATCCCATATGAGTGCCAGTTCTGGTCCCGGTAGCTCCACTTCCCATCCAGCTCCCTGCTTGTGGCCTGGGAAAGCAGTCGATGATGGCCCAAAGCCTTGGGACTCTGCACCCGTGTGGGAGACCTGGAGGAGAAGTTCCTGGTTCCTAGCTTCGGATCAGCCAGTGCATAGCACTGGCCGTTGCGCTAACTTGGGGAGTGAATCATCGGACAGAAGATCTTCCTCTCTGTATATCTGACTTTCCAATAAAAAATAAATAAATCTTTTAAAAAAAAAAGAACAGTTAAAACTGACCAATCATGACTGTATAATTATATGGAATTGTCCTGAAATGGATAAAAACCCTGTGCTGTTCAACCTCGATCCTTCTCTTTTTTCCCACTCTGCTAATCCAGCAGCAACCTCGGCTGCAGCTGTTTCCACCACCCCCCCCCCCAGCCATGCTGGGCTGGGGGAGGTGGCTGGGAGACCTAGGCTAACCCGAATAAACCACCTTTATACATTAGCACCGACTTCAGACTCGATGATTCTTCTGGGGATATCAAAATCAGGCACAACGCTACGTTTCAAAACAGTTCCAGGATGTTGGTACTTGGAGGTAGTAAATACACAGTTGGGGGAGGGGAGGGAGAAGGAGCCTACATTATGACTTAACTGGTTATGCTGCCACTGGCTGCTCCATTTATGACCCAGCTCCCTGATATCGTGCCTAGGAAAGCAGCAGAAAGTGACCCAAGTCCTTGGACCTCTGCACCCAGGCAGCAGGTGGAAGTTCCTGGCTTTGTCCTGGCACTGTTGCAGCCACTGCGGCTGTCATGGGAGTGAGCCAGTGGGTAGAAGATCTTTCTCTCCACCTCTCTGCAACTCTGCCTTTCACATAAATAAAACGAAGTATGGGGGGGAGGGGTGGAGAAAAGATACAGAGACACCAGAAGCCACCTAGAGAGTTACTAACTTTATTTCCTCTGAGTCTCTGGAAAGTCAGCAGGGATGTAAGGCGAAGTGGCAGTAGCTGCGAGGGGCCTGAGCAGAGCTTGTGTTAGGAGGGGCTGGCATGGGCTGGAGGAGGAGATTTAAATATCCAGGGTTGAAAGCCAGTTAATGTGTCTCCTTCATCTGCCTTTGGATTTTGTGTAGCATCTCCTGCATCCGCCGCAGCTGCAACAGGCACAGGCACCAACATGGCATAGGGCCTTTCAGGGAGGCCTTAGTGTTTGGGAATTGCCCCCACATTCGCTCCCAGGAACCAAGGCCTTGGTGGCCCTAGGGAGTGATGAAGACTCCAGGTAGGCTATCAGTTGACCAATGTAGGGCCCAAATATGCACCAGAGCCAGAGATCTCTGTCTGCCCAAACCAGGAGAGATGGAGCTTTATGGTCGCGGAGGCGAGGGCTTCCCAGCTCTCCATCCCTATGGCTCCCTATTGCTCTCACCTCCTCATCTTTCTCTCGGATCAGCTTCTCAGTTTCTGGATCTGTCTGTGGGATAGCAGGGATGGGGAAGTCGGTACCACTCTCTCGAGTCAGCTTGCTGAGGGAGAGGGGAAAAGAGTGTTGGTAAGCACCTGCTTGGATTGAGCCCAGGGCCTGCGGAAGAGCAAGGGTAGGGCTGGGTCTCCCCCAAGGCTGCCCTTGGGATGCCCCCTGCCAGCTCTGTCCTGGCTTTTGGTCATACTTGCGATTCCTTTCCTTCACCACCAGGCGGGTCATGCTCTGGATGCACTGGGCCCGGTAGTTCTCATAGTGGGTTTCCCGCGTCACGTCCTTCAGGTCTTGCATGTGCGTGCGCACCAGCATTGTCCTCAGCTTCACGAAGTCGCAGTGCCCTGGGTTCTCCACTGCACAGCAAGGCTGCAGGTCAACCAGGGGCATGGGGAGGGGACAGCCACTGAGGGCAAGGATACACCCTTGCCCCAAGGCCCAGCTTTACCTTCCACAATGCCCCAGGGGTAGAGCCGCCCTCGAACTCGACGCCCTCTGGCTTCTACCACAGTGTTGCTGCCGATGACTGCAAATGGGATACTTTCCTGGAAGGATTTAGGGGTGCCTGTCAGCAACTTCCCATTCTCCCACTTATTTCTGTTATCTTTATCTTCTCTGCTTCACTGTAGGAAAATAGGGTCCTCTCCTACCCCAATATCCTGCCTGTAGCTAGAATCCTGCTCCCCTCCTCTTCCGGGAAGAAACAAGATAGGAGGGGAATTCCTGGGGGTGGCCCCACCTTTAGGGCTTGGTCCTGTAATTTGAAGTCTTCATCCTCATCAGAGTCACAGTCTGGAAACTGATAAATCTTGATTCCAAAGTGCTCAATCTCCTCCCGGATCTGGCAAATAGATGAGGGCCCACAGTTCTGGGGACCCTATTCATTCTAGAAACCCACCTACTCTCCCCTCCCCCACCACCAGCTTCCCTCACTTTGCGTTTCTTGCGATCCACTTCAGGAGGTGTCAGTGTGTCCGCCTTAGCCAAGATAGGCACGATGTTGACCCGCTGATGCAGGGCCTTCATGAATTCAACATCTAATGGTCGGAGCCTGGGAAACAGGAATCTATGACCATCTGCTAGTGGCCACCCTGCCCCCGGTGCTCATGGCCTGTTCCCTTGGCAGTGCCCGCTGGTACCAGGAGCCTCAGGCTCAGACCATACCCGTGGCCGAAGGGTGAGATGAAATACAGGCAGCAGTGCACCCTGTTGTCTTGGATGTTCTTGCGGTTCAGGCCACTCTCGTCTCGGAAATACTGCTCAAACTGCTGGTCGATGTATTCTGCCACAGGCTTCCAGCTGGGGCAGGGACAGACAAGTAGAGACACCGTGGGAGTAGGGAGAGCTTCCTAGGGAGCGCTGGGACTTGCAGGGCAGCAGCCCTGGCCCCGGGCAGGGTGTTAGGCCCTGGCTGGCTTTCCTGCATCTTCAAGGGGACACCAGGTGGGACGGGGCTGCATCTCACGTGTCCTGAGGAAGCACACAGGCCAAGTTCAGTAAGCACCAGTGTGATGAGATGGGAAGGGATCAGATCACCAAAAGAAGCAGTAAGAATAGCCAGGTGGCTGCAGGTAAACACCACTTGGAAATCACAAAAGCTCTGAGTCAGGTTCACAACCTTGCCTCACGGTCCCACCCTCTACTGCACCACTCCAAACTCACTGGAGTTTTCCAGGCCCTAACCAATAACCACTTCTTCTGGGAAGGTTACAACAATTCTCACTTTGTTTCCCTTCTATTCACCACCCAGTGAAATGAAGACATTATTTCCTCCCCCACCAAGAATTTCAATTTTCAAGTGTCCTGCTCTGTAGTTCTCTAGTGAGTTTTTCTGTTTGTTTTTTGTTTTTTGATTTTTTTTTAGTTCTTTATTTAGTTCTCTAGTTTTAATCCTCACTTTCCTGGCAGGGAGATATGGTGGCATGTTATGAATGTCATCCACTCACTTGGTAGGTGAAGAAATGAAAGCCAGAGATGCCGAGAGACTTGATCCGGATTGGGTGGCTGCTACAATCTTTAGCCACTCGAGTCCTTGGCCTCTGGTTGACCCGATTACTAATTTGTCATCCGATTGACACGCATGTTGGACCACTGCTCCCCTTGCCCCACCTCCACTGGTACTACACTGCAAGTGTCTGAGGACAGGGATCATTCACTCTTATTCCACATCCTTGAACAGATCCCATGCGGGCTGGACACCTCACATGTGCTTAGGAAACGTTATTGTTTGACTAAAGGAGCAGACTCGGCAGTACCCTGGAAAGGGTGAGATTAGATTATTGCCGACATTGAAACTCTTATTACAGAAATCAAGAGGGGGCAGGCAGATTGACTGAAGAAGAGAGCAGTACTTGCTAACACAAGATCAGGTGCCAGCTCAGACTAGAACAGATAGGGGCAGGAAGGAGGCTGAGGATAGAGTGCTCACTTTGCTCCATCAGGGATACTGAAGGAGGCCAAGTACTGTGTGGGGACCAGTTAGCTGAGCTAAAAGTCATCTGTTGTTGTAATCAAGCATGTGATAGGGTCTTAGGAAGTCTCAGAAAGATCTGATGGGTGTGAGGCAGTGGGTTAATCTGCCAATTGGGATGCTGGCATCCCATATCAGAGCACTGGTTCAAGTTCCAGCTACTCCACTTGCTATCCAGCCTCCTGCTAATGTGTCTGGGAGGGCAGTAGAAAATGCGTCGAGCTTGTGGGAGACCCAGGTGCAATTCCAGACTCCTAGCTTCAGCTTGGCCCAGACTTGTCTGTTGTAGCCATTTGGGGAGTGAGCCAGCAGACGGAAGATCTCTTTGAGGATCTCCCTCTCTGTCCGTTGCTCTGCCTTTCAAACATATTTTTAAACTGTAACTCAAATAAATAAAAATAAACCTTTTAAAAAATAAAACCTGTATGAGATAATTATTCAGGGTCAGCTTCTTAGACACACGACCAAGGCAGTCATACAGTGACCTGCACTCACAGACGTCTATGCTTAATTTGACGTTCTGAGAATTTCAGCTTGAAATCTGTAATAATTTTGAACAAGGAGCCCCACCTTTTTATTTTGCACTGGGCTGCACAAATGAGGCTGCAGGTCCTGCCATTATCTTTGTTAAAATCTGTGGATGCAAACAAACATCCCTTTACAGTTTTCCAGTGCTCCAGAACATATCAGTTCTGGGTGATTTTCAAACCAACATGGTGAGATGATAAGGGTATTTTTCAATGGAAGAAACAGAAATGCAGTCAACTATTCAAGATCAGAGTTACTAAATGTGATCAGTTAAGATGTCAGTTCCCACCTAGGGCTCTGAGTACTTCCTGCCCAACCTCATCAAAGCACCACCTCTCTGCCTGTCTTTCTCATCCACTCTCCTCCTCATCCTCTCACTCAGGTCTGACTACCTGACCTGCGCGTGGCCTAGCCATCCTGCCAGCCAGTAATGATGAGGTATGTCGTAATGTCACTTCAGGCAGAGAGCCTGACAGGTGCCTGAAATTGAATGTGTTACCTGTTTTTTTCCTTTGCCTCTTCTTTCTCCTCTGCACCTCTCTCTTCCATGTCTCCCCATTCTTTCTACAAGCCTTGTCTGTCAGAGTCATCCAACGAGGAAGGAAGCTGATGCTTAATGAGTACCTACCGTGTGTCAGGCACTGTGCTACAGATTTTCACATTTGCATTTTTGAAAATTTTGTTACCTAGTATGCCCACCCCCACTGTGGAATTATAGGTCAGCACTGGAGGGGACACTAGATATTGTATTCCAGTCGTGTCCCTCTCGCTTCACTGAGGAGAAGCTGGCTGTCCAGCCAGAGGGGGTGACTTGTACAAGGTCATCAATTTCTCCTGACAAGTGCAGGTGGGTCTGTGCCACTGTGTGCACCTGTGTGTGTGTATGTGTATGTGGTGGGCAGGGGCAGGTGGGGTGGGCTTGTTCAGACCTACCATTCTGTATTGTTGACTGCATCGCCAAAGCCTGGTGTGTCCACAATGGTGAGCCGCAGCCTCACACCCTTTTCCTCTATGTCCACTGCGTGCTTAGTAATCTCCACGGTTTGCATGATCCGCTCTGGAGAAGGGGCAAACTGAGGCCAGGGCAAGGACAGGGACCTACCCAGTCAGAACAAACCGCCTGCCACAGTTAGCTTCATGCTGTCCCCCCAACCCCACTCCCAAGCTGCCTGGGACCTTTTCTCTGGGAACCAGCAAGGAGCACATTTCCCAACACAGGAAATGCCGCTGGCTGTTGGCTCTGGCCCCAGCCTCTCCTCCTTGGATTCCTGGAATCCTCTAGGGGTCAGAGACTCATTTAGAGAGCAGGACTCTGCACCCAAATCATTAGGGAGTTGGCTGGGGGGCTGCCAGGCTAGAAAGCCCTCTAGAGAGAGGTCATCAGTCTCTCCAGCAAGCCAGTCTCCTGCATGCTGCTGTGGGGCTCCCTAGCCCCCCAGGCTCTGCCTCGTCCCTCTTCATGTTCCTCTCCTTACCTTCAGCACTGAGGAGCTTCCGGTCCCGGTATAGGTCTGTGAGGAAGAGGCTGTTGACCAGGGTGGATTTCCCCAGGCCAGACTCTCCTGCCAGGGGAAAGGACAGAGGCACCAGGTCAGAAGGTACAAGCTGTGGTGGGGAGGCAGCTCCACTGGACCAAGGTGTGAAGCGGACTGCTCCTATAGCCAGGGGGACTAGACAAATTAAACCATATAATATTTTAGGGTCAGACTGAGGAACACAGATTGGCTTGCCCAGCCTTCTAATTTGAAGCGAGGCCAAGAGAGGACAATTAATTGCCCAAGGTCACACAAAAAGGAACAAACACTAGAAAACTGTTGATCAAGGGCCCTGTACCCAGCACATACACCCTCTCAGTAATGGGGGGGGGTCCTAGCTCTTCCCTACCCCACATCACACACACACACACACACACACACCCCTCATCCCGCACCCTGCCCAACCCAGCCCTGGCTCTTTCCTACCTGCCACCATGAGGGTGAAGTCAAAGCCTTTTTTCACTGACTTGCGGTGCACCTGATTGGGCAGGGTCGCAAAGCCCACATACTCCTTGTCATCCTAGGGGATGGAAAAAGCACATGCCATCAGGGCAGGAGGCAGGAGCATCACCAGCACCCATCTTCTCTCTCCCCTCTAGGAGTTCACCCCTTCCTTGAAGCAGTAGGGCCAGAGTTCACAACAGAGGCCACCAGCTGAGCCTTCTGCCTGCCCCTCCTGACACTGTCAGTTCCCAGTGTTCCTAAAGGCACAGAGCTGGTGTTGACGTAAGACAGAGAAAGCCTACACACACACACACACACACACACACACACACACACACACACACTGAAGCTCTCCTGCTCCCGCCCTGGGTCTTCCTGCACCAGCCAGCCCACTGGAAAGCAGAGGCAGGGTTGGAGGCTCTACCTCAGAGGAGTCATAGGGATCGAGCTTGCCCCAAGGGCTGCGGGGCCGGGTAGAGGGGCTGAGAGGGGCTGGGGCACAGAAGTACTGCTGGCTGTCAGAGGCCTGGGGCCATGACGGGGGTCTGAACTCCAGGTCATCCTCATAGAGCTCCGGGGTTTGGGGCCTCGGCTCCGGGATCTGGGGCCTGGACCCCCAGGTCTTGGCCTCCGGTGGGTGGCAGCTCTCGCTTCCTGGGAAATCCTTCACGAACTTGTTCAGTTCTGCATCATCGGTGGTGTCCTCCAGGAAACGCTTGATCTGGGGTGGGTGAGGGGGTCATGGGTGGGGTGAAATAGGTGGGAAGTTGGCAGGGAAGGAGCCAGAAGGGAAGAATGAGGAGGGATGTGAAAGAACAGAGAAGGCAAGGAGAGAGGGGAAAGCACTTGTGGTTAGAAGAGAAAGGAAGTGCAGCCAAGCTGGAAGAAGTGCTTGCTGGGCCTCCCTCACCTGCTCCCAAACCTCCCCCGGCCCCGCCCTGATCCAGGGGGTGGGTTCAGGAGGAGCCCCCAAAGCCCTGGCAACTGCTTCTGGAGACCTGAGGAACTCCAGTCCTTATCCTGTTTGCTGAAGCTGCCCTGCCTGGGGGTCAGTGCGAGTCAGGGGCTAGAGAGGGCCTCAAGGTCAAGAAGTCACACTTGAGTAAGCGAGTAAGAGTAAGGGGACAGAAGCATGACCAACCTGAGACTGTGGCTTAGGACTTCAGAGAGAGTGCAGAGTCAGACAGAGCAGGGACAAGGGGCAGGAAGAGTGGGAGAGAAGTCAAGGAGGGGAGAAGGGGGCTGCTGGCCCCACTTAGTCAAGGCCCAGCAAGGGGGAAGGAGCTGTGCCTCCTGTCCCTGGTGGTAAGCGAGCTCAAGACTGAGCTCTGGGTGCTGCCTCTCCCGAGCTCTGTGCTGCTTTCCCTACCCCAGCTCCAGACATGGCCATTCCAGGTACTACCTTTGGCCCCACACAAGAAGCATGAAGCTGCCAGTGAATGCTGAATGGGAGTGAAGAGGAGCTGGGAGGAGAGAGATGAAGGAAGAGACCAGAACTCTGTGAGTGCTTGCGGGGTGGAATACACTGGGACTCCAGAGCAGCAGACAGTCCCCCAGGTGTGAGGGACATCCTGGGAAGCACCCGAGAGCCAGAGGTGCAGGAGGAAGTCTGGCCTTCAGCTGTGAACTGGAGGAAAAGGGGAGAAGCCTGCCACATCCATCTCCAGCTCTGGACCCTAAACCTTTCCCTCTCCTTCGGGGGTCAGCTCCTTTGTGGGGTGCCTGGTAGTGCTGGGCTCAGCTCTGCCTCCCAATACCCACGTGCCACCCCTGGACAATGCACAAGGGCCGGCTGCAGAGGCTGACTCAACTGCTGGGGGTGGGCCAAGCCATGGGGTAGAGTTGGCTATCCCAGACCACTGTAGAGTCCCCATCAGGATGGGGTTTCTGCACATCCTGACTTTGCAAAGAGAAGAACTAAGTGAGACAGATATGCACATTGCTGATTTTACACTAGAGACGAATCAAGACACAGGGAGGCTAGAGGGAAAGTCCCCTATGAGATCCTACTAAGTCCTAACACCTGCTTACAGCCATTGTCTCCTGGGCTCACCTGGACAAAGGGGAGAAAGAAGTTAGGAACCGTCAAGGGGGAGAGGATGCAGTTCAGGACCAGAAGAGGTGGTCCTGAAGCAAGCCTGACTTAACTGTCTTTTCTTGCCCGTGTTTGTGAGGTCCAGTGGGTGTCCTAGCACCATGATGAGTCATGCTCCCTATCACTCTCCGAAGTGCCCCCTTTTGGATGATAACTGCAAACAGCATGCAGCAGGGTGGGGTGAGGGCACAGCAGGTCTCATCATCTAGCCACCCCATCTGGGGGACTCCAACAACTCCTGTACATGTTGACCCAGCACTTGGTCTGGGAGAGAGAGGACTGTGTCCCACCCGGCTGCCCCCAGGGTTTGGAGTGGAGGGGCAAACAGACAAGGGCAAAGGGGAAACACGGAGGGACACCTTGGGGCTCCCAGGGACTTCCAACAGAGCTATAGGAAACCCAGCAGCAGCCTCTTCTCTGCCAACCCAGCTGCTCGGCAGCATGGAAGGGGGCCATGGAGTGCTGGACAAGGAACAGGACACCAGGGCCCTCTCGTCCTGCACATCCAGCCTACTCTCCGGCTCCGTGACATTTCCCAGCGTTGAGGCCCTGTCCTAGCCCAGAAGAAAAGTCAGGTCCACCCGGCTCCCGGAGCAGCACCTTACCCCAGCTTCAGTCCCGGCCTCAGGGACAGAATCCCCTTGCCATCGCGGGGATGGTTCCATGGCCTTCCTTCAGACTCGCTTTCAGTAAGCTTTGGGTCTAATTTTATCTCCAGGCAAAGCTCCTCACACACAGACACTGCCTTGTCTTGATGCTCTTGTTGTCATCTGGCTTCCTGGCTTGCTCCCTTTCCTTTCTCTTTGACTCCCCTCTGTTTCTGGCAGGGGCCAAAAGAGCTTGTGGAATGCTCTCTCTCCTTCCCGTCCCCGGGCTCCCACCCTCCAAGAACAAGCCCGGTGGCCCATTGGCAACAGCTCACTCTGCACTCCCTTCTTCCCCTGATTGGCTGCCCCAATGACACCTGTCTGATGCCTACCCCGTGGTAGACACGGCAGCCCAGGCTCTGGATGCACTTGGCCTTCTCTTTTTAACCCCCGAGGGCACTGAGGCCTGCTGGAGGATTGGGAGCTGTCCCCAAGGTGACCTGGTCCATCATCAGTTCATAGGGGCCACCATCCAGGAGATGCATTCCCAAAGGATTCCAAGACCCCACTCTCCCTTAATTTTGAGCCCCACTAAAACAGAATGGACTGTCTTGGAACCCCACAGCCCGCCCCGCCCCATACTGCCCCACCCAGGGTATAGGTTCTCTTGAAACTTCTCAAGTGTCTTTTAGTATTCTAGTGGAGCAGATGTCTTCAGAAATCTGCTTCTAGACTTTGCTACTGGGAACTCCTGCTGCCGAAAGGGCTTTGCTCCTGGCGGGGGAGAGAGGATGAGGGGGGTGGTTCTTCAAGCCTCAGATGCCTGCCCTCTGACTCATGGGGGGCCTGGATCGGCTAGATCCCTGCTTCTAAAGAGTCAATAACCAGGAGCCGCTAGTGCTTGATCTCCACTCCCCCCCCCCGGGGGGGGGGGCGGTGGACAAGGCTGCAGGCCAGAGAGAAGCCAGTGGTCCCTGGAGGTTTCCAAACTGCAATTAGGTGGGAAACAAATCGAGGGGCCTGGCTGGGAGTGTGCGGATAGAGCACTCTGCGGAGTCAGGAGGCCAAATGTTTCCATTTGGGCTGGAAAGATCCAGTGTGGATCTGCACAGAGCCTTCCTGTCAGGGTCTTGATGGGCCTTATGGGCTGCCCAGAGAGGCTTGGGCTTTGAACCCGCACAGTGTCAACAGTGTTATTGGTGTTGGTCTATCATTGTTTTCACATGCAAATTTAAACTCCCTGGGGGACTCCTGGGCTGCTGAGGTCTCTGCAGATTTTGAGGGCAACCGAGGACACTGACCTCCAGTGAAGAGGAGACCCTACACAAGGGCCAGCCAGGAACTAAGCCCAAGATCTTGGCTGCCCTAAAGGCAGGGCCCTCCAGCGAGGGACTTGGGTGGTGATGCTGTATCTTTAATTAGAGAAAAACAGGCTGGCCTTAGCCAAGCTGAAAGCACCAGGACCTCAGCCCAGCGGAACTCAGTGTGTGGCAGAAAAAGCCCCTCTGGCCCCCGCTAGGTTTGGCACTAGGGATAATCTGGGCTTCCCAAAGATTCCATCCCTGGAACAATGGGTCTGTGCATCCCCCAAGTGGGGAGCAAGGACACAGACAGGCACCCCTTGACTTCTCCCAAAACTCCCTCTTAGAGGAAGGTCACCAGGCCCCCAAGACTTCCTGGCGGAGAACTTGGGCCTCCACTTGGACACAGATTGAATCAAGAACCCACAAAGGTTGACTTCACCAGATCTGGAAGCTTCTGACTCCACCATGCCCAGGGAATTCTCTTCTGGAGGCTACCTACAGCCAACATCCTGCTCCTCAGGCCGGCAAGGATCCCTTCCTGCTGCAAACAGCTTGTGTTTTCCACAGCACTCGTGGGTTTCCAGACTGGGTAGAGAGGGAGACCTGTGCCTGGGGACCCCAACACTCACACACTAACTGTAGCAGGGTCTGGCAACGTCAGCAGGTGAGGAGCTAGCGACCTCTCAGGCAAGCAGCAAAACTTGCTACCTGAGGGCCTCCAGGAAGGTTGGCGAGGGCTACTGTTTCTCTTCCCACTGCAGGCAGGTGGCAGGAATGAGTCCCCCCCAGCTCCCACGCACTGCAGAGGGACCTGTTTGGTGGTGGTTGGGGATTGGGGAAGCTGTGCAGATGCAGTAGGCGCAAGCTTGCCCCCACGGTGCCTGTCCGGGAGGCAGAGGGATACAGCTGAACCCACCGGGCAGGATGGTGAGCTGGGCCTCTTTCTCTCCCACGTCTCTTTGGGAAAAGCCCGGGAGCGGCCCCCTGCGCGGTGGGAAGGAAGGACCAAGGGTCTCATCATCCCTCCCGGGAAGGCAGGTGTGTCTACAGGCCTTCTCTGCCTTTTCCACAGGAAGTTGGTGCTGGCCCCTGTGCCCAGGATAAGTGAGTGAGAGGACACGGGATTAACAGCTGACCCGGGCAAGGACGGAGACCCTCACCTCCGCTCTCCCAGCCCAACATGCGCGTCTCAGTCAGCGGGTACCTCCCTTAGCATGTACCCACCCCTTTGTCCAAGCCCGGTAGCATCTCCGGGCTCAGGGCCCACTCTTCTCCAATCAGAGGAACAAACTTAAAGAGCGACGACGCAGCTTTGCCAGCCAGGAGCGCCTGCCTGTACCCGGGGCCGGCGACAGTGCCTCCCGCCCCGCACAGTCGGGGCTGCAGTGCTGTGGGTCTCTTGGAATCGCCGGGAGCCGCGGGCCCTCCGCGCCCCGGCCCTGCCCCGCGCCCGCGTCTTACCATGGCTGCAGCCCAGGCCGGGCCGGCTCCGCCTGGACAGCGCCCGAGCGACTCGCCGCGGGAGCTGCGCACCGACCTCGCCGCACCGCCAGCCCCCACCCGCCTCCCCGAGTGCGGACCGCTGGGGGACCGGGCCCGGCGGCAGGGGCGGAGCGAGCGGGCCACGGGGCGGGGCCTCGGCTCGGCTGGGCGCAGGGGGCGGGTGGGGGGCAACCTGGGGACCCGGCTTGCAGCCCGCCAACGCCGCCCCCGACTTCCCCAAGGTGCCGAGAAGGGAGAAGGTCAGGACAAGGTGAGGGGCCTCAGGTCCTCGTCCCAGCGCTGCACTGGACACCTGGCGCTTCCTTTTCCAGCCCCGCAAGGTCTTGAGCCAGTTCACAGAGAAGGGCAGTGACTTTCGAAGGAGAGGGGTAAGTTGAACCACGAGTTAGGGAGAAAACCTTCGTTACCTGGAGATTCAGCAAGCTTTTCAGAAAGTGACACCGACTGATGTCCAAATGACTGCCTGTCCATACCCTCCCCCAATACTTCCTTAAAAAAATAATAAAAGTCATATTCTCCACCTGCATTCATGCTGTGAAGAGACAGGTTGGCAGCTGGTTCCCTTCGTGCAGTACCCCACATTAAAGAGGACTCGCTGCATACATTATCCAGGAACCATCTGCAGGAGGCATTGGAACAGCTGAGTGACTCTCTCAAGAAGGTGGAGCCTTGTCTGGAGCTGAGGAAAGTGGGGAGGGTCTTGGGCGAGGTCCAGCTGGGCCACTCTTTCTGTGACCAGCAGGTGAGAGGCTGGGCCAGATGCCCCAGCAGCTTTAGTGGCATTAGAGGCTCAGAAGGGTCATGGCAGCAGCAGCTGGGGGAAGATGCTTGGGGGGATGGGGGAGTGGGTGAGGGATTTCCTGAGCTAAGTAGGATGTGAGCTGGTCAGGCTCCTGTGGAAGTTTCCAGAAACATGTCCCTGCTTGACCTCCAAGACCCACCTCCTCCAGAGAACAGGCTGACTGACCAGTGCCTGACTACCATGGACAAAACAGACCCACCTTCACAGCCCTGTCTATGAGTAGAAGGCCAGAGGCCTGGCTACCCTGTTTGGGGGTGATGTGTGAGCCATTGGGCAGGGCAAGAACCTGTAGGAGCTCAGCTATGAGAGGGAAGAGCGCCTGGAGACATCAAGTGAAGTCAGAATCAGAACAGCGCTGAGCTGCTGTTGGAGTGCTGTATCTGGGGCTGGTGGGATGGAGGACGGATCGGGGATGTTGCTTCGGGGCATCCAGGTGAAGCCTGTCCGGCTGGGGGACTCTGGGTACCTCCTTCATTTCTCAGGGTCTCCGTTTCCCCGGGATTGATGTAGATGACTTTTAACATTTCTTACAGCTCTGATGTTCTAAAAGTAGATGCAGTGAGGGAAAAGGAGGGTGTGCTTGGTGCTGCTGTAGGCCTTGGCGGAAGTTCAGAAAGCTAGGCAGAAACAGGAGGTGGTAAAGAAATGCTGGACCCACAGAATTAGGAAAAAGCCCAGGAACACAGGGAAGGGGGAAGAGGCATAGGACAGGGCCAGCAGTGTGGCTCCAAGGAGAGGTCATCTCTGCAGGTAGAAAGGAAAAGGTCTGGGGTAGCTCGGGAGAGCTAAGCTGTGCTCAAGAAAACAGACAGGGCCAATGCTGTGGCATAGTTGGTTAAGCTGCTACCTGCAATGCCAACATGACACATGGGCACAAGTTCAAGTTCCACCTGCTCCAGTTCCAATCGAGCTCCCTGACAGTGCACCTGGGAGGCCAGCAGAGTCCTTGGGCCCCCACACCTGTGTGGGAGACCCAAATGAAACTCGTGGCTCCTAGCTTTTGCCTGGCCTAGTCTCCTGTTGTGGCCACTTGGGGAATAAATCAGCAAAATGGAAGATCCCTATCTTTTCCTCCCTCTAATTCTGTCTTTCAAATAAATAAAACTTGAAAAAAAAAAAAAAAACAAAGGCATGAAAGGAGGAACCGCTGACTGTTGATAGTCTGCAGCAGCAGTAGCCGTGGCTACTATCAGATCCTAATGCCAAGTTCGGCTACACAATGCCTCTCTGTTCAAAGGCCCAAGCAGAAAATACTCCTATGTGCCCATACAAGCTTGCTTCTTGGTGCTTCTAGTTAGCAGTGGTGGGGACTAGGGTAGGGAGAAAGCCTAGTCAGAGAAAGAGGGCTTCATTACAAAGCCGTGTTTTCCTCCGCTAGAACAACCCTCCCCCACTCAGCCCCAGCTGTGTTCCAAGCTTAGACACAGAAACATCTCAAAAGGCAGCTCAGCTAGCTCTCCTGCACAGCTGCGGTTGGAATCCCAGCTCTTCCCCGGCACATGTAACCCAGCTCCAGAGTGCCCTGTGTAGTGCTGGTTTGCCTTGAGGGAAGCAAACTTCCGGAGAAGCCTGAGACCCTGGAACTCAAGCCAACAATACTGGGAGCCTTGGTGGCCACAGTACCCTTCTAATCCCTATCCTAAAGGGCTCAATATGAGGCACGCTGGATGAAATAAAAACTGAAGACAGGCTGGCATCATGGCATGGTGGTAGCTCACAACACCAGCAGCCCATAGCATAATGTGGGTTTGGGTCCCGCCTGCTCTGCTTCTGAGCCTGCTCCATGTTGATGCACCTTAAGAAAGCAATTAATGATGGCTCAAGAACTTAGGTCACCTATGTGGGAGACCTGTGTAGAGTTCCTGGCTCCTGGCTTTGGCTTGGTTAGACCCACCTATTGCAACCCTTTGAGGAGAGAACCAGCAGATGGAAGATTCCTCTCACCTCTCAACGCATTGTGTGTGGATGTGTGCACAAGCATATATGGGTTCCTCTGTCACTATGCCTTTCAAACAAACAAACAAAAAACCTTTTAAAATCAAACAAAATAGTTAGAGACAGACTTTGTGAATCATTCTGCATGCATAAGTCCTACAGAAGACTGAGAAAACAGCCAGGGCTGACGTCCCCATGTCAGCTTTGGCTATTATCTCATTTCCTAAATGTTCCTGGACTTTCCTGGGCCTTTGTTTGACTTAATACAAGAGATGACAACATGTCCCCAACTCCAGCCCTACATTCTGCATTGATGGAAACAACAGCCCTTGTGTGAGTCAGTTACAGTGGGGTAAGACACTCCCCACCTCCAGCCAGTGACAGGTGGCCTGGTCAAACAGGCTACAGAACCATGTAGCTCTTGGAGCTCTGGCTCTTCCTTGAAGTTCAACATCACACCAGGCATTGATGTCCACGACTTGAGTACTATTTTCTGGGTACTGTTAGGGTGGAGTATTCAACCCAAGCCTCTGGGCAGCTGACAATTTGATATAGAGGATCACTCCTTTGGAAAATTCAGGTTAGCAACCACAGCTCAAACCTGCTATCCTGGGTTCCCTTGCTTAGATTGGACCAACATATTCTGGAAAATTTCCTGGTTGGCGGATGAAAGCTATGTGACATAGGAACTATGCAAGGAAGGTCCCAGGTTCAAAGCCAAGAATAAAGAATGCTGACCATAGGAAATCAGGATTTCTGATCTGCACGACTGACAAAAGCCACTTTTCCCTCTTAGTAGTTAATTGTCCCCTAAGTAGTGCAAGAACTAACTGTACCTCCTCCTTTCTGAGGTAGTTGAGTCACTGATGATACAAAGAATCCTGCAGGCCAAAGGGTTGCATCTTTCAAGGAAACCTCAGCCTATCTGTCCAGCAAGGTCAGTGCAGAGGCAAGCAGCTAAATTATCCTAAGTCCCAATTTCCTGCTAGAACCACCCCATGTCCCACGATCCTGGGACGGGGGTGAGGATGGATGGCCAGGTGTTTACTGGCACCTGTTGAATGACTACAAAGATGCAGGCTGCTAGAAGGCAGCCATGTTGAGGGGCAGATTGTCTTTCCAACACCTTCTCTGAGCAGGGCAGGATTGGAGGGGACGTCCACACCTCCTAATGTGACTACACATGCAATGTCTGACTGACTTCAAGAGCCCGTTTACCCAGCATCTGCTTGAATACTGTTCATGATGCCAAATACACTGACTCTAACAAATCTTTTTCAATTTTCAGGCAGCTGAGTTACCAAGCTCTTCATTATACTATGCCAAAGTCTGCCTCCCCTTGCATTTTAGCCTCCACGTGTCTCCATGCTAGAAGTTTTGCTGATTCATTCCAACTGGACTTTGTCCCTTTCAAATGACCGATCCATATATTTTTCTCTCCCAGATTAACCACAACCCCCGCAAGGGCAGGGAGTGTATCTTGTACTTTAATTTCTATTTTAACCTCTGTTCACTTCAACTCAGCAAACATGTGATACAGTGTGATGCTGGCCTGGGTGAACAGGCTGTGCCCCCAAGAGGTGGCTCATCAATCTGGATTCATTGATCAGCTTTTCCACTCTCATTTTAGCGCACAGACAAGCCTTGAGGCTTTGGGCTCCACTGACCCGTCACTTGCCCTTCATTCTATCTGCTTGCAGGTTCCTACCACCTCCCAGCCTCCCAGTTCACATGCACAGACACTTTCCCTTCTCAATTCTTGATATCTAAATGTGCTGCTGAACTACTGGGATGGGCTCTTCCAGGGAGATGTGGCCACAGAGGAGTGATTTTAGGCCATGAGGTTGAATCCCTGGGGCTGGATGCTTCTTAAAGTGCTCCCAACTTTGAGGAACACACTTGAGCCTCAGTTTTCTCATCTGTGAAAGAGGGAGAAAAATGCCCACCACTCGCGTTGCTGTGGATTCACTAATGCATTTAACATGCAATATCTAAGGGAAATAGCAGCCATCACCTCAGCTCACAGGAAAATCATCAACACGAACCAGCAACTGTCAAATGTGACTGTCTCAAATGCCTTCCCTCCAATGGATGAGAGGTATGCATGCCTAATGGGTGTCAAGGGCTGAAAGGAGAAAGAGTACCAGGGAATGCTTTAGTGTCATTGGAGTGACAACGTTGCCGCCCTGGAGTGAATTTCTCCCATTAGACATCACGAGATCTCTAGAAAGCAGACTTACTGACCCCCCAGTTCCTAACAACAGCCTCTGTGGAGACCCCTGGAGCTAGCTGACCTAGCAGAAATGCCTTTGCTTGGGCCTGTTCTCCCGGGCTCAGTGCCAGAGCCGGAGCTCCCTTCCCTCTGCTCCCCTCCTCCAGGCTTTGGGCAGGTGCAGCTGCCTCTTGCTTCTCTCGTGGCAGCTGGGCCGAGGCAGCTGAGTGGAAGACTGTCAGGGACAGGGCCGCTGCCACTGCCGAGGACAGCCTTCCTCTGGATGCGCAGCTGTCAGGGTGGCTTCTGGGTCACAGATGTGCTTCCTTAGCCAAACAGGCATCCTGCTTCTGAATCCCAGTCCCCTAACCACCCCCCCCCCCCCAGGCCTCCTGGCTCTCCTTTCACTTGAAAAAATCACATTTTCAAAGGCCACCAAACTATTGAGACAGAAAAGGGGCAGTGTGATGTGATGGGTATACCAATTAGCCTCATCTGGCCATTACACAGTGTATCTATCGCATGTGCTGAGGATTTCACACTGGACCTCACAAACATGGGCCATTAGTGGCAACGAAATCATTATTTTAAAAAAGGAGTGATGTTGGAGATATTCCTGTCAGGGAGCCAAGTAGCTTCTGATACGGTACAAAGTTCATAATGCATGGAGTGGATTCTTTGCTGTGGTGAGCTCATTCCACCCAAAATCAAAACCTTAGGGGAGGGGATCTGCACAGCCCAGAGGAAGACACCTGCTCCCATGTGGTAGGAAAAGTAGTAACCTGCCTGGGTGTCCCAAGGAAGCCTAACATAATCCTCCTGTGCTTTCAGGGCTGCTTGCTGATGCAGACAGCACCATGGCCTGTCCCAGGTCACCAACCCACCCCTGTGGTTCCTCAGCCAACAGGAAGGCTAACTGACCTGTCCCTCAGGAGTCAAATGACATGTTCCTCTGAAGACACTCAGGTCTTGTCGTAGGCACCACCGAGATAGGTTCTGATTCCTGGCCTATTTTCCAGAGTTGCTTTCCTGCATAATTGATTTGATATAGCAGGGAGTAAGCCACCCCTCCTCGCGTTCGAGGGCAAGTAGGTCAAGTGCCTTGAAGACACAGAATCTTTTGGGGTTGGCACAGCCCCTCCCGTCAAGAGTCGCTTTATTTCCAGGAATTCCTCAGCGTTATATTAATCCCAGGGATCCCATGGAGGCGCCTCCAGACTTTCCTGCACTTTTGCTAATTCTGATGGCAAAACACCCCCATCAAGAATACCTGTTGACCTGGCGCTGTGGCCTGGCAGCTAAAGTCCTCTCCTTGAACGCGCTGGGATCCCATTTAGGCGCTGGTTCTAATCCTGGCAGCCACACTTCCCATCCAGCTCCCTGCTTGTAGCCTGGGAAAGCAGTGGAGGATGGTCCAAAGCCTTGGGACCCTGCATGGGAGACCTGGAGGAAGCTCCTGGCTCCTGGCTATAGATTGACTCAACTCCAGCTGTTTTGGCCATTTGGACCAGCACAGCTCTGACCATTGCAGCCAGAATTTGAAACAGACTCTATGGTCAATCATTCACAGACTAGAGCAGTCAGAGGCCTGGGACATCAGCCCTGTCGTCTCCGGCCTGGGTCTGTCTAAAAGCCAAGTGGCTCAGAGGTCAGGCTGAGGAAAGCCTCACTCTCTGACCCTTTGCGAGGAGAGCACCTGACCCACTTGTAGGCACCCCACCTCCAGGGAGCCAGAGAAGACCAGCAGCCCAGCTGCCTGGGAGCCTCCTCCAGCTGCTGGGGACCAGCTCTGTGGCAGAACAGGGCTGGTGAGCTGTCATTATCCAGACAGGATAAAAGCTATTTTGGGAAGGAGCCATCCTGCTGCCAAGGCTTTTGACTTCCTAAACTAAAGCAAGATGTGCAAAAAAGGGGAATAAGGTTGGGGAACAGGGAGGAACCCTCAAATCCTGAACGAAGGGGGATAGGCGCTTTCCCAAAGGCACAGGTTGGTACTGAGGGGCGAGCACAAGGCTCACTTTTATCTCCCCTGGGCTTTGGGAAGGAGGGCATAACCTCACCTCCTGCCCATCTCTTGCTGACCTCTCCCCTAAGCTCCTCCAAGAGTACCTATTCAGTCAGTTCTGTTTATTTTGACAGTGGAGCACAGACTATTGCATACTGTTGTTTCCTGTCTGTCTTATCTCCCTAACCAGATGGTGAAGTTTCTCCCGGCCAAAGAATGTGCTGGAAGGCTTCAGGGCTGCTCCCTTTAGTGCCTAGCAAAGTGCTAGGCATCTGAATAAAAACTGTCTATGGACGGGAGGAAGAAGAAAGCAAGCAAGGAGGGAGGAAGGGAAAGAGGGAGAAATTTATTGTTTTGCATGGAGATAATCTCTAAAAATAACTGTTCCCACCTCCAGCTGAGCTCAGGGCCTGGGCCTAAGAAGAATCCATGGTCAAGGGGGCGGTGGCAGCACTTCTGGACACCTCCTTTTCAGCTGTTCCTGTCATCTGAGCCCAGGATACCCTTTGCTCATTTGTTTATCAAACAACTGCAGTCAACTGCTCTTCTTTGGCTAGCCCATTGAATGGGACCCAGGAAAGGCCATTGCTAGATCTGGGTTAAGAGAGAAATACAGCAAGAGAAACAAGCAGCAGAGCTTTGCCTATCTTATCAAACGCAGGCCAACAAGAGCCTAAGGACTTAGGGGGGCAATAAAGGCACAGTGAAACCAGGACACTGCCAAATTTAGGACACAAGGTCACTGCAAGCAATCTACCTTATGTCTTTCCAAGTTGAAGAGCCAAATAGTGTTAACCCAGAAACGTGACCCCTTTCTGGAGCACCCCAGGCTAGAGAGAGAACAAGTTTCAGTCTCTTCACAGAGCACTTGGCAAGACACATCATCTGCCAAAAGGCTTCTATTCCTGCCCTCCAGAGCTACAACCCATAGCCCTCAGATAGTGCTCCTCTGTAACCCCCTGGGCAGATGCAGCTCCACAGGTACAGAGCTTGGCACGTGACAGCCAGCCTAGATTTTAGTTTTCATTTATCCCTCTGCCAGATGCCCTTGTGCAGTGAACATCTTGCCCAGCCACAGGGAGAAGCTCTGTCTCCCTCTTACCCGGTTCCCTCAGAGGCTAGGAGTGGGACTACAATGGGGGAGGGGAGGGCACAGGAGCAATCTCCCAGGAGAATTCTTACCTCCTCATCTGTCATAACAAGAGATGCAAAAGCCAGGCATTCCCAGGGGACAGCAAATGGAATCCAGAAGGCCAACCGAAGAGGAAAAACAAAGTTTCACCAAAGATACCCAGTAGATTTGAGCATATCTGGCCCCCAAATCCCTACTGCATGTGGTCCAACTAACAGTTAGCATTTACTGTGTAGTCAGTGCTGCCAAGAATCACGCTAAATACTCTACAAATAACAGCTTGGTTAATATTCACAAGAACTCTAAAGAGGAACTCATGAGTCCTGTTCACAGAGGGAGAAACTGAGGTTTGAAAACATAAAACAATGTACCTAAGGGTACAGTCAGACCTCAGGTTCATGGTCACCAATGTCCCTACTTGATGGAGCTCTACTCTGTCCTCTATAGAAGGTAGGGCTGCCCTTCTCCTCTTGGTGCTATCACAAGGTTAATGCTGGCTGTGGGTAGATTGCATCCCAGAATGTCCTCATCCAGAAGCACTGCCTTCCATATTCGTGGAGCTAGAAACTCATTTGGGGCCTTGGTGCTCACACCAAAACTCCTGCTGTAAGATTCACTCCCCAGCCACCAGACAATCTGTGAGTACAGACAGACATTTAAGGATTAAAAGTTGGCCACACGACCCACTGATGGCTTCAAGGAGGACGTCCAGACAGACATCCCTGGAGATACTGTGTGGACAGCAGGCAGTAGTTGTCTCCTAGCTTGTAGGGTGGGGGCTTGAGCAGAGGCTTGAGGAACCAGAGAGACACAGAAGAGCCCTTAACATGAATTGATGTGGAGTCAGGCCTTAGCAAGACTATGAAACCAAGTCAGTTTGTTCTAGTGGTGTTTTTAGCAGGATGGTTCAGACCAGCTAAAGCTGCAAGATCATGGGGCTTAAATTAGTCTCCATTCTGGAAGTACTACTCACTAAAATGTGACTCTCAAAAGTGGAAAAGGCTCCAAATCCCAAAGGAAAACTCTAATGGTGGGATTAGAGATACAATTAGAAATTCCTGTTTTTCTCATCAAAGTTTTGATCAGCACACTTGAGACCAGTGCCCTGGAATAGAAGATGAAGCCTCTGCTTGTAGTGCTGGCATCCCATTTGGTTGATGGTTCAAGTCCTGGATGCTCCACTTCCAGTCCAGCTCCCTGCTAACGTGCCTGGAAAAGCACTGAAAGAGCACTGAATCTACGTAGGAGACCTGAAAGAAGCTTCAGGCTCCTGGTTTCATTATAGCTCAGCTGTGGCCATTGTGGCCATTTGGGGAGTGATCCAGCAAATGGGAGATCTTACCCTCTCTGTCTTTCCTTCTCTGTAAATTTGCCTTTCTTTTTTTTTTTTTTTAAAAAGATTTATTTATTTTTATTGCAAAGTCATAATATACAGATAGGAGAAGAGACAGAGAGGAAGATCTTCCATTCAATGATTCACTCCCCAAGTGACCACAATGACCGGTGCAGTGCCGATCCGAAGCCAGGAGCCAGGAACCTCCTCCAGGTCTCCCACAAGGGTGCAGGGTCCCAAAGCTTTGGGCCATCCTCAACTGCCTTCCCAGGCCACAAGTAAGGAGCTAGATGAGAAGTGGAGCTGTCGGGATTAGAACCAGCACCCATATGGGATCCTGGCGCATTCAAGGCGAGGACTTTAGCCACTAGGCCATTGCACTGGGCCCGTAAATCTGCCTTTCAAATAAAAAAATAAATCTAAAACACAAATAAATAAAACAATGTACTCTTCCCAAAGATCTAGCTCCATAAACACCTAGACACCCCTCTCTCACCTGTCTTCCCATTCCTAAACCCCCATAATGGGCTCATGGCAGGGGTGGGAGTAGGGGACAGGCAGCACAGACCTTTCAGCCACCAGATGACACGGTTGCACATTTCCTCAGAAACATCTGAAAGTAAGAGAAAGGTCGTTGCTTTTTTTCTCTCTGAGATGCACACCCCTCCCCCAGGGTGACTTAGATCTCTAGCTCCACATCTCTCCACACAAAGGTGCCCATACCCTTTGATGCTCTAAATCTCCTTCAGCTTAGGACTAATACGTCATTCCCACGCACCCTCTCTCTGTGCCACTGTCCCTCTGGGAAGCCCAGGACCCAGCTCATCTCACTCCATCTCCTATCCTTCAATGCCAGAATACTGACTTGAGACCCTCATTCTCTTTAGCAGCCCTTACCCCAGCTCAGTTCTTCTTCATTCTCAGGAATTGGCTTCCGACCCTACAAATTACTCTCTACCACCTTCCATTGAAAAGTTAAGCAGCATTGCTTTGAAGAGTCAATGCCTTGCTACTGGGCCCAAGCATTTTCATGTGCCGTTATTAGCTTGGCACTCAGAGAAGCTGGCAGGGAAAGAATAGAGCAGTGGGCCCAGAGATGGGACTACCTTAGGCATTGGCAGGAGGGCAGTCCTGAGGCCCAGAATAAAGAAGTGGTCTTTCCTGTCCACCCCAATATCCCATCTGACTAAACTGGGGCTGCTTCTTCACATACCCAGGAAGAAAGCACTAAACCTTTGAATTGGTTGTTTCCAGGTGTGCTTGGGGGTCTTTGGCACTTCCTTCATGGGTGTCTGGTCTGGAGGCTCCTTTGGTAATGGCAGTGATGGGCTTGCCTTTTCTCTCTGGAACATCAGATCCTCACATAAAGGGCTTGAGTCCATTTCCAAAAGGGACATGAACGGGTCTAGGGGAGGAGAGGTCTTGGGCTCAAAATCAGGTGTTATCGGTCGGCTTTGAGACGTTTCAACTTCAGGATTCAGTAAGGCCCACCATGAGGACTCGGGCCCATATCTGGGTAAGGATCGAGGGGGTAAAGGCCGAGGAGTCAGTTCCAGTTCTGCACTATGGGGAGACTTTTGGGATGGTTCTTGATACCTGGCTGTGGGTCCTGGGGACATGTGGTTCATTTCTGTGAGTCCCTGTGAAGGCTCTGCAGTGGCAAACAGAGGAGGTCTGGGTAAGCTTTCAGACATTGATCGAGCTTTCGCATAGTGAGTTGCTGGTACTGATTGTCCTGGGGAAATGGGAACCTTGACACTAACGTCAGTGTCTTCTTGGATTGGAGACTTCATATTGGACTCCACCTGTGATATCGTTGAGAGTTTTGAGGGCTTGATTTCAGTGTAGACAGAGTGCTTGCAGAGAGACTCCGGCTCAGCACATGAGGGAACTCCCTGTCTGCCATCCACATTTCTAAGGACAGAGAGTTTGAGGGACGAATCCAAGTTTATGTTCTTATGCAAGGACTTGGTTGCTGAAAGAACTGAACTGTAAAGATCCATTTCCGGCTCCCGGACAAGAGTTTTTTTCAGGGTGGCCCAACGTTCAGTAGTAAGGCGGCTGCTGCCATGGTCTAGCCTGGAGGGACTCTTGGTAGTCCTTTGGATGGGGTCGGTCTGTACTGCTTCATCCTTTGGTTGAATCGAAACTCTACGAGGCACTCGAACGCCTTGTGGGTTCTGTACCTTGGAAGGTGGATCCTCTTCTTGGAAGTTATGAGTACGAAAGTTATCCTTCTGATCTAAGAAGCTCAGTCGGCGAGAGGACTTGACATCTGGGGTTAATGAGCTCCGCTGGGTGATATCGCGCATGGGCTTGTTCTCACTGCCTCTCCGTGCTGCATCCTCTCTGGGTGGGCTCACATTCCGATGGGTGCTTACAGTGTGGGATGTTGCTGTCTGAACTTGCTGGGTCTTTCGATGAGGAGAGTAATGGCGGAATGCATCTGTTCTGGGCCGGGACTCGGTTCCCCGAGAAATGTGGGCTGAAGAGTAACCAGGGCCTGCCTCTGGGGAGAAAGAGCGAGGATAGCTTGGGGCCGCCTTGGGAGGGATGGGATGTGCAGCTTCTGGTCTTCGATGGGGCGGAGGGCTCGAGGAGATGGCAGTGCTTCGCTGGCTGTGGGTAGGAGGGTAGCCTTGCACCCGCTGAGGACTGCTGCTGTGGACCTCAGCCCCTTTATGTGTTGAAACCTCCACCTTGGACCCAAGTTTATTTGTCTTGACCATCTGAAAGACTGCACCCTTGTGGGTGGATGCCATGCTTCACTAGTTGGCTTGTATTTGGGATCCTAACGAAGTCTATTCACCCTCAGTTTTAAAAGCTGCTGTTCTTGGGCTCCCCTAAAAGTGGCTGCGGTTCTAAGAGTGGCTCGAGTAAAGTCCCCTTAGCTACCTCTCTGGTGATGTCATAAAGGAAGGAGCTTCCTATTAAACATGCTGGCATACAGCCACAATTCTTCAGAGAGGCAGGACCTGAAAGGAAATTGTGGATTTGTTCTTAAGGGTTTGCACTACCAAACCTTTGGTCAAGTTCTTAACAAAACCGGAATTTCCTTGTATATAAGGAAGGCTCCAGTCCCTCCTGTACTCTCCAGATTCTAAGAATTTTCGGGGACTTACCTAGAGGAGAAACAAGCCAGAAGATCCCATGAGGACAAGGCTACTCAGAGCAATCAAACATGCTGTGTTAGTCCTTCTAATAAGGTACAAGGTATTGTGCAAAGTTGTCCAAATTTTGTTTAAAATTGCATCGTACACAAGTTTAACAGAAAAAAAAAAGAGCTCTAACTTTTGCAGGTTTCATGAGTGATTTGGTTAGCCCTGGGGTAAAAATCCCATGTTTCCCAAATCATAAATTCTCAATACTCAAGGAGAATCCACACTGTAGAAGGGATTCAGATACCAGACCTTACCAAAATAGTTACTTTGCTCAAACCTTAGGAAACCACTGCCTACTGTATGGGTGCACGCAATGAAAGTGTCTTGTTTCAAAATCGTCTCAGGCCAGCCATCACTCTGCAGCAAGCGGATCCCCTCTGCACTTACGGTGGCTTTCCAATCTGGATGATCATTTTGGATAAGGAAGAGAATGCTACATTTTCTCCCTCTAGCACGTATTTTTCCCCATAGACCCTATCACATCCAACCTTCTGTGACTGACTTGAAAGGGTCAAGGTTATAGGATGACTGGCTCTACACTGACCATTCTTTTCTGATTAAGTTTGTCTTCCAAAGTAGTTATAATTAATTGACTAGGCTTATTAGTTAGGCTGTGGTTGACTGGGTTTATGGAAAATTATGACATTCTAGTTCTGCCTCCAATTTTTTTAATTTTCTCTAAATCCTTTCTATTATCCCAAATTTACTTCTTTGAAAGACACAGAAACAGAAAAAGAGAGAGAGAAAGAGAAAGTCAGAGAGGAGAGAGACAGAACTTCATCCACTGGCTTACTCCTCAAATGCCCTAAAACTGCTGTGACTGGGCAAGCCCTGGAACTTCAAGTCTCCACGTGGGTGACATGGACCCAGTTATTTGAGTCATCCATTACCTGTTGCCTCCCAGGGTATATAGTAGTAGGCAACCGAAATGGAAGCGCAGAGCCAGCACTCAAACCAAGTGCTCCTATATGATGTGGAAATCCTAAACAGCAGCTTAATCATTACGCTAAACACCCACTTATTACCCAAAATCAGACAGCTTTACAGAGAACTAGAAAACACCAGAATCATCTGAAATAACAATTTTACTATTTTAACAAGCATATTTGCAGATTCTTTATGTATTTACCACATATAGACATTTATTTATACATTCACATAAATAGGATCCTATATGCCTGCTAGCATACTGCTACTAGCGTTATTGCATGTATTACAGACATTTTACTGTGTCATTATAACTTCTAATTAATCCACTTAGTCATTCCATAAATTTTATTTTTATTTTTTTAAAATTATTATTACTCAATAATCATAATTTACTGAGAAGAAATAGAAAGATCCTCCATCTGCTGGTTCATTCCCCAAGTGGCTGCAAGAGCTGGAGCTGAGCTCACCTGGAATCAGGAACCAGGAGCGTCTTCTGAGTTTCCCATGTGGGTGCAGGGTCCCAAAGCGTTGGGCCATTCTCTACTACTTTCCCAGGCCACAAGCAGGGAGCTGGAAGTGGAGCAGCTGAGACATGAACCAGAGCCCATATGGGATCCTCGTGCATGCAAGGTGAGGATTTAGCCACGAGGCTACCACGCCTGGCCAATTTCATAAATTTTAAAAACCAGTCTTTCATTGTTGAACATCTGTGTTTCTTTCAATTATTCAATATTATAAATGATGTTGCAGTAAGCATCCTTTATGTAAATACATAGTCTTTGTATATAGCACAATTTTCTCCTAAACATAATAGTTCTCAATCTAAAGGAAAAAAAAATTTTTTTTGAAAAGCAGGTAGACACGGGCAGATCTTTTGCTGGCTCACTCCCTGAATGCCCACAACACCTGATAAGAGGCCAGTCAGGAGCCAGAAACTCAGTCTGGGTCTCCCACAAGGAAGGAAGGGACCCAACTATTTGAGCCAAATTTGCTGCCTCCCAGGGTTCACATGAGCAGAAATCTGAACTGGAAAAGGAGCTGGGGGGTTGGAGGGACAGCACAATGGCTCAACTGGCTAATCCTCCCTCCATTGCAAGTGCTGGGATCCCATACAGACGCCAGTTCGTGTCCCAGCTGCTCTGCTTCCCATCCAGCTCCCTGCTTGTGGCCTGGGAAAGCAGTCGAGAACGGCGCAAAGCCTTGGGACCCTGCATGGGAGACCTGGAGGAAGCTCATGGCTCCTGGCTTTCGTTCAGCACAGCTCCAGCCATTGCAGCCATTTGGGGAATGAATCAGCAGATGGAAGATCTTCCTCCTTTCTCTCCTCCTCTATGCATATCTGACTTTCCAATAAAGATAAAATAAAATCATAATTATATATATATTTGAAAATCGATGTTGCAGAGAGAGAGAGAGAGAGCACTGTTCTCCAAATGGCCACCACAAAGGGTCAGGCTGTTTTAGGATGCAATCTGGAGTAAGGAGCTGCATCTTGTTCTCCCACATGGCTGCAGAGGCCCAAGCACTTGACCTCTGTTGCTTTCCCAGGAACACTAGCAGGGACCTGGATCAGAAGTAGAGTGGCTGGAATTCTAACTGGTATCCATTCAGGACTGCAGGCAGTGGTTTTATCATGCCATGCCAGCCCCCAGAATCTACTTCAACAGGATCTCCGGGTGATTTATATGTAAGCTGGGCCATGCCAGAGTGGGCCACAGCACCCACCAACACTCAAGACTGGGATGGGAAGTTGAGCCTGGTAAGGCAGTAGTGGGGACTCCAATGCTGGGTCACAGCTCATGTTGGTGAGCATGAGCTGAAACGGGGGGAACCAGGCTGGGCAGGGCTACAACACCTATTGGCTTACATGTGAACTAAGTCAGGGAGAGAGCCAGGTTGGGGTAGCTGATCGTATCCTTTGGTACAGGCATGAGCCAGAATAAGGGCAGGTTGTTTGAACTTTGCTGCAGCATCAGCTGGCAAGTGCTGGGACTGGGAGCAAGTCCTATAAAGTTAGATCGCAAAACCACCTGGAGTGTGTGAGATGCAGGGTGGGGAGTGGGTCCAGTGGAGGAGTTGTGGACTTCTCTCTGATGGGCTGCAAATCCCACTGGTGAGCATGAGAACTAGGACTGAGGGTAGGCCTGGCTGGACAGGCGGTGGCACCTGCTGGTATGAGTATGTGCTAGACGGTGTAGTTAGTTGGTTTGAATTAGGCCTCAATGCCCAATGATGTATCTGAGATTTGAATGGAATGTGGGGCAGACTGGACCAGTCCACTGCACATGCTGGCAGCAACAGCAACCAGAGCCAGTCCAGTAGGAGTTATTGGGGAATTGCTCTGACTGGGCTGCAGCTCCCCAAGTGGGGACCGAGTGTATGATGGGCAGGGCTGGGCTGGGCTGCAGCACGCATTGGTTTGCTGATGGAGGGCAGAACAAATTGACCAACTACCCCAGTGAAACTTGACAGCAAATTTCTGAGCCAATAAAGACTCAGAGGTTGACTACAGCCAATTGACCTCAGAAAGATTTTGAGTAATGTGGCGGTTGGGAAGCTGGGCATGGTTTCTCCTCCTGTATCTCCCTCTCCCCATACAGGAAGAAGAAAATGTATAAACAGGGCCCCCCCACACAATACAATAGCCTAGTATTGTCCTCTCCTGGCACACACCATGATCCCATATAGGCCCCGGTTTGTGTCCTGGAGGCCCTGCTTCCCATCCAGCTCCCTGCTTGTGGCCTGGGAAAGCAGTCGAGGACAGCCCAAAGCCTTGAGACCCTGAGCCTGCGTGGCAGTCCTGGAGGAGGATCCTGACTCCTGGCTTTGGATCAGCTCAGCTCTGGCCGTTGTGGCCACTTGTGGAGTTAATCAGTGGACAGAAGATCTTCCTCTCTGTCTCTCCTCTCTACATCTGACTTTCCAATAAAAAAATAAATTTTCAAAAAAAGTTTTCTGCATTCAAGGTTATAAAAGACATTAAAATTTCTTAATTCTTATATTTTTATTTTTACTTTTAGATGCTTGATAGTCAGTCATTTGTTTTTGGAACAAGGACTCAGTTTTTAGCATCTTTCCAAATAATTAGTATCATTTATTGATTTATCTAGTTTGACAAATATTATTTTATATACCACATTTCCAACTTTCATACTTCAGTAGTTTTCTGGAGTCCATTATGTTTTATATATCTTTCCTCTTCTCTGTTAATGTCATACTTGTGTGCAAGGCACAAAACAGCAGGATGCTGGATTGGGGAACAGAGCTGAAACTAGAACTCCTTAAAGGTTTCAACTCTCAATACTGTTACTGTGGGCCAAGCCTCTAGCACACAAACCTTTGTAGTGCCAACCACATTCAAACCATAGCAACTACACAATGAATAATAATCAATATTAGGGGAGAAACAATTGTAATTTAATCTGGAAATTTTTAATACTTTAAAATTTCCACAGGTGCTCCAGGAATTTCATTCACAAACAGTGAGTCATTAATTATTCATCATCTACTGTGCATGTGAAACTCACTACATATTCTGATTATCCATGATGAGATAAAGTGAAAGACTCAGTATGTTTCAGAAATTCAGTATAAAACCCAAAAGAATTGATGAGAAGATGGGGATGGAATGGCATCATTTTTAACCTGAAGTTCATTGTTGGTACACTTCCATAATCTTAAGGACATTCCTTGAACTAGTTTCAGGGAAGGCTACTGAGCAAAGTATATAAATTGCGCTAGTATAATCTCAGGAATGCCACAGGCTGTCTTTGGGGTCTCCTCTTGTATAAATATGAATAACAATACATAACTTTTATCTGTTGTTGTATTAAAAATAAACTCAGGAAAGCAAGCCTTTAGCCTAGAGTTAAATTTCCTGTATTCCATAACAGAGTAATGAGGTGTTCAATTCCTACATCCAGCCCTTAACTTCAGCTTTTTGCCAGAGCACACCCTCAGAAGCAGCAGTGATGGCTCAAGCAATTGGGTTTCTGATACCAATTTGGGAGATCTGGATTGAGTTCCTGGTTCTGTTTCAGCTCTTGCCCATCCCCAGCTTATTGCAACTACTTGGGGAGTAAACTGGTAGATATGGGATGTCTAATAAATTCATTTTTTGAAAATGTCACTCAATAAATATAGGTTTTGTGGCAGGAGCAAGGGACACCTCATATAAATCAAACATGATCCTTGGCCTTTTGTGTGGTGGAGCAACAGCAGATGGAGAAACTTGGGCATAAGTGACATATACTTTTGAGGCTGAAACACGTACATTTCAATGATTAAATTTTTTGAAGCAAAAGGTAAAGGAATGGGGGTCAAGGATGATTCCAGTTTTCCAGCCTGGTGACCCTCTGGACAACAGTACCCTTGATGGGTGAGGGAATGCTGGAGGAAGGGGAGGGCAAGACTTTGAGTTCAGTATTTGGGTGTCAGTGAGTTAACCGAGAGAATCCAAGTGGAAATCTCAAACATTCGGATAGATGGAGAGCTCTGGTCTTGGGCTGACAGTGGGGATCTAGGAGTTGTCAGTATACAACTTCTAAGGGAGTGAACATGGCCTCTTACGAGGCCAATTCAGAGAAAAGATCAAGGTAGAACCTGTAAGACAGACTGAGGTGGAGTAATTACAAGTAGAATGAAATACCTGAGTATAACATGAAGAAGGCAAAGGGATGCTTTGTTGGTAAGCTCAACCAACAAACGGCTCTAGGCCAGAGTGTCAGTGGAAGGCAGGCCTTTGGAAGCCTTTAGTGACCTTAGTGACTGGTAGAGAATGGCAATAGAATTCAGATTCTGGTGGGCTGAGGGAAACGAGGCACTATGGACAACAGGTGCAAACTCTGGCTGTAGTGAGAGGGCAGAAACGGAGCAGTGGCTGAAACAGAAGTAAGAGCCAGAGGATTTGCTTTAAAAGATAGGAAAACTCAAGTGTGTTAATTATGACAAAAATAAGCTAACAGAGAAGGGGCAGGTGCTACTGGGGGAAAAAAAACAATAACCTGAGGAGGGTATCCTGAGCAGACAGGAAATGGGAATGGCCTAGGACAGGAAAAGAATACGAAATCGCAAGGAATAGGTAAGTATAACCCCCGTGCTAGCAGGCTCAGAGTAGACTTCTCCACATACAGCTGCTGCTCTATTCTACAGAAATAGATGTGGTCACGTGAGGTGATTTGATGGTGAAAAGCTAAGCTTATTCCCATCTGATGATTTCTATTTTCTCTTAGAGTTGGAGGTGATGTCATCTGGTGAAGGTTAATGGAAAGTGAGGGATATAAGCGTAAAATAGCTGATGAGAGTGGGAGAAGAAGCATGCTACAGGAACAGTGGGACAAGGAAAAAGACTGCGTATATAAAGTACCTGGTAACTAACAATTACTCTATAATCCACAGGCAATACCAACACAAGTAGCGTTCACCTTGGCTGATATAACAGTCACTGATGAGAAGAGTCAGCTCCATAGATTATACGTGTAATGCTTTTATAGTTTATAAATATTAATAAAATGCTACAGTAATTTACCACTTACCATGGTAATCCCACATTTTTATGTATCTTGGTTTTATGTCATGGATTAGAATAACTTCTAGGTCTCTGTAGTAGCTCCAGCCTTGCAGGTGGCAGAGTGGTCTCGGCTGCAGAGCAGCGAGGCCTCCCCGTCTCCTGTTCACCCATGAAGTGTTGGCCAAAGAGGGGAGCCATGTAGACCTGGGTCTCCTCGCTGAAGACTGGGCTGCGGTAGCTGAAGACGCAGATGCACATGTCTGGATGGATAACTGGGACGATGACAATGTGAAGAAGACTTCTCTACTCAGTAATGAGCTGCACTGGAGAAACACGGTTAGGAGATGGAGACCTCATAACCTCTAGCAGTGTTGAAATAATCTAAACCTCAAGTGTTGACTAAATTCGAGGATGGAGAACCCAGGATGGAATACAGAAAAAATATATCATTATCTACCTGGATTTATTTCATTTTTCAGCACACACACCAAAATAAATGCTTTGCTCCAAAAAAAAAAAAAAGGAACAATTTCTTTTTTTATTTAAGAAGAAGAAAGATTAAAGAGGGAGTTTCTGCCCACTGGCTCATTCTCCAGATGTTCCCAATGGCTGGGGTGAGGGTGAAAGGAAGGCAGGAGGAGGCCACAGAGCTGGGAGCCAAAAACTCCAGCCAGGTCTCCCACGCAGGTGGGAAGAACCCAACCATTTTCAGCCATCACCATGAGGGTCTGCACCTGTCAGATGCTGACGTCAGGAGCCCAAGAGCCAGGACCTGAACATAGATATGCAAGGTGGCACAAAGATATGCTAGCCAGCGCCTTAACCAAATGTCTGATCCAAATTCAGTTTTTTGAGAAAAGGTGTATGTGTTGTAAATCTTTGAATCCCTCAAAGCTGCTTATGCATATTTTTATTTGTGAAACTAATTTGTTTTCCACTGGTTACAATAGCCAAGTGATTGTTTCTGTGGTCTAAAACAGACCTATGCCTTTGGATTTTATCTGGCAGGATAAAACTCCCAACAGGTAAGGAGTATGAATATGATCACTCACAACAGAAAATACTCAGTTTTCACAAATAAAACAGGGGATATTCAGTTTTCACTAAGAGAGTAAAACAACGGCTATTGCTATGGCATAGTAGGCTAAGCCTCTGCCTGAGGTGCTAGCATCCCATATGGGTTCCTGGTTTGAGTCCTGTCCTGTCTGCTTCATTCTGATCCAGCTCCCTTCCAGTACACCTGAAAAAGCAGTGGAGGAGGCTACCAGTCCTTGGGCCCCTACACCAATACAAGGGACCCAGAAGAAACTCCTGACTCCTGGCTTTGGACTGGCCCAGTTCCAGCCACTGCAGTCATTTGGGAAGTAAATCAGCAGATGAAAGATCTTTCTCTCAGTCTCTCCTTCTTATAAATCTGCCTTTCAAATAAAAATAACTCTTAAAAATGAAAAAAATAAACGCTCATTAAAGAAAACCAAAAAGAGTAAAACACCAGCTAGCAGGTACTGCATAGCAGTATACAACTTCAAGAGAAAGTCCTATGTGAAGATGCCAAACTGCAGATAAATGAAGGTATGTAAGTCCTCTAAAAGCCAGGTTAGACACACAAACACATCTGACCAGACATCTCCAGAGGTTAAAATTAAAGACAATGTTGTGATCCTGATCTTTTTTTATTATTATTATTGCAAAGTCAGATATACAGAGAGGAGGAGAGACAGAGAGGAAGATCTTCCATTCAATGATTCACTCCCCAAGTGACCACAACAGCTGGTGCTGTGTCAATCCGAAGCCAGGAGCCAGGAACTTCCTCCAGGTCTCCCACCTGCATGCAGGATCCCAATGTTTTGGGCTGTCCTCAACTGCTTTCCCAGGCCATAAGCAGGGAGCTGGATGGGAAGTGGAGCTGCTGGGATTAGAACTGGTGCCTATACAGGATCCCGGTGTGCTCAAGGGGAGGACTTTAGCCGCTAGCCTACTGCACTGGGCCTGGGATCCTGATCTTAGCACAGATTTCAGTCCCCTAACACAACTAACGATCTGAAGTGTATAAAATAGAGATGGTGGTTGGCTCACTTTAAGGCGTTAAAAATATTTTAAGCTTTTGCTGCTACCTGTTTTTTCATCATGCTAGGCAATTCAATCTAGAGATGAAATATGGAAATTCTGGCCAAGGAGATAGACGGTATTTCTATTATAAAACACAGGCAGCTGTTGCCAGTTTGGATGGATGGATGTGTGGTATAGTGTTGGCTGCTTAAGTGTCCTATTTTATAATAGAACTGGAATAATCTTGGTGGCATTGCTTTAGTTCTACTTCCATTAACTTAGACACAAAAACACATCTCACACATCTTTATTATTATTAAAGTTTTCAGCTTACATCAACAAAACCAAAACCCATTCTGGGTGGATACATGAGAAATTTTTTACAGTCAAAACTACCTCTCACTTTTCAGAAATTTGACTAAAACAAAAACAATTAAATGTGCTGCCAACAGGATGAAACCACTATGTCTACTGTGGCAGCTAAACGAAGTGTGAATTACAGACTTGAAATCACTGCCCTGATGGCAACTGAAGCAAACTCAAGAAGGAAGGAGCTCACAAGGGTTCCCCAGCAGGCTGGCAGTCTACCTGAGGTCCAAGTCAGGTCAGTCTGACAAGTCACTCTGATCCAAAACGATGATCCTGTGTGCATGCATTTCAAAGAAAAACAGTAACAAAAGAAGTCAGTATGTATGTTTTTATAAAGACACAAACATCATCCTCTTTCTATTCAGAAGAACTCAAGGGAAATGGGCTTGGGTCTCTATAAGTAAGCAGCATTATGGTCAGCAGGGCATTGTGGAAGGTCAATAAACCCAGTAGAGTCTTCTGTATTCTGCTAAAATTTTTCTTGACTTTACCATTTATTTAATCAAAGTTGGCATTAATCTCATTTTATATTTTAATGAACTATCAACATGAACATTTTAAAAACTGAGCGCTTTGTCTGAATTCAAATCTTTGCTGTTAATGTCCACTTAGGTGGTAATTGTTTTAAGTCTGGTCATATTGTCCATAAACAGTGAACTCTGGCTTACAAATATCTGATATCTCATTACCTTGATGGCTCAGACCAACCCAGTCGCTTCCAAAAACAGGGTTTTCGTTCATCTTGATGAAATGTAAGAGGAAGAAACAAATAACTTGATTATGCTTTATGTCAACAGATGCCAGAATTCAGAATTCATATCACTGCTTTCTCTACTTAGAGTGGATTGTGTTATTTAAGTTTTCCTGTTCTGTAGCAGATTGTGAAAACACAGTATTCTACAGCTCCCTGCCTCAGCAATGGACATTGCTGACACTAGTTCACAAAGTCTTTGTATCATCCACTTGGCTAAGCCAGTTCTAGTTAAAAGGCCATATATTTTGGATCTGGATCCACTCTGTAGGAATTCAGGGTTCTGCAGGAAACAATATATCTATGGCTGGCAAAATTACAGACTCCTTTATGGAATGAGTGACTATATACTCCAGTTGAACTGAGGGAGAAAACAGAATGGCAAGGTATTCAGTGACTACCAGCAGGTGAAAGCCAAAATTCTGAAGGGTCTGGGGATGGCAGCCCAGTTACTGGAACCCAGCGAGATCTAGGAAGGACAGGCTGCCCGTTAGGAGCTGCACTTGTAGAGGGACACCACTCTACCAGTCGCAAGGAGCTCGAGTAGCCAGAGAGAAAAAAGTCATGCCTCAACTTCTCTTCCAGCCCTCTGACCTTCTGCCAGAACCTCCTCCTGGCCAACAGGAAGCCAGGAGACGCTGTACACAGGGGTCAGCATCCTGAGGCACAGCAGAGCAAGAAAAGCAGAATAAGAAGGGACTTCGGAGGGCATGAAAGTGATACCAGGTGCTCTGAAATAATTAGTGTCTCTAAGTTCCAAGGAAGATGCACATAAATATAAGAAGGCATCATTTGTAAATGTCATATTAGAAGTCTGAAAGCTGGGCCCGGTGCGATAGTGTAGCGGTTAAGCTCCTCGCTTTGGATGTGCCAGAATCCCATATGGGCGCCAGTTCTAGTCCGGCTCCCTGCCTGTGGCCTGGGATAGCAGTCAAGGACGGCCCAAAGCTTTGGGACCCTGCACCCGAGTGGGAGACCTGGAAGATGCTCCTGGTTCCTGGCTTGGGATTGGCTCAGCTCCAGCCATTGTGGTCACTTGGGATGTGAACCATCGGACGGAGGATCCTCCTCTCTGTCTCTCCTACTATCTATATATCTGACTTTCCAATAAAAATAAATAAATCTTTTAAAAAAAAAGAAACCTGAAAGCTCTATCAAAATAGTTCTAAAATTAAGGTCAGTGTATAACTTCATATTACTTCTGGATCTTGCTTAAATTTTGATATATATGATTATATGATCTTATATGACCTTATTATTTTGCAACATCTGTGTCAACTAAATTTAAAACTCCTATGAGGCAAAACACTGCTCTAGACAGTGTGCAAAGTAATGATGAGAAACTGGCTGAAGGGTTACTTTAGAAATGGAATCAGAAGCCCTTAGTGTTTTATAATGAACCATGAATGAGAATTAACAGAAAACCTAAGCTGAAATGCAGGAATTAAAGAAAATATCAAAAGATAGGAGAATACATATCATGTCTGGGAAACATTTCTAAATAACTTTGATGTGCTTTAAAGCCAAAGGACTGTAGACTACATCGTGACATTCATTCCTACCTTCTTCAGAAGTCCCCAGAAAGCTCTCTGATTTCCTTTTCTCTGACTTGATGCTTTCGTCTCCTTTTCTCTTCTTTCCATCAACTTCCTGATCCTTGGTATTCGTCTCCCTTTAATAACAATAATTTGGGGATATCAAAACCATATAGATAATAGGGAAACAGTACCACATTCAAAGGAATGCATATTAATTAATAATCATTGTGAGTTAGTTACCCCACAAACTCGATTAAGTGATGAGACTCAGGCATATGGAGAACACATCACATGCCTAGTAGGTCCCAGACTTGGGATGTGACCCTGGCAGTATGCCCAAGACTTTGCTTATGACCACTAGACTGTATTGCTTCATCTTTTTTTTAAAGTATTTTACTTAGGTTGTCATTAATGTGTTTTTCAAAACTATCATTTAATTATCTTATTTTAAAAAAACTGTCAATATGAAATATTTAAGTATGAAGACCACACAGTTTTAAAGCAGAAACCATCTCCCCGCCCAACTCTAAGCTGCTGGAGAGCACAGATGCTTATCGCTTTCTGCACCTCCAGCTTCCAGTCCAGTATTTGGCTCAGAGGCCATGCTCAGTGGGCGCTGGCTGAACCAAAGCAACATGGTTTAGCGATTCTTCTTCTGTTTTCAGTTTGGTGGATAGCCAAAATAAAATGTGAGGTCAGACATTTTCTTTTCTCCTAACCGCTTGCCCGTAATCTAATCACAAGCTCAAAGGCTAACAGAGATCTTTGGGCTCCCCACCACCTCTGACCAAAGCCCAAGACAAGAGGGTCATCTGGCCTCTGCTTGAGCAGCAGTGGCCATTGTTACTGCGCGTGAAGACAGCTGTTTCCTGGATCAGATGCCTGTGACTATCAGGAAGTTTGTGCTTTGCTCAATAAAAAACCGTTACTATGCAATCCCTACTCACTAGCTCTGTCCTTCGGGGAGGAACAGAGTAAGCTGACTCTCCCCACTTCACAGTATTTCAGGTGTCGGGGTGGCTATCAGATTTTCCATTCCACCTGCTCTTCTCTGCCGGAGCCTTCCTGCTCCTTCAGCTGTTCTCAGATGACCTGCTTTCCTGACCTCTGAAGGGTGTATGGCTTTTGTTAGTTAGTATCTCTTTAAAAAAACAACACCCAGGAAGAGGTCCTGCCTTGTGTCCTGGCAGTCCCCTACCAGCACACTGCCTATCTCACACAACGCCTTGATTGGACACATATTTCTGTACAGCATGGATGTTGCTTGACCTTCTCAGCAACTGCATCAAACAGTCCTTGCAGACTTGCTGCCATGCCTCCTTCAAGAATTCCCTGAATTCTAACCATGTCTCAAGATGCATGTTAAGTTCATATAAAAATTGAAATAACAGTAAGAGCTTCTAATTCAATCTATAAACACACCATGTCTCCTGCATTCTACACTTTTAAGATCTACAACGTTTACATCTTTTATCTGTTAGACAATCTGACATTTCTACCTGTCAAGACAATTTTGAATCCTCAGTCTATCACCTATCATGTTAGCTTCATTCCTAGATTTGTGTTATCTAAAATTTTATTAGCATGCCTTTTCTGATTTAATTCAAATGACTGATGAAAATGTTGGAGGCAGCAGAGCCAAATGCAGCACTCTTAGCAGCCTCTCTCTATGCCGATATCCATCTGCTAATCAGTATCTCAAGTACTGTAGGTGGCACAGAGTGGAGACAGACGGAGTCTGGGCTGTCTTATCTACAACAATGCACTGCCATCACCAGACAAACACTCTGCAAGGAGTCTAAAACTTAGCCCCACTTCAGGATAAAGAAGCAAACGATCCCCTGATGGGGGGCAATGACCTTGTAGAGCCCTTGGGGAGGGCCTGCAGCTCTATGCACTCCTCGGGTGGCTGTAGCCATCTTTCCAGGTCCTCATCAAGACTGGAATGAGCTCTGTCCAGAAGCAAGGGAAGAGAATAAAGACAGTCATCATTTCCTTTCTCCCGTGTCAAGAAAGCATGACAGGGAGGGCCTGGAGGCGTGGCCTAGTGGCTAAGGTCCTCGCCTTGAACGTGCCAGGATCCCATATGGTTGCCGGTTCTAATCCCGGCAGCTCCACTTCCTCTCTATCTCTCCTCTCTGTATACCTGACTTTGTAATAAAAATAAAATAAATCTTTAAAAAAAAAGCATGACAAAAGAGAAAAAAAAATCTTACAGTGCGTTCACTGTACAGTTGAGAAAATGCCAGTTTAGTGAGATTGTGTCATGAGTTATAGAGGTGATTCAGATCTGACTTAAATATGCACAAAAACAGCCTGGAGCCCCTTGACAAGTCCTCAGCATCCATGAAATCACTACCTGCAAAGCTTGATGCAAGATCCCATGTCAATTCTAGGTCTTCATATTAGGTACTACCTGAGGGTGGAACTGAACACATTTTCCTACATCCTTCTTTTACTAACAGCTACCTCTCAGGCTACATGAGGCAAAGTAGTCCCATCCATTGAAAAACAAATCTTATACTCCAGCTCGTCATTCCCAGCATGGAAATGAGTGAGCATCAGTGCAGCCTCTATCTGTGGCCAGCACAGCTAGCCGCTTCAGAAAAGAAAAAAAAAAAAAAAAGACAACAGTTAACATCAGCAAACTTTTGATCATCTGGAAAGAACTTTGTATTTGAGTAACCAAAATGTTACCTAACCTGCTTTCAATAACAGCATAGTGGAAGGAATGCAGATATATCACATATCACAAGTTTCTAAAATTTACCTAGAAAAAACATTTCTCTTCTCCCTTTTTTACCTCTCTGCTTTCTCTCTTCCCAACACCTCTCTCCCCACTTTTCCTCTCAGGTCTTTAGACTCCAGCTTCTTCCTCTACTTGCCAAACTCTTTCTCCCCCAGATCTCTCTATTTTGCCTTTCCTTCTAGGGACTATTCAGCCCTATAGAATATGATAGATACTGGATTAATTAGCAAAAAGTTACTCATAATACTCTTCTCTCTTGCCACCTTCTATAGCAACTGAGAAGCTAAAAACTCAATTTCCAGTCATTCCTGCACTTAACAACGGTCATGTGTCACTGTTTGGTCAATGAAATGTAAGCAGATGACTTCTGAAAGAGCTTTTGCGAGTGTTTACTTTCCTCAAAAAAAAAAAAAAAAAAAAAAGACAAGGAAGAAAGGAAGGAAGAAAAAAAGAATAAAAGAAAAAGGCCAAAACGCCAGTTGAAATATTCCCTTGCAGGGCTGGCATTGTGACATGGCATCCCTTGTGGAAACTGGTTCAGGTTCTAGCTGCTCTACTTCTGATCCAGCTCCCTGCTAAATGGCCTGGGAAAAACAGTCAAGAACAGCCCAAGGCCTTGGGACCCTGCTCTCTCATGGCAGACCCAGAAGAAGCTCCTGGCTCCTGGCTTCGGATTGACACAGCTCCAGCTGTTGTGGTCACTTGGGGAGTGAGTCATTGGATGGAAGATCTTCCTCTCTGTCTCTCCTCCTCTCTGTATATCTGCCTTTCCAATTATAAAATAAATAAATAAATAAATAAATAAATACAGCAGCAGAAGGCCTGAGCGCTTTGGCCCCTATTACCCACATGGTAGACCCAGATGGAACTCCTGGGTTCTGGCTTCAGCTTGGCCCAGTGCTGCTCATTATGATCATCTAGGGAGTAAACCAGCAGATAAAACACAGACAGAATATCTGTCTCTGTAACTCTTTCAAAAAATGAGTAAGTCTTAAAAAAAAAAAAAAAAACCTTCTGGCTGGTATGCAGACAGCAGAAACCATCTTGCAACGAGGTAAGTCAGTCAGAACACAACATAAAGGCCAGCATGACGGGGAAAGGAGATCAGCAAGACCAAAATAGACTAAGTCCCAGGGCTTGCATTTGACTTAGCAGTTAAGACAGCCATGCCCACCATCAGAGGTTTGATGCTGGGCTCTACTCCCGATTCCAGCTTTCTGCCAGTGCAAACCCTGGAAGCAGCACAGTGCTATTCTGAGTAGTTAGGCCCTGTCACCACTGTTGGACACCTGGACTGAGTTCACAGTTTCTGGTTTTTACCTGGACCAGGCTACACATACAGAGTAAACCAGAAGATGTGAGCTTTTTCTCTCAGATTTTTTTTTCCCGCTCAAATTTAAAGTAAGCAACCCTGGGTTCTAAATGACATTGCTAAGCTGGATACACCCTGTCTCCCATGTGCTTCCGGTTAAGTGTGTCCCTCCGCCAAGGAAGGGACCAGATAATGAGCACACGTACACACTCAGTTCCTGCTCTTTAAATTCCACATGCTTTGTTCATCATGAATGTTTTTGTACTAAACTTGATTTTTTTTAAATACTGCATTGGGCCCAGCATGGTAGCCTCAGTGGCTACAAGTCCTTGCCTTGCATGCACCAGGATCCCATATGGGTGCCACTTTGTGTCCTGGATGCTCCACTTCCCAGCCAGCTCCTGTTTACGGCTTGGGAAGGCAGTGGAAGATAGCCCAAAGCCTTGGGACCCCTGTGTCCACATGGAAGACCTAGAAGAAGCTCCTGGATTCTGGCTTCAGATCGGCTCAGCAAGGCTGTTGCGGCCACTTGGGGAGTGAACCCGCAGATGGAAGATCTTTTTGTCTTTCCTTGTCTCTTTAAATCTGACTTTGCAATAAAAATAAGTAATCTTAAAAATATATAAATAGCATTAAAGTATTACCTTTTTGACAATTTATTGTTTTTGGTGTTCCCTTCGATTTTGTACCAAAGGAGTATATCTCATTTATTTCACCATAGTCCCAGTCCTGAATGACATTTTAAGAGAAGGCAAGAAAAGTCAAGAGGCAAAGCAGGTGAGGTGAATGGTTCACCTCACACAGGTGCAAGGAGAGTACTGAAGCAGGAACAGAGTCAGGTTGCTCAGGCAGCCTTGTACTGTTAGACTGGATCTTCTGGACGGCTGTCCTTACTGTCCCTTACTGGCTACAAACAACCAAAAGTTCTCTCCCATGACCTTTTACCAAAATGTTTTAAAAAGATGCTGAAATCAATGTTTGCCTCACAAAACAAAGTAAAACCAAAACAAACAAAAAAACAGAAAACATAAGAACTTAAATAACAAAATTAAAAACCCCAAATAACTCATGTAAAAACTCACAAAGAATTCAATTATTTCTTCAAAGAAGCTATTCAAATGGTCAATAAACATATGAAAAGACCTTCAACATGGTTACTTATTAGGGAAACACTCATCAAAACTGGTATGCGGTATTACCACACCCTTTCCAATTGCTATCGATAAGTATTTGTAAGGATGTGGAGAAATTAGAACCCCAGGTACTGTTAGTAGGAATGTAAAATGCTACAGCTGCTGTGAAGAACAGCATGGCAGCTCCTCAAAAAAGTAAATATAGAATGCCATATGATCCATCAATACCATTTCTAGGTTTACACCCAAAAGAAATGCAAGGCAGGTTCTTACACTGATGTTCATGGCTATCTTATTCAGAATGACCAAAAAGTAAAGGTTAAATAAATGTCCACCAACAGATGACTGGATTATTACTCCACTTTTTTTTCTAAAGATTTATTTATTTTTATTGCGAAGTCAGACATACAGAGAGGAAGAGAGACAGAGAGGAAGATCTTCCATCCACTGATTCACTCTCCAAATGGTCACAATGGCCGGAGCTGAGCTGAGCTGAAAGCCAGGAGCCAAGAGCCTCTTCGGGTCTCCCACGCAGGCACAGGGTCCCAAGGCTTTGGGTTGTCTTCCAACTGCTTTCCCAGGCCACAGGCAGGGAGCTGGATGGGAAGCGGGGCCACCAGGATTAGAACCAGTGCCCATTTGGCATCCCAGTGCGTGCAAGGTGAGGACTTTAGCTGCTAGGCTACCATGCCAGGCCCATCACTCCATTTCTGATGCAGCTCCCTATCAATGGTCTGGGAAGAGTGGCAGAAGGTGACCCAAGTGCTTGAGCCTCAGAAGCTCCTGACTCCATGCCTAGCCCAGCCTGAGGTACCGCAGCCATCTGAGGAATATTTTGTTGTTGTTTTATTATTTTTATTTGTTTATTTATTAATTTTGCCATCTGAGGAATAAACCAACAGATAGAAGATCTCTATCTCTCTGTCTAGTAACTCTATCTTCCAGATAAATAAACCTTTTAAAACTATTGTGAATTAAAACACATTCATTCAACAGGCCTAATCTGCTAAAATCCTAGCCTAGTAACACGACATGCTCTATGACAGCTGTTATTTCCCATGAGATGGGGCTGACTAGGAGCTGCAGATGGCTGCTGCCCCCTACCACAAGTACTGAGCTCCCTACCACAAGTACTGAGCCCTCTATCACAAGCCTGCAAAGAGAGCAAATTCAAAGTGTAGCTCCTGCTGAATGGTATTGTTCTTCTACTACTGCGAAGTCAAAACATTGGTAAGTCAATCATCATCTGTATACCTGACACCACTGAACTGTACATTTAGAATGGTAATGGTAAAACTTAGGTGATATGTATTTTGTCACATTTTTAAAAATTAAGAGCAAAAAAAACTGCGACAGAAGCTATAGCCTAGGGAATTAGGTAGCTGCCTGCAGTGCCATATGGGTGCCTGTGGAGACCTGGCTGTTTCATTTCTGAACTAGCTCCTTGTTGACATGCCTGGAAAAGCAGCATGAGATGGTCCAAGTGCTTGGGGACCTGCACCCATGTGGAAACCTGGAGGAGGCTCCTCACTTCAGATAGTCCAAGTTCCAAGCAATTGTGGCCATCTGGGAAATGAACCTGTGGATGGAAGATCTCTTCTCTCTCTCTCTCTGTTAACTCTGCTTTTCAAACAAAAACATAACAAACTTTCACAAAAAATAACTAAAAACGAAAATTTTTAAAAAGCACAAAAAGCCTTTTAGAAATAAGGACTATTAAGGCAATATGAAAACAACTTTTACCCTCCTTCTTTGAGTATTTTTTTTTAAAGGAGTACAATAAAATCACAGTTTTAAAAATCCACACCCAGCTTTTTGTTACCTCTCTGTGTCCTCCCCTAGATCCTGAGATTCTTTGGTCCAGTGCATACTGCCATCTTCTTTTTTACTATCAGTTTCTTGCTCTTCTAAATGTTTCTGATCTAAAAATGGTTGAAAGAATAATTTTATTAGAACAAAAAAATTTTGAGAAAGCCGGCCTTAAAATGAAGGCTAATCATTAGTGCCCAAAGTATGCAATGAGCTCGTTCCCACTCCCCTCTTCCCATGAGAAGAGGGGGCCAGGTGGCAGTCGGCAGGGTGCCTGGATTCACAGCAGCTGCTTCTGGGGTCCTGCAAGCTCTCTGAGGCCAAGTGAAGCTCCAGGAAACTTGACCTGTGCCAAGACTCAAGTGACAAACAGAAAAGAAGGGGCACATAAAAGACGACAAGTAACCCTGACAACAAAATGCAGATTTGCTTTCAGTGACTACCCCATTTCACTGGTTGGGTATTCTACATTAGATCCCCAAGGAAGGAATTTGGGTGGGGAAGGGGTGTACCCTTTAATATATGCCAAGCATTTTACATATGCTGTCTCAATTAATCCTGCCAGCAGTCCTATAGTGAATGGGAAGAGAACTAACATTTGCTAGGTATTTTACAGTGTACCAGTTTCTATGTGGGAGCTGTTGCTGTTATGTAAATCATGTTAGGAATTTCTATTTCCATTTTACAGATGAAATGACTGAGACTCAGAGATTGTAAACAGTTGGCCATAACAAAAGAAACTGGTGAAGTGGTGACGAGAGAGTTGAGGTGGAAGTGTTCCTGACCTCACAGGCACACTTCCCCATAGGTACCACTGTGCTTCCAAGGACAGCGTAACAGTGAGAATTTGATGTCATGAGCCCAGCGCTATGGTGTGGTGGGTAAAGCTGCCATCTGTGGCACTGGCATCCCACCCAAATGGACACCAGCTTGAGTCCTGACTGCTCCGCTTCTGATTCACTCCCTGTTTATAGCCTAGGAAAGCAGCAGAGGATGGCCCAAGTACTTGAGCCCCTGCACCCACGTGAGAGACCTGGAAGAACCTCCTCACTTTGAAAGGGCCCAACTCCAGCTAGTGCAGCCATCTTGGGAGTGAGCCAGCAGATGAAAGATCTCTGAGAAAATAAACAAATCTTTAGAACAAACACAAAAAAGAGCTCAACGTAACACGTCTGCGTACTTAGCTTACCATTTGCAGTGATGACGGGATCATGTGCTGTATGCAGTACTGTGGATGAGGCCTGCTGTTGCTTCAAGTGCTCTATCACGACACAAAAGCAGAAGGTAACTTATTTCCTTTTTTTTAATAACACCAATTTCTAGGGCATTGGTTATCAAGAGTGGTCCTCAGAACAGCACTATTAGTGTAACCTGGGCACTTGTTCAGGATAAAAATCCTCAGGCTTCATCCTAGACCTACTGAACTAGAAAGTTTTCAGCTGGGGGCAAAGTAATTTATAATCTAACAAGTCTTCAAGTGATTCTGAAGTCTGATACAGCATAAGAACCACTGCTTTAGGATTTCAGGTTTGAAGGAAATTCTTCAAGGCTGAAAAAGTCCCATACAATACATAAAATTAAGACAAAGGTGATGATGATAGATAACATGTACCAAGCCCTACGTGGCAGGTACTGTTTTTAAGCAGCCATGGATGTTGAGTAAGGATTAATGTTTACAATTAATGTTGACAATAACTATGAGAGTGACTGTATTATTGTCATTCTGTTTAATATATGAGAAAATTAAAGATTAAAGAATTTGTCTGAAAGCACACAGATAAAAATTGTAGAACTGAGATTTAAATTCAAGCAGTCCAGTTCTAAGGCTTATGTTTTAATGTCTTGTTTACACACTCTCAAAGTTTATAAATGGGGCCTAGGGCAATGACTCAACTGGCTAATTCTCCCCCGTCAAGTGTTGGAACCCCATATGGGCACTGGTTCTTGTCCCAACTGTTCTACTTCCCAACCAGCTCCCTGCTTGTGGCCTGGAAAAGCAGTAGAGGATGGCCCAGAGCCTTGGGATCCTGCACCCATATGGGAGACCTGGAGGAGGATCCTTGCTCCCAGCTTCAGATCGGCTCAGCTCCAGTCATTGCAGTCACTTGGAGTGTAAACCAGTGGAATGAAGATGCTCTGTCTCTCCTTCCCTCTATAATATCTGCCTTTCCAATAAAAATAATCTTTCAAAAAGTGTATAAATCATCAGAACAATCCAAATGTTTCCCCACTAAACCACATTCCATATTTTCCATCATGGTTGATAGAAAAACAAAGACAAAGAATACTCATCATTTTTCATTCCAAGGTGATGCTCACTAGACTAAGGTAAGCATCTGCTAAACTCACTCTTCTGCTTTGCATTTCTGAGGTGTTTGCTTTACTCAAAACAATCCTAAGGACAAAGCAGAGCAGCCAGATGTCAGGACTCTAAGGAGTGGCCGGTTTGTCTTGAAACAGAGCTAAGACTTCCCTTACTAAATTAAAATCATCATCATAAACCACTGGAAGCTGATTTCCCATTACAGTTACTAGCATATAATTTTTTAAAAAAAGATTTATTTATTTTTATTGGAAAGGCGGATATACAGAGAGAGGCAGAGAGGAAGATCTTCTGTCCGATGATTCACTTCCCCAGGTGGCTGCAACAGCTGGAGCTGAGCTGTCCTTGACTGCTTTCCCAGGCCACTGGTAGGGAGCTGGATAGGAAGCGGGGCGGCCGGGATTAGAACCGGCGCCCAAATGGGATCCCGGGGCGTTCAAGGCGAGGACCTTAATCACTATGCTAGTGCGCTAGGCCCACTACCATAGATTTTTTTTAAAAAAAGATTTATTTATTTTTATTGGAAAAGCATGTCAAATTTATGGGGAGGAGAGACAGAAAAAATTTCCACCTGCTGGTTCACTCCCCAAATGGCCACAATGGCTGGAGCTGAGCTCATATGAAGCCAGGAGCTAGGAGCTTCTTCTGGGTCTCCCACACGAGTAGCAGGATCCCAAGGTTTTGGGCCATACTCCTCTGCTGCTTTCCCAGACCATAAGTAGGAAGCTGGATGGGAAGTGAAGTTGCAGGAACACAAACTAGTACCATATGAGCCCTGTGCTTGCAAGGTAAAGATTTAGCCATTGAGTTATTGGGTCAGGACCTACCATAACATTTTTAAATAACAAAGTAACAACATAGGCAAATTCTTACACCAGGCAATAGGTCTTTAATGGGGGAGACTATTACCCTTCCTGAATTACACACATACAGACACTCGAGAGAAGGAAGTTACAATGTAGCTGTGAGTTGGTCCCTCCAAGCAGGACAAGAAACATATCCTGTACCGAATAACCCTTACCAATTTCATCAAGAAATTCCTGAGCTGGTGGTGGTAATTCATCAATGTGATGCTGGGAAATGGCTTCTACTAGTTCTTCAAAAAGAAAAAGGAGAAGATGACTTAAAACCTTCCTGGACTTGACCCAGATTGTTCAAAGCTTCCGTATACACCTAAGGATTTCTCAGTGATGACAAAAATTGAGCGAGGAAGAAGCCCCCTATATAACAGCTCTAGCATGGAATTCCTACTATTCAAACAACTTTTCTGTCCCATCAGCCCAAGCCATTGCCTCTATTAGTCTTTCCTCCGGAACTGCTTTGTCTGTGCCCCTCCCTTCCTAAGGACATTTAGAAACAGTAAGCTATGAATTTTATTATCTACGTATTTTATTTTTTGTAAATGCAGAGTTACAGACAGGAGAGACAGGAGATCCTCCATCTACTGGTTCACTCCCCAGATGGCTGCCAACAACTAGAACGGAGCCAGTCTAGAGCCAGGCGCTTCTTCCTGGTCTCCCATATGGGTGCAGAGACTTAAGGAATTGAATCATCGGGCCCGGCAGCGTGGCCTAGCGGCTAAAGTCCTCACCTTGAAAGCCCCAGGATCCCATATGGGCGCCGGTTCTAATCCCGGCAGCTCCACTTCCCATCCAGCTCCCTGCTTGTGGCCTGGGAAAGCAGTTGAGGACGGCCCAATGCATTGGGACCCTGCACCCGCGTGGGAGACCCGGAAGAGGTTCCAGGTTCCAGGTTCCCGGCTTCGGATCGGCGCGCATCGGCCCGTTGCGGCTCACTTGGGGAGTGAATCATCGGACGGAAGATCTTCCTCTCTGTCTCTCCTCCTCTGTGTATATCTGGCTGTAATAAAAATGAATAAATCTTTAAAAAAAAAAAAGGAATTGAATCATCCTCCACTGTCTACCCAGGCCATCAGCAAGGAGCTGGATCAGAAGCGGAGTAGCTGGGACTCAAGCCAGTGCCATACAGGATTGCAGTAACACAGGCAGAGGCTTACCCCACTCTGCTATGACACTGGCACCAAGGAATGAATTTTTACAAGAAGCCAGTTTAGACCAGGGCTGCTAAGGGATCAGAGTTTCTGAACCAGCTAAATGAACAAAAACACGGAGCAGGAGACCTTTCTCTGTAAGTGATAACATCAGGCAGTATAAAACAACCATACTCAGGTCTTGCTCAATTATATTAACCAAAATTCCTTGAAATAATTCACAAAATTCTTGTCTCTCCAAGGGAAATTCTAGTTGTTCCAATGACATAATGTAATAAACATGCTTCAAGAGCTGTTAACATTCCCAGAACCTTTGATTCACAGACTATCACCTGATAATCTTTCCTAAGGAACAGATAAGTGCAGATAAAGATATGCAAAAGAACAAAAAGGGAAAATGACAAATCTTCAACAGAACGGAATCGTTAAGCAACAACATATATGGAAGCTTTGAAAGTTCTTGAACAATGCATACTATGAAAAAACACATTGATTTCAGCTTTTTTTGCACCAAAATAAACATCCTTTAATTCCATTTTTCCAAAAACTGTTTTTTAACTTGTTTGATTTTCTTTTTACTCTTGGGCCTCCCTCTGGTTAGGATGGAGAGGTCCAGGTACTAAGGAAGGTGGGTGGGATAGATGTTTCAGGTTTTTTTTTTTTCTCCTTTGTCCATAGGGCAGGAGGAGGAGGCAGTCTCCTTGCTATCAACCTGTGGGCAGTGTCCACAGACTTTCGAACAGTACCCTTGGGCCTGGCACAGTAGCCTAGCGGCTAAAGTCCTCACCTTGCATGTGCCGGGATCCCATTTGGGCACCAGTTCTAATCCCGGTATCCCTGCTTCCCATCCAGCTCCCTGCTTGTGACCCGGGAAAGCAGTTGAGGACGGCCCAAAGCTTTGGGACCCTGCGCCCACATGGGAGACCCAGAGGAGGCTCCAGGCTCCTGGGTTCAAGATCAGCTCAGTAGCTATTATATACATTTATGAATAATTTTGATGACAAAAAAATCCTTGAACTACACTATCAAGGGAGAAAAGTACTCCAGATACACAATATCTCAACTATGTTAAAGAAAGTTTATATGTTTGTAAAAAATATGAAAAAGTACACATGCAAATATACACGTGGTTAAAGAATTAAAGTAGGGTTTAATGATCATTTTTTTAAAGTTCTTTATTCTCCAAGTTTGCTGTAATAACTATGCTTTACCATCAAGGGAGAAACGGCACTTTGTCTGACTCAAGTGTAGCATCAAGCTTACTACCATGAGCTTCTATTTCGGTAATAACTCCAGGGTACCTTTAGGCAGGCTCCTTCTCTGGACGGCTTGAGGTGATGTTCCAGATGCCTTAGCAATGCTGGATGAGCTAGTTCTATTATATGTAAATGATCTTTTCTGAAAGACATAAACATGGTAATGAACATATGTGTTCAGTCACTTCCACTCATTTTATTAAACTCATGCACAAATCACATCCTCTGGGAAGCCTTCTCACCCCTCTGTGCCTCCAAAGCTCTCAGTACTCATCTCTGTGCTACAACAGGAAGGTCTTTCTCAGTGGCCAGCAAGCACTTGTGAGCAGGCATTATACAGCAGGAGGGCCTGCTGAGGTATCTGGCATTCAGAACTTACGCAATTAACAGTTATTGAAACAAAACAAAGAATTTGTTGGCATAGAGAGAGAAACAGAGAACTCTTCCATCTGCTGGTTCACTCCCCAAATGGCCACAATGGCCAAGACTGGGATAGGCTGAAACCAAGATCCAGAAGCTTCTTCCAGGTCTCCCAGGCGGGTGCAGAAACCCAAGCACTTGGCATCTTCTGCTGCTGCCCCAGGCACAACTGGAGTAGCTGGGACTCAAACTGGCACCATATGGGCTGCCAGGTGGAGACAACCTACTACGCCATGGCAACGGCTCCATGAATGTATAGTTTTCTTGAAACTGCACAAATGAACACAGGGGAGAAGAAGGAGGAAAAGAAGGAGGAAGAGAACAACAACAACAAATGATAATAATAATAATAATAATAATAATAATAATAATAGCCTAACACTTTAGCCCCTAGTGGTTAAAGTCCTTTCCTTGTATGCTCCAAGATCCCATTTGGGTGCCAGTTCATATCCCAGCTGCTCCACTTCCCAACCAGCTCCCTGTTTGTGATCTGGAAAACCAGTAGAGGATGGCCCAAAGCCTTGGGACCCTGCACCCATATGGGAGACCTGGAAGAAGCTCCTAGATCCTGGCTTCAGATCGGCTCAGCTCTGGCCATTGCAGCTACTTGGGGAGTGAACCAGCAAATGAAAGATCTTTCTGCCTCTCTTTCTCTCTGTAAAAAAACAATCTGACTTTCCAATAAAAACAAACAAAAATCTTTTTTAAAAATAATAAATAATAAATCTTTTTAAAAAGTAATAATGATAGAAGGAGGTGCAAGGGAAATAGCAGAAGGGAAAGGATGTTTTTCTTGCAGGCTGTTGATCAGAAGTTCAGAGAAAGAGTTCAATCAAAACTCACAAGGAAGTAGCCAAGAGAGACGCAGAAAGGTTAAGCAAAACAGAAGGCTCCTATCACACAGCCTCCGGAGCGGAGCTCCCAAGGTGGTCTGGAGAGAGCCCAGCTTATTTCTTGATTTCTTAATGGCTTTGGAAAAGTCTCAGCTCTCTGGATCACTGAGATATGTGAGCTGACTACTGGAGTATCTAAGGTGTTTGGACTTACCAGAGCAGCCAGTCTGGAAGGGGATGTTTCACAGGAAGGAAAGAGAGATTCAAGACTCTTGGCTCTCTCTCGGACAGTTGCAGATTTAGCAGACAAAGTTGGAACCGATTCTTGATTGTTCTGGCAACAGCTAGACACTGTTTCAACCTGAAATGTGATATCTTCAAGGCAGTTTTTATACTGATTGGCAGCTGAAGAAGCTGACCCTGTTGTCGAAAAGAGGGTATTTACATTACTTAAAAACAAAACCCACAAAATTCTATACCTCTACCAGGAATCTCTCTCTCTCTAACCTAATTTGTTGAAAGGGATTGTTCTCTCCAGTCTTAGCCCTAAGCAAATATCCTTGCACTGGCAGGACACAGCCACTGAATGACCCCATGCCCAGAGCCAAGGGACGGAGGCTCCAGGTTCCTTTCCCGAAAGGCTGCTCTCTGTGGGTGAGTACCTGTTCTCTGTGGGCTGAGTGGAGTGCTGACACTGGTGGGTGCATGGCTGATTCTGGGGGTTTTGCACAAGACTTCCTTAACAGAGCCATCTTGTTCACAGGTGATACTAGACAGGTCCTGGATGTCTGTCAGTGAGCTAAAGAATTAGAGTACATAGTAACTGTGAGGAGAAGTTAAGAAAACCTAACAAATTATACCTATTTTTTTTCAAGTTCTATTTATTTGGTTTCATTTTATTTGAAATACAGAGATCTTTCACCTGCTGGTTTGCTTCCCAGATGCCCACAACAGCTAGACCTGGGGCAGGTCAAAGTCAAAAACTTGGAATGCAAACAGAGTCGGCCAGGTGAGTAGTAAGGCCACACAACTCGAACCACTACCTGCTGCCCTGCAGAGGGCGCACTAGCAGGAGGCTGGAACTGGAAACCCAGCTGGGACTGTAATGCAGGCACTCTGATAGGAGATGCAGGCTTCTGTGCAGCTCTGTCAAGTACCTGTCCTTCTGACTATAATATTCTCAGCAGAAAATTTTAAAGTATACCCTTGAAAAAACATAAAGTATACCCTTGACAAAAAATCCAGAATTAGAGAATACCTTATATATCTTAAAGAGAACACTCAAAAATACCTTTAAAAGAGACACTAACATTAGACACAGTCCATCAGCTATGAACTATTTCAGTGGAAAACTTATTTCATCTATCTTAAGTATAAACTTATACTATTATCATTGTATTTCCTTGGAAAGTAAGACTCATATCACCAATTTAATAACAGCTTTTTAGTGAAAGAAGAAAAACACTTATATTAAGTCTATACAAGCAATGGAAAGAATATAGATTCTCACAAACAAGAAACTACCATTCCTGAAAACTAAGACTTTACACAGAGCCCTTAGGCAACTAACTCCTTGGTGGCCATACATGTCTTTCTCTTTCAGTTCCTTTGGTGGCTCCTTTAAAGTTTCCTCTTGTTCGCCTCCAGTGCTGCAGAGAAAGTAGGAAAGTTATGTAAGTCCCTGTCAGTAGAGTGCATCAACTTGGTACAAGAGACACCAGCTCATTAGTCCAGAATGAGAAGTAACAAAAAAGCCACTAAACTCAGAAGTGTGAAGCGTAGGGTGTGGTTCTGGCTCTGCCACCAACTAGACTCAAGTTCTCTAGCACCTCTAGAGAATTTCCTCCCCAGTGTTTTTATAAACAGTCTCTACGGGTCACCTTGGCTCTCAGAAAAGGCCAGGATTCCATATGATTCTTTCTGAGAAAACCAACACAGGGTAGGAACTTTGCTAAGAGTGCAATGTTGGAGCAAGAGACATAGCCATTGGCCCTTAAAATAGTGAGCCAGCTTCCTGTTGTAGAGTTCCAGGAGATACCAAAAAACAAACTGGACTTGTTTTAATCCCTATTTTAAGACTCAATTTCAATATTTACCAAACATTAACTAAAAGCCAGATTCCATGCCAAATGCTTCTTGCTAAAAATGTTTTCATATTTTTAAAATGATCTACTTATTTGAAAGGCAGAATGGTGGGGAAGGAAGCAGGAAGAGAAACAGACAAAGAGAAATCTTCTATTTGCAGGATAATTCCCCAAATTGCCACAAAGCCAGGGCATTGCCAAGGCCCAAATTCAGGAGCCAGGAATGCCATCTTGGAGTCCCACGTGGTCGATGGGGCCCAAGAACTTGTGCCACCTTCTGATGCCTTCCTAGGCACATTAGCAGAAAGCAGGATTGGAAATGGAACGGCTGAAACTAGAACTGGTACTCTATGAGATGCTGGTGTTTAAGAGGCTGCTTAATCCACTGTGACACAATGCCAGCAGCCATCTTTAAAAAATTTTTTTTATTTATCTGAAAAGCAGAGTGATAGAAATAAATCTCTCATTTGCTGTTTCAACCCCAAAATGCTGGCAACTGCAGTGGATAGATCAGGTGGAAGCTGGGAGCCGGAATTCAAGCCCTATCTCCCACATGGTGGCAGGAATCCAACCACTTGAGGTATCAGCCACTGCCTCCCAGGATGCACAATAACAGGAAGTCAGAATCAGAAGGAGAGCTGGAACTCAAAAGTAGGCATGATATGAGATGCCAGTGTCCCAAGCTGCCTCTTAATTGCCAGGCCAAATGCCTGCCCCTGTTTTTACAGTCTTAAAAATAGCAAGAATCCTACAGGACCAACAGTATAAAGGAAACAGCAAGGATTTTAGGTTGTGTCCATTGTTCTGTTCATAAAAATGTTTGTTTCTCATTCCAAGCACACAACAGAATAGCGCTTTTGTTCCTCTTAATTTACGTAAATGGCCCCATGATTTGTTTTAACCAATGAAATCTGAGGAAGTGACAAGTCACTTCTAACAGCCAGTGCAAAATTCACCATGTTCCATTTTTCCTGCCTCAACCATCAGGGAAGCATAGAAATGGAGCTTCCCTCACACTGTGTCTCCGGTAGAAGTTAATATAGCACAGAATATCCTTGGCCAACCAGGAGCATGAGCAAGACATTTTCATTGTTTTAGACGACTAAAATGTAAGGGCTGTTTGTTATTGTTCATAATCTAGTCTTCTCTTCCTGTGTTAACCTTAGGAAAAATAAACTCTCTACTCTCTGATCTTTGTTTTTAGATTTATTTATTTGAAAAGCAGAGTTACAGAGAGAAAAGTGGTGGGGGTGGGGTGGGAGGGTGTGTCTTCCACCCACTAGTTTACTTCCCAAATGGCTGCAATAGTCAGGGCTAAGCCAAGATGAAACCAGGAGCCAGGAGCTTCTTTTGAGTCTCCCTCATGGGTACAGAGGCCCAAGCATTTGAGTCATTACCTGCTACCTCTGAGTGCATCCCAAACAGTGGCTTAACCCACTGCACCGCATGTCCACTCCTATTTGTTTTTTTTAAATTAACCTTTTAGCTTCAAGAGAAAACAGGTGTGTGTGTATGTATGTATATATATATATATACATACATATATATACCCACACCCACACCCCCACTGGTGTTTCTCCCACTGGTAACATGTTACAAAAATGTATATCAATATCACAACCAGGATACCGATACTGATATGGTGAAGATATGGAATGCCTTTTAAATTGCTTGTTTATAGCCAGGCCTACTTCCCTACTTCCCTCATTCCCCAAATCCCTTCCTTAATACCTAGAAAGCATCAATTTGTTCTTTGTTTCTATAGTTTCATCATTTTAAGACGAAATGCCTGAGTAGAATCATTCAGAAAATAACATTTTGGGATTTTTTTTTTGCATCCAGTGTCGTTCTCTGGAGATGTGTCCTGGTTGTTGCAGTATCAATGGTCTGACCTTTTTACTGCTAAGTAGGAGTTCATAGCAGAGATACAGCACTGTCTATACACATTCATTTGGTAAGAAGGACCCTAGATTGGAGTACTGGGCTGTTATGAATGGATTTGCTGCACACATGCATGGATGTATTTTTGTGTGAACATGAGTTTTCTCTCCCTGGGATAAATACTAGTAGCTATTTAACGACTTCTTGCTCCTTGGAAAGGGTTCGTATCCCTTGTCCACAGCTGGGAAACAGAATGGAAGGGTTGAGAACCCTGAGAACTTGACCTTGATTGGTCATCCATGGGTAGAATGCCACAGTCATGATCTGAATACAGACAATGACCCACCTCCCCAAATCCTAATGAAGCTCAGCAAATAAAGGCAAACTATAAAAGCAAATTTTTCTAAGATAATAACTAGTACATTAGAAGATAAGCAAAACATTTTTTGGATCAAACCTTAAAAGCACAGGCAATAGAAGAAAAAATAGACAGATAATAATATCTCAAAGTTAGCAGCCTCCCCACAGTAAAAGAAGCAATCAACAGAATTAACAGACAACCAACAGAATGGGAGAAAATATTTGCAAGTATGCATCTGGTAAGTGACTACATTTCATAAGATATTAGAAAATACAGAAATTGAACAACAAAATAAACAATCCATTTAATAAATGGACAAAGGAGCTAAACAGACATTTTTCAAAGTGGCCAACAAACACATTTTAAAAATGCTCACTATCATTAGTCACCAGGGAATTCGCTATCATCTTACCCTAGTTAGAGCAGCTATTACCAGAAAGTCAAAAAATAACAAATGCTGGCAAGGATGTGGAGAAAAGGAACTATAATAAGCTGTTGGTGTGAATACAAATTATTACAGCCATTTTGGAAAACAGTATGGAGATTCCTTGAAAAACTAAAAATAGGTCTACCATACAACCCAGCTATCCCACTTCTAGGAATATAACCAAAAGAAATGAAAACAGCATATGAAAAAGGTGCAATGTACTCCCAAGTCACAACAGCAAAGAATTCAACATACTTGTCCATTAATGGACAATTGATGTGGTATACATACACAATGAATACTAGCCATAAAAAAGAATGAGATCTTGAAATCTGCAAAACAATAGAATTGTAGATCACTATGCTGAGTAAAACAAAGCAGGCCAAAAAGGCAAAATACCATGTTCTGCACTCATATCTGGAAGTTAATATACATACAGTATGATAAACGTGTGGACAATACAGTACAGATATTTACAAATGTGTTTAGTGCATTATATCCCTTCCCTCACTGAAGAAAAAAGACAAGCATTATATAAAGATGGGGACATTATCATCACTGAACACTGCTTCTAGGAGCCTGAAACAGTAGGACACCATACCTTTGTTTAAGCTGGAATGGAGACTTGATCAGAATCTCAGCATTCTTTCCAAAGTGGAACTTTTCCTCATCTGGAAAAATAAATATTTTAAGAATGAAAGTTTTTGCCAACTCAAATGATTATTTTCATTCACTACAATTTCTTTTGGTCAGGTCCAAAAATGAGCAATGATTTCGATAAACAACCTGCTTTCCTAATTACATTTAGTTTAAGTGGTACAGGGGTGGGGTGGGGGGTTATTTCCCTTATTCAGAAGGGGAATCTGCATTCTGATACTCATCATACAATCAGGCCACTTATTAGTCTCTTCTTCATGACCACACAATTATTTCTGGAGACAAATGCTTTATCTTTTTGAGAAAGCTTACTGACCTGATTCCTGTCAACAGAAAACAAGGAGTGTTCTGACCAAAACTATTCACTGGAGAATTCAAATAGAAAAGACCATTAGCTTGTACATTGCCTGGGCACTGACTGCGCCCTTTGGCCACCAACTGCACCTAAAGTAGGGGTGGGATAGGGTCCTGAGTACTAAGGAGACAGGGCAGGTGGCCACGTTCCCTCTCACCCTGGGACTATCCTGGTTTATTCTTTTTAAAAAGAATGATTTTTTGTTTTTATTGGAAAGCCAGATATAAAGAGAGAAGAGACAGAAAGAAAGCTCTTTCTTCTGCTCGTTCATTCCCCAAGTGACCACAACAGCCAGAGCTGAGCTGATCCAAAGCCTGGAGCCAGGAGTTTCTTCTGGGTCTCCAACATGGGCATAGTGCCCCAAGGCTTCATGTCGTCCTTTACTGCCTTACCAGGCCACAAGCAGGAAGCTGGAAGGGAAGTGGAGCAACCAGGATACGAACTGGCACCCATATGGGATCCTGGCACATGCAAGGTGAGGATTTAGACACTAGTCTATCACGCCAGGTCCACTGTCCTGGTGAATAATGAAAGAACAGGTAGAGCAGCTTTCCCCGTTTCCAGGGCTCCTGGCTCCCCTACAGAGTGCTGCAGCCCAGGTGATCTGGCAGGCACCAGGAAGGCCCACCCCAACAATGCAGCTGCCCAGCAGCTCTGAAGCCCCCCAAGTGGGAAGATGTCGGGACCCAAGTAAACTGAATTCCTGGAAGGCATAATGCAGTCCCCAGTAAGCACAACTTAAAGCTTGAGGGAACTTTTCAGATTTTAGAATCTCCAGGACCCAGTGGGATCGCCTAGCGGCTAACGTCTTCACCTTGAATGTGCCAGGATCCCATATGGGAACCAGTTCTAATCCCAGTGGTCCTACTTCCCATCCAGCTACCTCCTTGTGGCCTGGAAAAGCAGTTGAGGAAGGCCCAAAGCCTTGGAACTCTGTATTCATGTGGGAAACCCAGAAGAGGCTCTGAGCTCCTGGCTTTGGATTGGCACAGATCCGGCCGTTGTAGCCGCTTGGGGAGTGAATCAACGGATGGAAGATCTTCCTCTGTCTCTCCCTCTCCTTATATCTGACTTTGTAATAAAAATAAATAAATCTTAAAAAAAATCTCCAACCACTCCTTTATTTTAGAGAAGGAGAAAGTGGAATCTTGCAGGGAAGTAATTTGTCTGTATGCCGAAAAAGTCCAACATGCAACCCATTGTGGCCCTGCTGATTCCTCTTGTATGTAAGGGGCTACATATCAAAGTGGAAAAGGAGCGAAGAGCTGAAAAAGGGAAACAGAGTGAAACCAGAGTTTTTTTTTTCACATGCTTCAGCTGTTTATATTCAACTGGTCCTAGTATTCTGAACTAATCATCCTAACCTTTCCCATCCCCAACTAATCCTCTCCAAATACAAACGAAATGATCATGCACAGGCCAGGCCCATTTCAAGTGGTTATGGGTGGAGCTACATAGTGGCACAGCAGGCTAATCATCCACCCTGTGGCACCAGCACCAAATGTGGGCATGGGTTCATGTCCTAGTAGTTACACTTCCAATCCAGCTCTTTGCTTATGGCCTGGGAAGACAGTGGAGGATGGCCCAAGAACTTGGATCCCTGTACCCATGTGGGAGACCTGGAAGGAGGCTCCTGATTTCCAGCTTCAGATCAGATCAGCTCTGGCTGTCATGGCCATTGGGCAGCAACTCATTTGTGTAACTCTTTCAAATAAACAAAATTTTTAAAGTGATTCTCGAATAGACCCGAAGAACTTACCAGAGACCTGAGATTGAGCAAGTGCACCCTGAACTTCCAAGTCTTCTATGGGACTTGAGATCTATGAGGGAATGAAAAAACAGCAAGGAAAGGAGGTTAACTGGGGGCAGATATCACTTAAAGACCGAGAGAATTTCTTAGTGTCAAACCTTGAGAATCTTTGTAAGGGCCCCATATCTTTAATAGAAAAATCCCAAATGTGCTTTATAGACATTGATTACTTATTTGTGCTTAATGCTCCACTCAATCAGATCTGCCTTCTTCCCTTGTGAGAAGAAATTACGTGATTTTCCCCTCTTTATATTATGTGCTCTGCTCACTCCAGTCTGCCAACAAAGCTGATTTGGTTCTTGGGAGTTTTATTAGATGAGCCAAAGGAGTTTGAAAACATGACCCTGTTTGTACAACCACTCAATGAGGCAGAAAGTTACAATGGTTCTATAATGTGCTATAATGGATCTGGGTGCTGGGTATATACAGTGTGCTTGGCTTGTGAAAATTCAGGCACACTTAAGCGCTGTGAAGTTTTGTCTGAGTTATCCTTCATGTATAGGCATCTCTAGGTGTACCTGAGAGTTGGGTCAAGAACTAACCCAGGTATACCAAAGTCTGGAGGAACTTCTCAAGTCCCTTATAGAAAATGGTATCGTAATCACTTATAACCTGCAAAGTATACTCTTGCATACTTTAAATCCTCATTGATTTACTTATATTTAACATATATGAATGCTATGTAAAGAGTTGTTATACCGTAGTGTTTAATAAATGGTGACAAGAAACATACCTGTGTGTGTTCAGTACAGATATGACTTTTTTCCAAATATGTTATCTGTGGCTGGTAAAATCCACGGATATATAACCTATGGATATGCAAGGCCCACTCTGTGTGTGTGTGTTTATGTTATTAAAGATTTCCTAATGTTCTACTATGCACATGAACAAAATATGAGGAATATTTAAAAGGGATTATTTATAATGGAAAACAGCTTTCACTGAATTTTCAGAACTGCAAGTAAGTGGAAATTATACTTCTAAAGCACCAAGTTTCATCTGAAACTGACATGTACAATCCTTCCTTTCTGCCACACCACTTTTCAAATTAGTTAAAGGTTCCAAAAAGATGGAAGGTTACATGGGACATTAGATAAGCAAATACGAGAATCCAATGTATATCATTCTTTTTTTTTTTTTTAAAGATTTATTTTTATTACAAAGTCAGATATACAGAGAGGAGGAGAGACAGAGAGGAAGATCTTCCGTCCAAAGATTCACTCCCCAAGTGAGCCGCAACGGGCCAATGCGCACCACTCCGATGCCGGGAACCTGGAACCTCTTCCAGGTCTCCTACGCAGGTGCAGGGTCCCAATGCATTGGGCCCTCCTCGACTGCCTTCCCAGGCCACAAGCAGGGAGCTGGATGGGAAGTGGAGCTGCCGGGACTAGAACCGGTGCCCATATGGGATCCCGGTGCGTTGAAGGCAAGGACTTTAGCCACTAGGCCACGCCGCCGGGCCTCAATGTATTTCATTCTACAAAGGAAAATGCTTTAGGCAGGTAGGATCTTGCAAAGCCTAGCAGATCCCCACAACAACCTGGTGTGCTGGACAGTCTCACGTCTGTCCGTTGCTGAACCCTCTAACTGTGGCTCTCCCACCATCAAGGCCTGACGAGCTGGGCTAGCTCCCCACATGCGCACATCATAGTCTTCCTGCAGAGAGAAAGGATAGCTCTCTTCTCTTCCCACAAGAAGGATATGCAAGTTACGTAGCATGAATGAAAATTTTTTTTCAAAAAGTACAATATTGTGTACAAATGCAGAAACCGTAATTTTAGCAGAAACTGCACATGACTTTCCATTTTCAGAAGCTTAATTTTCAGATACTTTCTTCAAACATGCATGAAGGTACCAGTAAACAGACATTGTATACTGTCACGTGTAGCTGTTTTTCTCAACAAAAGTGATTTAGAAGGCAATGGAGAAAGGTGAAAATGGACCTTATACTGAATGTGACTTTTACCTCTAGAGCTAAGTTTTCTCGAGCAGCTGAGGAGTAAAAGTACTCATGGTCTGGAGTTAAGAATTCATCCGTTAAATCCTCAGAAGTCTCTGGTGAACAAGTTGATTGCACGGACTTATCCTATTAATAACGAGATCACTTTTAAGTTGCTGTTAGTTGTAAGCAAATTATTTTACAGCTAGATTAAGTGGTAATATCAGGGTTATCCAAAACTACCCAGCAGTCAGTAAGACACTGTGAACTGGCTCTCCCTGCCTAGCAGCCCTTGGGCCTTTGCCTGCCTTCTGGTGACCTGCCAGAGGAGTCAGTGGGGAGGGGCACTGTCTGAGTCTGGCCCCCTTATCTGCAGAATGGGGCGGGGGGAGGGAGGAGGTGACCTGTTTGCTCTAACATTCCACATGAGAAGAAAAGCCCTGGACAAGTCAAGCTGGGAGCTGCTTCTGGACATCCTTGACCCCCCAAGGGCAGACATGGCTTGTGTGTTGGTACCATCCTACATGCAGAAGGCTTAAGTTACTCAACATTCAGCAGGCCCTCAGGTCTAATGCCGTACAAATGAAATAACATGATTTTTTTTTAAAGATTTATTTTTATTACAAAGTCAGATATACAGAGAGAGGAGAGACAGAGAGGAAGATCTTCCGTCCGATGATTCATTCCCCAAGTGAGCCGCAATGGGCCGATGTGCGCCGATCTGATGCCAGGAACCAGGAACCTCTTCCGGGTCTCCCACATGGGTACAGGTTCCCAATGCACTGGGCCGTCCTCGACTGCTTTCCCAGGCTACAAGCAGGGAACTGGATGGGAAGTGGAGCTGCCGGGATTAGAACCGGCGCCCATATGGGATCCCGGGGCTTTCAAGGCGAGGTGAGGACTTTAGCCGCTAGGCTACGCCGCGGGCCCAATAACATGATTTTTAAGACCACAGTGTCATCTCAACAATAAGGGTAAAATTCATACACTAAAAAGTAGTAGCTATTTTTTCAGCATATCTACCTTCCTACCTTTTTTTTCCTGTTTATTTTACTGTTCACGCCCAGACTACCCCAGACAAATGGTTCGTGTGTCCACCTTTAGTCACCCCCTTGTGAGGACTTTGTGACTTATGTCTTTGGATGCTGGTTTTGCCACACATTTTTCCTCCCAGTCTGCTTAATCTCCTTCCAACCCTCAAGAAACAACAACCTCTGTGAGTGGTTTGTATACTATGAATAAATGCAATATTGTGTTCTTTGAAAGACCTTACATTTTTTCACTATAGTATTTTTATACTTTCTTATTCTGCACTGCTATTTATAATCTTTAATTATTGTGGCACCATGTCAATGATAACTAAAAAAGATTTGGTTCTTTTTTTCTGACTAGCCTATGGCTCAGAGCTTGTGAAACCCCTGAAGCAAAACTGTAAATGACTTCCCCCCCCCCCCAAAAAAAAAGGCTAGGAAATTATTTACCCTCAAGGATCCTGCTGGGGCACATCTGTTCAGCACAAAGACATCCCTTCCACTGAATGAGGAGCTGAATTTTTGTTTGGGGGTGAGGTGGAGGGGCAGGGAGGGCCACAGTGTAGTGGCTCATTTGGCTAAAGTCCTCGCCTTGTATGTGCTGGGATTCCATATGGGCACTGTTCATGTCCCGGCTGCTCTACTTCCCTTCCAGGAAGAGAACAACAGATAATAATAATAATAATACTAGTCTGGTACAGTAGCCTGGTGGCTAAAGTCCTCTTTTTTCCCTTCTAGTTCCCTGCTTGTGGCTGGGGAAAGCAGCAGAGGATGGTCCAAAGCTTTGGGATCCTTCATCTGCATGGGAGACCCAGAAGAAACTCCTGGTTCCTGACTTCAGATTGGCTCAGCTCTGGCCAGTGTGGCCACTTGGGGAGTGAACCAGCAGATGGAAGACCTCTCTCTGTTTCTTTCTTCTCTGTAAATCTTTTCTGCCTTTCAATTTCAATAAATAAATCTTTTATAAAAAAGAGCTGAATTTGGGCCCCAGAGGGGAGTGCAAGGGAAGGCACTCTTATCACACCCCTAGCCATGAGCTTGGTCATGTCCGCCCACCTAGATGGGGGAGCTCAAATCCCAGAGCAGAACCCTACACTGTGTTTTCTCTAAACTCTAAGATACAGAATACACTGAGTTGAACCCGCTCAAGAAGTATTAAACAGGAAGGAAACAAAACACTTTATTCATATCAGTGACAGGAAGGCATGTGCTCCAACCAAAAACAAAACAAAACAAAACAAAACAAAAAAACAAACCTAGTATAGATATTATTTTGGTACCATGATATGTAACAACTTAGTCCTAGTTTATTTGAGCCTCAGGCTCAGCTTGGCTCTCCAAGCCACATTACTTACACTGTCAGATTTCTCAATGATTGCAGACGCCTCTGAACTTGCTTTCAAGGCTTCTCTATGCTCTGGCTGTTTGTTTTCTTCAGGGGACACGTGTCTGATACCTAATGATTATAATACAATCAGGGCCAAAATTATTCACTAACATTGGGACACATGAAATGGGAAAAAGCTGGTGTGAGAGAAAACATGCAGATGTGTTCTGCCACAGCTATCTGGGCCTCATCAGTTATGTTTAGTCCAAAGAGTGGAGACTTCACCCATTCCAGAGTGATGCTTGACAACAAACAAATTCTAAGTACCAAGAAAACCCAAGCCAATAGGTTTCCTGTCTACGTTAGATGACAATTTTAGATTTTTTTCTTATTTACAAACAGTTATGAAGTTATAATCTATGACCTGATTGCAAACAAACTACCGGGTAGATACACAGCTTGTAAATCTGCAGCCTGTATTCTGTAACTGGTGACAGTAAATCTCATACATCTGTAGTTTCCACTGGCAGAGGCCTCTGGTAGCCAGCAGAGTTATTTCCAGCTTAAATACAATATAAGGAAATGGACGGTGGAAGTAGTGGTCCATGTCCCTCTAGGTACAGAAGGTTTGATTCTTCGCCAAGTTAGACCCAAGACAAGGGCCACTGGATGGAGAATGTTTTACCATCTTTGGACAAAAGAGTTCTGGTTCAGTCTGGGGCTGATAATAGAGCACACACAGGTTAAGCCACCACCTGTAGTTCTGGAATCCCTTATGGGCACCAGTTTGAGTCCCAGCTGCTCTATTTCATCTGGAAAGCAGTGGGAGATGGCTGAAACACTTGGACCCATGTAATCACACAGAAGAAATGAAGGAAGCTCCTGGCTCCTTACTTCAGACCAGCCCGGCTGCTCCTGACCGCACAGATTTGAGGAGGAAACCAGCAAATGGAAGACACACACACACACACACACACACACACACACACAAATTCTGACTTTCAAACAGGTTTTTAAAAAGAAAAGAAAAATTTATGAGGGTCTGGATTTCTTTGCCTATAGGAAGCACAGTGGAATATAAGGTCTATTTTGCTTTTCCCTGGAATTCAAAATTCCCAGATAGGTAGGAAAAGAGATCAAATAAAATAAAGCAGCCAGGATGTTGATGAAGCTTATCTATTCCTAGCCCATCCCCATCCCCCCAACTGAACTTACCGGTGAAGCTGCAAGGCCCAGTCTGTCTGCCATGCTGGTCACAGTCCCTGTTGTTCAATTTGTTGAACTTGCCAAATCCTCCTGGTTTATCAGGTTCCCTGTGATAGTCTACAACTCGCTGTGAATTCATGTTCTCAGGGCCCCTCAAGGGAGGCTGCGGCAGGGGGTCAGGCTTGCTTTCTGCCCCACACTCTAAGGTCAAACTCTGAGGATGCCAAGGAGGTACTGTGAGCTGCCCGGTAGCTGCTTTCTCTGCTATTGCTTTTACTTCCACTGGGTGCAAGAGAAAGCAGCGTTAAAAACATCATTTTTAACACTAGGGGGATAGGTTTTCATTTTTAAGAGATATGCAATTCTGCCATAGCTCATATGACAATTTTTACAGCTCCATCATCCTGAGCTTGCTAAGGGGAGAGCTGATGACAGAGGAAGGACATTTCAGTGAGTTACCACAAACAGCAACCCATAGTGCTGAAGTCCAGAGTAGGAAGCACCAAAACACTTGTAAGTGAACTTTCTTGCTGCCTTAACAAGCTCAGCTCAGCTCAGCACTGGCCATTACAGCCACTTGAGCAGTGAGCCAGTGGAGAGAAGATCTCTGCCTCTCTGTCTCTCTTATTTGAAAAACAGAAACAAAAACAAACACACACACACACAAAGAAACCCTCCCTTTCCAATGGAAATAAAGAAATCTTAAAAAAAAGAAGAAAAATTTATACTTACAACCAGGTTAGAAACGTGCCTTGCTTCATTCTGATTAACATTTTATGATTTTATACTCACTTTTCCATCTTAAGTGTACCCTTCCATCATCTCCTTTATTTCTTGACTTTGCAGTAGAGACTTCAGAAGGCATAGCCTCTACACTAATCCTATTTTGGAAGAGAGGGCATGAGAGGGAAATGGACACAAACATCAGTTCATTCAAACTCTTAACAGAGTTCTGAAGAAAACGGCCCCTACTCTGTTATTCTCGAGGTTGCACCGACTGCTTACCACCACCAGAGGGTGCAAGACCACCACCACCACCCTTCCCCTGTCCTGCCAGGCGCTTTACCTGGCAGAGTCCTGACACGCAGGTCCCTGTGGGTGGCTCGACATGATCAAGGGTTTACTATTTAGCGGTGTGACTTTGGCATGGGTATTGGACTCTTTCGTCCCTCCTTGGCTAAGAAATGAAAAGATCCAGTTAGAAGATCTCTAAGATTTCTTTCAAGTTGCAAGTTTAGATTTCATGATTCTAAAAGTGCTCTTGGGAAATTTTCAGAAGGCAATCACAAGACAGAGTCCTGGTTCCTGGGTTTCCTGATCTATTGTACTCTCCCCACCTCCCCCGCACCAACACCATGCCACAAACTACACGTAAAGGTTTTGTTCCTTCCCTCCCATCAGAACTCCCTGGTTACATGCCCACCTGCATATTAGTAATGGCACAACAGCTAACATTTGTAAAGCAGGTCCTAAGGAATCCTGAAGAATGTTCAGACATCTACAATCAGCCCAGTCTCATTGAGTTCCAGACCTGACTTGTTGCTAAGGCAGCTGTCTAATGCTGGCAGCAACCATCTCTCTCAGTCTCTTTCCTTCTAAATATCTCATGATTACATACATTTTATAATTTGATTACATACATTTTATTATCTCTGAAGCTAATGCTTCAGACACATTTTCTGTGACATAGCCCTGTTACCTAGAATACCAACTACCCAGCTGGACTGGCTGTTACCACTTGAGCAGTGTCCTGGGAGCATGCTCCACACTGGGGACCCTGGGATAAGTGGGAGGCTGGGTGTGGCTTCTCCCCTTCTCTCTCCTCTTCCCCAGATTCAGGAAGAAGAAAAGAGAATGTGAAAACAATGGTCTTACCCACCTTCCTCTAGCCCTTGACCCTTTGCTCCCTAATCAAATATGTAAAAATTATCAAAAATAAAATTTTGTACAAGAAAAAACAGGATAATGTTCATGCTCTAACATAAAATGAATAAACAGGACATAAAATTACTTATAATAATAGTGATTTTGTTTTTAAAAATCTTACAGAAAGACTAAGTGAATAGGCAATTAAAATTTTTGTTCTTGGGCCAGGCAGCATGGCCTACCGGCTAAAGTCCTCCCCTTGAACGCCCCGGGATCCCATATGGGCGCTGGTTCTAATCCCAGCAGCTCCACTTCCCATCCAGCTCCCTGCTGTGGCCTGGGAAAGCAGTCAAGGATGGCCCAAAGCATTGGGACCCTGCACCTGCATTGGAGACCCGGAAGAGGTTCCTGGTTCCTGGCTTCGGATCAGCACAGCACCTGCCGTTGCGGTCATTTGAGGAGTGAATCATTGGACAGAGGATCTTCCTCTCTGTCTCTCCTCCTCTCTGTATATCTGACTTTGTAATAAGAAAAATCTTTTTTTTGTTCTTTTTGGAAAGAGACTGAGGCTAGGAGGATAGGACCAAGCCCTGGTTTCCTCTAACAGCAGCACCATCAGTTCACCTGCTTCTGTCAGTGGTATGAGTGCTGAAACCTTATCATGGCAGTTAGGTGATGCCTTCCAACTTCCTCATAAAGGTGAAGTACACATCTAAAATAAATGGACATTTTCCTTCTGTCTCTCTTGCGTACCCATTTACCAACACTAGAGAACAGTAAACTCTTTGTTATTGATCTCAGTCACCACTAGGGAGAGTGGGGTGGGTAGAGCAAAAGCTTTTATGGAGGCTAATGAACTTCAAACCTATAGATATATAGATATATATACATAGTGTTGCCACTTATGCACAGAAAAACTAAAACTGGCACACTAGTCCATTTTAAAACAAGGACATAAAGAAAAGGAATCCTGGGCCCAGCGGCGTGGCCTAGTGGCTAAAGTCCTCGCCTTCAACGCCCCGGGATCCCATATGGATTCTAATCCCGGCAGCTCCACTTCCCATCCAGCTCCCTGCTTGTGGTCTGGGAAAGCGGTCGAGGACGGCCCAAGGCCTTGGGACCCTGCGCCCGTGTGGGAGACCCAGAAGAGGTTCCTGGTTCCTGGCTTCGGATCGGCGCAGCACCGGCTGTTGCGGCTCACTTGGGGAGTGAATCATCGGATGGAAGATATTCCTCTCTGTCTCTCCTCCTCTTTGTATATCTGGCTTTCCAATAAAAATGAATAAAATCTTAAAAAAAAAAAAAAGAAAAGGAATCCTTGCACTAAGTTGGTGGGGATGTAAGCTAAAAACAAATCTTTTTATTACAGAAAGATAAAAATGGATAAAGAAAAGGTACACATATACGATGGAATACTAATCCATTAAAAAAAAGAAGAAAGGGAAAGAAAGCCTACTGCCACAACATGCATGAACCTGAGAGAAAATCACGTTAAATGAAACAGGCCAGGGGCTGACACTGTGGCACAGCAGGTAGCTGCTAACGGTCCTACTGACATCCCACAGGGGTGCCAGCTCAAGTCTCCATTGCTGAACTTCCAATCCAGCTCCCCACTAATCCAACAGGGAAAGCAGCAGGGATGGCCCAAGTCCTTGGGCCCCAGCAACCACGTCGAAGATGTAGAAGAAGCTTTTGGTTTCTAGTGCTGGATTGGCCCAGTACCTGTCATTGTGAACACGTGGGCAGAGAAACAGCAGATGGAAGATCTCTGTCCCTGCCTTTGTCTCTCTCTAACTTTAACTTTCAAATAAATAAGATATATCTTTAAAAAAAAAAAAAAGAAAAATAGGTCAGCCATAGAAACACAAACCATGTATGATCTCATACATAATATTTTCTTAAAAGCTGATCTCATAGAAACTTTTTTTTAAAGATTTATTTACTTTTATTGGAAAGGTGGATATACAGGGAGGAAGAGAGACAGAGAGGAAGATCCTCTGTCCGATGATTCACTCCCCAAGTGAGCACAAGGCCGGTGCTGTGAAGATCCAGGAGCCAGTAACTTCTTCCAGGTCTCCCACATGGGTGCAGGGTCCCAATGCTTTGGGTCATCCTCGACTGTTTTCCCAGGCCACAAGCAGGGAGCTGGATGGGAAGGAGGGCCGCCGGGATTAGAACTGGCGACCATATGGGATAGCAGTGTAACGGGGTCCCTCGTCCAGCGAGTGAAGCTCCAACACAGGTGCTTGCTCTTATGAGGATTTATTGAAGGACAAACTAATTACATAATATAACAAAACAAGAAATCCAAGTATAATACAGAAGGGCAGTAACTACAGCATATTTACAGGCTTCCTCTTCTACTACTACTACTACTACCACTACTCTACCACTACTCCTCTTTGTTCTTCTTCTTCTTTGTTCTCTCTCAAACTTAGGTTAAAACCCTATCAACAGCCAATTGCAACAGGGCTGCTTGGCCACGCATCAAACACACCAATCACAGCCTTGATCACGCACACACACACCAATCACAACTCTGATCACGCGCACACCATGCAGACTGCATGAGACCTTGAACCAATCCTCTACAACTTCCTAAAACTTGTTTACTGCCTTTGTGCCTTGAGAAGACAATAACAAGCGCCATCTTGGGGCAAAGTCCCACTCTCCACAGCAGTGCATGCAAGGCGAGGACTTTAACCACTACACTATCGCGCTGGGCCCTCACAGAAAGTTTAATGCTAATTATTAGAGGCTGCAGTAGAGACGGAAGCAGAATGGATAATCTTGGTGAAAGGACACATAATTATAGTTTAATAAGAATAAACCTAGTACTTAATAGAGTCTTTGGGACCCTACATCTGCACAGGAGATCTGGAAGAAGCTCCCGGCTCCTGATCAGCTCAGCTCTGGCCCTTGCTGCCACTTGGGGAGTAAACCAAGACAGAAGATCTTTCTCTCCTTCTGTCAGATTTAATCTTTCCAATAAAAACAAATAAAACTTTAAAAATGCTATTTGAGGCAAAAATGTTTTCACTAGATCAGTTTAATATTCAATGAATGTGTACTTCAATACATCATGTTGTAAGAGCTAATGTGGAGTAGAACGTTAAGCTACTGCCTACAATGTTGTCATCCAATATGGATATCGGTTAGACTCCTAGCTGCTCCACTTCCAACCCAGCTCCCTGCTAATGCACCTGGGATACCATTAGAAGTGGGCAAAAGAGCTTGGGCCCTGTAACCAGGTGGGAGACCTGGAAGAAGCTCCTGGCTCCAGCTTCGCTCAGTCCCAGGCTTTGCAGCTATTTGGGGGGAAACCAGCAGATGGAAGATCTATGTCTCCCTCTCTCTCTAACTTTGCCTTTAAAATAAATAAATCATGGGCGGGGGAAAGTCGGGTGGGCACAGTAGCCTAGTGGCTAAAGTCTCTGCCTTGCATGCATCAGGATCCCATGTGGACACCTGGCAGCCCTGCTTACTATCCAGCTCCCTGCTAATGGCCTGGGAAAGCAGTCGAGGACAGCCCAAAGCTTGGGATCCTGCCCCAGCGTGGGAGACCTGGGAGAGGTTCCTGGCTCCTGGCATCGGATTGGCTCAGCTCTGGTTGGTGCAGCCACTTGGGGAGTGAAACAGCGAACAGAAGATCTTCCTCTCTGTCTCTCCTTCTCTGTATATCTGACTTCCCAATAAAAATAAATAATTCTTTAAAAAAAAGTACAAGAGCCCAATATTTTTTTAAAAGTCATGTTAAATAAACAGGAAACATCACACAATCACGTTACCTATTAATTTAAAACATCTAATTTTATAAAAATATTTACCACTTTATTCTCCATATACAAAATAAAATACTTCACCTAAGTTCTTTAAAACTCAGTGTCGGGCCCGGCGGTGTGGCCTAGCAGCTAAAGTCCTCGCCTTGAAAGCCCCGGGATCCCATATGGGCCCTGGGCGCCGGTTCTAATCCCGGCAGCTCCACTTCCCATCCAGCTCCCTGCTGTGGCCTGGGAAAGCAGTCGAGGACGGCCCAATGCATTGGGACCCTGCACCCGTGTGGGAGACCCAGAAGAGGTTCCAGGTTCCCGGCTTCAGATCAGCGCGCACCGGCCCGTTGCGGCTCACTTGGGGATGAATCATTGGACGGAAGATCTTCCTCTCTGTCTCTCCTCCTCTCTGTATATCTGGCTGTAATAAAATGAATAAATCTTTAAAAAAAAAAAAACCTCAGTGTCAATATACACTGCTATCCATGTGGTTGGTGTTAAGGTCAATTCATTCCACCAACTTGACTGGAAATCAAGATCCCCAGAGCCACCATGTGACTCTGCTCAACAAGCACACAGAATCCATGCTGCTTACTTTAAATCACCCTGCTTTCCAACTACTTTGTTTCTGGAGCACTGACAAATGCAGTGCATGGCCTTTCCTTTTTTATTTAAAAGAAAAAAAAAGTTATTTATTTGAAAGGCAGAGTTGCAGAGAGAGGAAGATTCAGATACAGATCTTCCATCCACTCAATCGCTCCCCAAATGGCAGGCATAGGTGGCACTAGTCCAGACTGAAGGCAGGAGCCAGGAGTTTCATGTAGGCCTCCCATTGTGTACAGGGGTTCACAGAAGCACCTGTGCCAGCTTCTGCTGCTTTCCCAGGTGTAGTAGCCGGAAGCTGGACGAGAGCAGCCAGGACACTAAGTGGTCCCCATATGGAATGTTGGTGCTACAGGTGGTGGCTTGCCTTGCTACACCACAGTGCCAGTTTGCTTTTGAGGTATAGTAGTTCTGTCTGGTCAATGTGGAAGCACTCTTACCTTTGATGGTGCCTATATTTCCATCATACTTTTTCCCCAACACTTAGCAGAGAGCCTGTCAAGAGCTATTTCTACATAGCTCTTTGTCACAGTACTTTGTCCCTAGATGTATGAAGATCCTGAGAGTCTCAGGGCCACACGGAGTGCATGACAACACAAAGAATAATAAGATGTGGACCCACCTAGTAGTGTTCTGGTCCTGGCTTCTTCCCAGGTTGACCCTGGCTTCTTGAGCATGCTCAAATTGTTCACCCGTGTTATCCTTCCCAGGACTACCAAGAGCTACCTGCTTAAAAAACAATTAAACATGTCTCAGTGCTCTGATGAGAGAATTCCCTTTCTTGTCACTCTCACCCTCCGTCTCCATAGCCATGCTGCTCAAACATGTCCAACATGCCAGATCTATCAACATGATTTCCCTTTGCATGGTTCTTGTCTCCAAGCCCCATTACTTACCTGGCAGCCTTGACCAGAAATGGTGGCCTGCAGGAAACCAGTCAGCAAAGTACACACACAGAAGAAGGGCAGGAAGACAGTAATCAAAACCCTAATGCTTTCCTGAGCTCCACCCAGCCTCACACATAGGAGCTCATGTTAATATGAAGGTATATTTCCACGGCAGGAACTCTGAACCTTGGAAACTGGTGTAAGCCTCGCTCAGCATAACCTAAAAGAGTCTTGTACTACAGCTTCCTTCCTTACCCAGAAATCAGGACAACAACATCCACGAGTGAGGATGCCATGAAAATAAAATATAGTAAAAATGAAAGCTACAGGGTCCAGTGCGATAACGCAGTGGTGAAAGTCCTCGCCTTGCATGTGCCAGGATCCCATATGGGCGCCCCGGTTCTTTTTTTTTTTTTTTTAAGATTTTTTTTATTATTATTGGAAAGCCGGATATACAGAGGAGGAGAGACAGAGAGGAAGTTCTTCCATCCGATTTTTCACTCCCCAAATGAGCCGCAACGGGCCGGTGCGCGCCAATCCAAAGCCGGGAACCAGGAACCTCTTCCGGGTCTCCCACAAGGGTGCAGGGTTCCAAGTCTTTGGGCCGTCCTCGACTGCTTTCCCAGGCCACAGCAGGGAGCTGGATGGGAAGTGGAGCTGCCGGGATTAGAACCGGCGCCCATATGGGATCCAGGGGCGTTCAAGACGAGGACTTTAGCCGCCGGGCCCTGGGCGCCGGTTCTAATTCTGGAAGCCCTGTTTCCCATCAAGCTCCCTGCTTGTGTGGTCTGGGAAAGCAGTTGAGGACGGCCCAAAGCTTTGGGACCCTGCATCTGCATGGGAGACCTGGAAGAGCTCCTGGCTCCTAGCTTCAGATCAGCACAGCTCCAGCTGTTGCAGTCACTTGGGGAGTGAATCATCAGATGGAAGATCTTCCTCTCTGTTTCTCCTCTCTCTACGTCTGCCTTTCCAATTAAAATAAAATAAAAATCTTAAAAATTAAAAAAAAAAGCTACAGTATTTTGGAAACAGAAGTAAAATAAATAAAAGTCCGGACCTTTTGTCCAAAAAAAGGCTTTTATATTTGTTTACTCAAATTTCAACATAATTTTTCTAAGTTTCTGTTTTTGAACTTTCATTTTTATTTTAAAGGCAGCGAGACAGAGACCTTCCCTCTGTTAGTTCATCCTCCAAATGCCACCAACGGGCAGGTATGGACGAGGCCAGATCCAGGAGCCTAGAATTCGGGATCTCTCACAGAGCAGGCAGAGCTAAGTACTACGCCCTCATCAGTAGCTCACAAGGCATGCCATCAGCGGCAAGCTGCATTTCAAGTGGAGACACTGGATGTTCTAGTCCCCAGCAGCTGAGAGTATCGGGTAGTGAACTAGTACGCAGTAGAGAGAAAATCTGTGCACCCCTCCTTCTCTCAGCGTGTCACTCTGCCTTTCAAATAAATAACTTTGGGCTGTCCTTGACCGCCCTCCCAGGCCACAAGCAGGGAGCAGGATGGGAAGTGGAGCAGCTGGGATATGAACCAGCGCCTTTATGGAATGCCAGCATGTACAAGGCTATCACATTAGGCCCCATTTTATTTTCTTATTTTTCTTCTTTTTTGTATAGAGGTGCTTGACCAGTGGTCACCATAGGAGTGAAGGAATGGATAAATAGGAACAAGCTCATACGTAAAATGAAGGCTGCATCTTGGATCCCAGAGTTTTGGGGCTGGAAGAATTCATGGATTAACCTTGCTAGCTTAGAGTGTGAGGCTCAAGATCGGTGATGGAAACTTGCCAGGGTCTAGTGGTATTGCCAAGGAGGGTCACAAATGAGAGATGACCCCACTGGAAGGAAGATTGTATGCGCACTCACCATTCTGTGGGGCAGGCATTTGACAAGGTTCAGCTGGGCGCGGCTTGGTGCCTGAGCACACTCGCCCAGCTGCTTTCAGCTGGATGTTGGGCAAAGCCAGAAAGTCCAGGAAGTCCCCACTCGTGTGGATGAGCTCCTCCATGTGACCTCTCCCTGTGCCCTTGATTTTTCATCGTTCCACACCTAGTCTCAGCCAAGCATCTCCATTGCATCCAGCTGGTTTTCTAAGTGAAAACTAAAACTTCTCATGCCTCTTAAAAGCTAATCCTGGGGCCCGGTGCGATAGCATAGCAGCTAAAGTGCTTGCCTTGAACACGTCAAGAGACCATATGGGTGCCTGTGGCACTAGCATACCATATGAACACCAATTATTGTCCTGGATGCTCCACTTTTTTTTAAGATTTATTTATTTTTATTGGAAAGTCAGATATACGGAGAGGAGAAGAAACAAAGAGGAAGATCTTCCACTGATTCACTCCCCAAGTGAGCCGCAACAGCTGGAACTGAGCTGATCCAAAGCCAGGAGCCAGGAGCTCTTCCAGGTCTCCCACACGGGTGCAGGGTCCCAAGGCTTTGGCCCATCCTCAATTGCTTTCCCAGGCCATATGCAGGGAGTTGGATGGGAAGTGGGGCCAGCAGTATTAGAACTGGTGCCCATATGGAATCCCAGCGCATGAGAGGAGAGGACTTATAGCCACTAGCCCTCGCCGCCAGGCCAAGATGCTCCATTTTTAATCCAGCTCCCTGCTAATGGCCTGAGAAAGGAATGGAGAATAGTTTAAGTCCTTGGGCCCTTGCACCTTTGTGAGAGGCCCAGAAGAGACTCCTGGCTCCTAATCAACTCAGTTCTGACTTGATGGGGTCATTTGGGGAATGAGCCAGCAATTGTGGGACCTCTCTTTCTTCTCTCTGTAACTCTACCTTTCAAATAAAAACAAACAAAACTTAAAAAAATATATATATATATATGTGTGTGTGTGTGTGTGTGTGTATATATATATATATATATATATGATTACAAATGCCTTTCTCACATACAGATTTCATTTCCTTTGGATATATTTCCAGAAGTGGGATAGCTGGGTCATATAGCAGATCAACTATCAGTTAGTTCTCTTACACTCTCCATACTGACTTCTATAGTGATTGTACTAGGTACACTCCCACCAGCAGTGAAGGAGGGTACCTTTCTCCTCACATCCAAGCCAGCAGATGTTGTTAGCAGAGCTGAATGTAGGCCAATCTCACTGGAGTTAGGAGGAACCTCAATGTGGTTTTCATTTGTATTTCCCTGACAGCTAGGGAGCCTCAGCATTTTTTTATGTGTCCATTAGCTATTTCATTTTTTTTAAAGATTTATTTTATTTTCCTTACAAAGTCAGATATACAAGAGGAGGAGAGACAGAGAGGAAGATCTTCCATCCGATGATTCACTCCTCAAATGACCGCAACGTCTGGTGCTGCACTGCTCCAAAGCCAGGAGCCAGGAACTTTTTTCAGGTCTCCCACGCGGGTGCAGGGTCCCAAGGTTTTGGGCCATTCTCAACTGCTTTCCCAGGTCACAAGCAGGGAGCTGGATGGGAAGTGGAGCTGCTGGGATTAGAACCAGCACCCATATGGGCTCCTGGCGCGTCCAAGGTGAGGACTTTAGCCACTAGGCCACCATGCCGGGTCCAGCTATTTCATTTTGTTCTTTTGAAAAATGTCTGTTCATTTCCTTTGCTCCTGGCCTTGGATCAGCTCAGCTCTGGCCACTGCAGCTACTTGGGGAGTGAAGCAGCAGACAGAAGATGTTTCTCTCTGTCTCTCTTTCTCTCTGTAAATCTGCCTTTCCAGTAAAAATAAATAAGATTCAAAAATAAATAAATGGGGCCCAGCAGCATGGCCTAGAGGCTAAAAGTCCTCGCCTTGAACGCACTGGGATCCCATATGGGCACCGGTTCTAATCCCGGCAGCTCCACTTCCCATTCAGCTCCCTGCTGTGGCCTGGGAAAGCAGTCGAGGACGGCCCAAAGCTTTGGGACCCTGTACCCACGTGGGAGACCTGGAGGAGGTTCCAGGTTCCCGGCTTCAGATTGGCACAGCACCGGCTATTGCGCTCACTTGGGGAGTGAATCATCGGACGGAAGATCTTCCTCTCTGTCTCTCCTCCTCTCTGTATATCTGACTTTGTAATAAAAATAAATAAATCTTTTTAAAAAACAAAAATAAATATAAGTAAAAGATAAACAAAAACACAAACAGCTGTATAAATGTAAGCAATTGCCTAAGCTGTCTTTTATTAAGCAAGTGTTACACTGCTGGGAGAAAAGCAGCCAAAACGTGGAAGGTATCCTGGGCCTGGTTAATGCCACCTCTGCATGAACTATACATGTGCCAACACAGTTGCCTATTTTTTTAAAAAGATATATGGAGAAGTAGGAAATTCTGAGCAAGGACATGCAACCCTGGCACTCAGGCAAGGCAGGGGGTGAGGGTGGGTGTGTGTGTGCTGAAAGCTGCCCAGAGAAGGGAATTTGGGGATGTGCTGGAGTGGAAGCATCTGAGGGTAGGTAACAGCGAAGGAATGACTTCTAGGGTCTTCCATGGACTGGGTCACTGCACTTGCAGGTAGGCAAGAGAGCTGAGTTGGGGTGGTTTGAGGGGGAAGCCAGAGGGCATGTCTGTGTCAGGCCAAGGCACCCAACCACATGGGAAACCTGGGTTGGACTAAGCAGTACTTTTCGCCACCCAGTGGCACTCACAAAACCTGTGGCTGGGGGCATGCCTGGTAGGGCTAACACCCTACAAATGTCAGGGTAGGGGGTAGGCCATGTTAGGTTGGGCCACAGCACCAAATGGAACACAAAAGAATCATATCTTGTAACAGATTCTGTAGGGGACTTTTGGGCTTGCCTCTGTGGGACTGCAGTACCTGCCAGTTTACTCAAAAACTGGGGATGGTGACGGGCCAAGCCAGGCTGGACAGCAGAACTCACTTAATAGGAACCCACCTGACACCTGCGGGAATCTAGGTTGGGAGGAGGCCAGGTTGGGCCAGGCTAGGCCAGGCTTCAGCACCCACCAGCACATGCAAGGTTAGGACTGAGAATAGATCAGGCCAAGAAGGCGCCATGACATTTGCTGGCACACATGAGATCCAGGGCTGGGAGCAGGCCTGGTACAACTTGGGGATCTCACCTACTAGGCCAGAGGGAGCACAAGAACCTGGGCTGGGCCAGGCAAGGCTGCAGCATTCTTCAGCATTTGTGAGGGATGGGTCAGGCTGCAGCACCTGCTGGCATGCACGAAACCAGGACAGGGTGTAGGCCATGTACGGCTGGGACAGGCTGCAACACCCCCCAGCAAAAGCTAAGACTTAGATCAGGCTTTGCCAGGCCAGGTCAAAGCACCCACCCACCCACACAAGAATTGGGGCTGGGATCGGGCCTGGTACAGGAACATTAGAACCCCCCTGCTGGGCTGCAGCTACCATTGGTGAATGCAAGAATGGGGCTCTGGGTGGACTGTGCTGGGCTAGATTCCAGCACCTGCTAGTGCTTTTGAGATCTAGATGGAATGTGAGACAGACCAGGCTAGGCTGCAGCACATGCTGACACAGCCAAAAACCGGGGCTGTTCTGACGAGGCTGTGGCAGCTGCTGGTGTGTGTGAAGACCAGGCCTGTGGCGGGCTGGGCTGGGCTAGGTCACAGTACCCATCAGTTCATGGGAGAGTTGGAGCTGGCAGCGGAACTGACCAGGCAGCTGCATACACTGGCACGTGCATTGGCCGATACAGGTGATAGACCAAACCTGACCCTGCATTGGTTGGCACATCTAAGAGTCAAGTCTGAGGTCACCCCAGGTGAGGCTTCTTGGGGAAATTCCCCTACTAAATCACCAGAATCAAACCTCTGCCACAGGGAAAATTACAGGGTATGTGGTCCGACCTTGGAGAGCACATATCGGGACTGGGCCTCCTCAGTTGCTGTGCATAGACAGCATGCCCAGATGCACACAGGGACATGACAGCCAGCTCATCTAGGCTAGCAAAGGATGTCGACTGCATTGTCAGAGGATGAAAATCAGAACAATTTGGAGAACTCTCCAGGACAAGCTTTGCAGCAAGTGACTGGGGAATCTACGGACGCACACTGAGGTGGACTTGGTCAACCAACAGACCTTGGTAAGATTTTCTCAATCCTGTTGCAATGAAACCAAAATCATCTCAGAGCTATCAAAACCATTCAAGTAGCATCCTTGGAACATTCTTCCCCACATCGGGTTTTTTGAGATGCCATCAGATGACCATTTTCCCATATCCAGGTGCTGATACAGTTAGACAGCAAGGAGCAGTCCCCTCCCCTAACCCCAGCAAACCAGGAAAATAAAAAGAAAATAACTAAAGTATCTGTCCCACCTACCTTCCTCCACACCTCGACCTCCCCACTCTAATCAGAGACCTAAAGGGGCATGCATCCCTCTCAACTAGGTAAACAATATTAAAGAGAAAAATTTAAAAGACCTCCCAGGACATGGGACACAGGTTGAGATCTAGGCCCTTTCCGGCACGCACTGTAGGGGAACCAGACCAGAACCTCATTGGGTTTCCAGCGTCTCAGGCCAGCCTCCCAGCTGTCAGCTCAGCTCTCCTGAGGCACCTGCTTTGACCAGTAGGGCTTCAGTCCTAGGCAGGCATTTGAGCTTCTTACAGGCAGAGCTTGTGGCTTCTTCATCATCATATTCCAGTGTCTAAGATAGCTTCTGGCTCTACGTGTATCAAGTCAATGAATAAGTGAATGATTAAGCAATTTTAAAATGGTAATTAATACCTGCCCAAAATACCTTATGTAATAGATTGAACCATGTGAAATTCCCACTATTTGACCTATGAAACCTCACCTTAAGAAGTAAGCCAATCGGGCCCGGCGGCGTGGCCTAGCGGCTAAAGTCCTCACCTTGAAAGCCCCGGGATCCATATGGGCGCCAGTTCTAATCCCGGCAGCTCCACTTCCCATCCAGCTCCCTGCTTGTGGCCTGGGAAAGCAGTTGAGGATGGCCCAATGCATTGGGACACTGCACCCACGTGGGAGACCCGGAAGAGGTTCCAGGTTCCCAGCTTCGGATCGGCGCACATCGGCCCGTTGCGGCTCACTTGGGGAGTGAATCATCGGACGGAAGATCTTCCTCTCTGTCTCTCCTCCTCTGTGTATATCTGGCTGTAATAAAATGAAAAAATCTTTAAAAACAAAAACAAACAAAAAAAAAAGAAGTAAGCCAATCAATCTATAAAGGCTAGGGTTTGCCATGAAGGTGGAACCTGTCTTCCTTGAAATTCCACCCTTGAGGCCTTATCTGCTGAAGACAACAGGCCTTTGCTAGGCACTGCTTGCATTCACCCAAGGCAGGGGCAATGCTGAACTTAGTTGCGAGTCCTGCTCAAGTTGCCCTTTCTCCTATATAACCTTACCTGAGGTCTTCTTGTCTCTGACTGATGTCCAGGACTTTCTTCAGAAACGTGAGTGAGAAGTTTCCAGTTACTGCCACTTCTTTTTCTGGGTCTTTTGTCAAACTGTCCTCCCTGACAGTCTCTAGCTGCTCTGGGAGACCTTGCCAGGCTTGGGCAGTTGTCCGTGGTGTCTGGCTGCTGACTCCCAGGCAGCTGTATGATGGGAGGGATGTAAATCAGAGATGGAGGGCCCACGGCTTTGGGTAAGCTGAGGACATTTGACAGCTTCTGCAAGGCCTCCCACCTGCGCTCCTCCAGCTCCCTATGTGCCACCTCCACCTCAAGTAGTTGCTGCTCAACACGCCTCAGCCTCTCCGTATTCTGCTGCATCAACACCTGAGAAATCTTTAGATTCAGCACACACTTACTAATATACTCTTCGGTCATGGACCTGTTGCTCACAGCGCCTTGGGCCTCTCTGGTTGGCTCAGGGAGGCTGAGTGAACTAAGAGAATCATTTTGCCAGTCCCAGTCCCCAGAGGAGAGCTCGGAGTCAGCTTCCGAAGAGCTCTTGTCGGAACAGAAGCTGTATGACTCACTCTTCATCTTGTCCAGCTCTTCCTCCATGGACTGTAGCTCATCTGCCTGGTTTGGTCTCTCCCTGTCCGGAGATGAAGTAGCTCCTGTATCTTCTTGGTCACCCCCCAGGTCCAAGCTGCCTGAGTAGAATTCGTTGATTTCGAAGCTACAGAGGCTTGGCCGACTGGGGCTGTGGCTCTGGGACTCCTCGGCCACTGAGGAGGCAGGGGGAGGGCTAGGCTGATGCTGAGTCTCCTGGGCTGTTAGACTTGGATCTGGGGTCAAAGGATCTGGAGTGGCTTGCTCAGTGGGAGAAGAGCGACTCCTTGGCGAATGAGGCTGACTGCCTGTTTAAAAGAACAGCAACAAGCAACTGATTACAGCGTTCACAACAGCTAAGCAGACTCAGCTTTCTGCTTGAGAAGCACAAGCATACAGAAAGTTTGTTTTTCACTCTTTTCCTGGTGACTGTTGCATATACTCATCAGAGGATAAGAGGATCTTTATAACTGAAGGGAAGGTTTCCACTTTGACAAAGAATGAGGCAGAAATTTGGGAGCACAGGGTGGGGCAAGAGAGGGCAATGGGTGGGGTCAAACCCTCAGGGAAATATTCTATGCTTTTATGTCCCAAAACACTCCTATCAGGCCGTGGGACGTGCAGGCACTTGAATCTTAAAGATTACATTCATAGCTTTCTCTTTTTTTAAATTTATTTATTTTTATTGGAAAGTCAGATATACAGAGAGGAGGAGAGACAGGAAGATCTTCCATCTGCTGATTCACTCCCCAAGTGGCCACAATAGCCAGAGCTGAGCTGATCCAAAGCCAGGAGCCAGGCCTTTGGACTGTCCTCAATGGCTTTTCCAGGCTACAAACAGGGAGCTTGATGGGAAGTGGGACTGCCGGGATGAGAACCGGTGCCCAAATGGGATCCCGGCGCTTGCAAGGTGAGGACTTTAGCAGCTAGACTAGCGCTCCACACCCCATAGCTTTCTTTACACAGTTTCAACTGTTCACATCAGCTGAGATTATGCTCTAGGTGAGCACCTGATAAAGACAGTTGAGAAGGACCAGGATCATGGCACAGCAGCTTAGACCTGAGGCACCTGAGGCAACCCTCATTGCATCCCACACTGGAGTGGCGCTTGGGTCCTGGCTATTTCACTTCCCATCCAATTCCAGAAAGTGAAGATAACCCAAGCATCTGGGTTCCTGTTGTTCAAGTGAAAGATTCAGGTGGAGTTCCTGGGTTCTGGCTTCAGCCTGACCAGCCTTGTCTGCAGAAGCCATGTACGCGAGTAAACCTGCAAATGGAACATTGTACTCTCCCTGCATCACAGCAGGGATAAATGACTGAAAAACAATGCCAGGACTAGCCACCGACCACTCTGGGTTGAGAAGTACACAAATTTCAGAGAATGGGACGAAGGAGATAAAATAGTGAGAACTTAGGAGGCCTACTCTGTCAAACGGCAAGTCAGTGAATGGTCACTGGCTGCAACCGGACAACATGGTTTCTATTTTCTAACAGGCTCTCTGATCCTGAGCAGATCACATCCTTCTTAGTTTTCCCATCTGTAGCGTGGAACCATTAGGGCTGATGATTGCAAAGTGCTGACTCTGAATTCTAAGGTTTCCAAATGCACTTAATAGCCATAAAGAAGGAAAAAAGAAAAAAATTGAAAGGGATGGCAAAATGCTAACTCTTTTTGTCTAAGAGGTGAAATTAAAATGGTAATTTTCTTTTTTTTTGTATTGTTCTAAATTTTCTAAAATGAGCATACAGTAATTTTAAATTAAAACATAATGGAGTCCGCTGAGATGGTCTAGCGGCTAAAGTCCTCACTTTGAATGCATCAGGATCCCATGTCGGCACTGGTTCTAATCCTGGCAGCCTTGCTTCCCATCCAGCTCCCTGCTTGTGGCCTGGGAAAGCAGTCGAGGACGGCCCAAAGTCTTCGGTTCCTGAACCCATGTGGGAGCCTGGAGGAAGTTTCTGGCTCCTGACTTTGGATCGGCACAGCACCGGCTGTTGTGCTCACTTGGGGAGTGAATCATTGGACGGAAGATCTTCCTCTCTGTCTCTCCTCCTCTCTGTATATCTGACTTTGCAGTATAAATAAATAAAAAATCTTTAAAAATAAAATATAACAGGGCTGGCGCCATGGCATAGAGGGTAAAGACTGCCTGTAGTGCTGTTACCTCATATGAATGCTGGTTCAAACCCAGGCTATTCCAGTTCTTGTGCAGCTCCCTGCAAATGTGCCTGGGAGAGCAGCAGAAGGTGGCCCAAATGCTTGAGCCCCTGCACCCACTTGGGAGAACAGGAAGAAGCTCTGTTTCCTGACCAGTCAGTCCAGCCCAGCCCCAGCCATTGCAGCCATTTGGAGAGTGAACCAGCAGGTGGAGGACCTGTCTCTTGCTTTCTCTCTGTAACTCAGCCTTTCAAATAAATAAATAGATCTTCCAAAAAAAGCATTTTATTTGTGACACAATTAGATAAACTCTTGTAAGTAACCATGCTAACAATAAACTCAAAACAATAAATTCAGAACTACTTAGTTCTGAATCCAACTCGAGCATATATAAAGCACGCCAAATGTAATACAATCTTAAGGATCTTAATTTTTCCCTAAAACATTCATTTTTCCCCCTAACATAAATTCCACATACACTTTGGAAGAGTCAATCAGTTGCACGGACTCTCAGAACATAACAGCGTCAACGTGATGTTTAAGGTGTGAATTGGGGCCATACCCATTTCCTTTAATTCTTTGATTTCCAAGTTGAAGGTCTCCTTTGGCTGCTCTGAAGTCAGTCCTAAATAGACACTGCTGTCAGGATGAGGTTCACATCTCTGCACCCTAGGGCTCTCAGGTGGCTGAGTTCCCTGGACTCCAATAAATTCCTGTAACACAGGAGATGTTGTCAAGGGTGTGTCTGCTGTCACTTGAATACCACTGGTGTTTCAGAAACCAATCAAGACAAAGCTAGCATTGTGGCATAGCTGGTTAAGCCACTGCCTGTGATTCTAGCATCCCATATGGTCACTGGTTCAAGTTCCACGTGCTCCACTTCTAATCCTGGGAAACTGTGGAAGACGGCCCAAGTGCTTGTTGTTTCTGCGACCCATGTGGGACACCTGGATGGAAATGGAGATCCAGATTTCTGGCTTTGGCTGACTTTCATAGCCCCAGCCACTACAGTCATTTGGGGAGTGAACCAGTGAATAGAAGATTCTCTCTGTCTCTTCCTCCCTCTGTAGCTCTACATTTTAAATAAATAACAGTAAATCGTAAACAAAAAGAAAGAAACCAATCAAGGTACAGACAAAATTTCTTCTTACTCCTCTTGGGTGCTGAGGTCCTAATTAACTTGTTGTCATTATCAGTATCTTGAAGCAACAGCTACCACTCACGGTCTCTCTACCATGTTCCCACAGTGTGTCCCTACCATGTGCTGAACCTCCCCGATCTAGTCCTCAGTCTCCTGCTACCGACAAAGCAAATAATAAAATAAGGACTTCCAAAACTCCTTACGACTTACTTCAGCTTCTTCTTAGTCTCCAACTCCCCACCCCCTGGATGGTTGAGCCCGAAATAAACTCTCAAAAGCTTTAGGAATTACCTGTAAGTCATTCTTCAGAATATACCGGATATCTTGAAGGTTCATAGTTCGGTCTTTCTGCTTGATCTGGATGCCTGACTTAACAATATCATAGTAAGGTTTTGGAAGTCTGACATCCGCTTCTAAATAATTTCCTAAGACTATGGCTTCTTTAATAACTGAACCATCTAAACCATTCCAGGGTATGTTGTCTATAAAGAAAAATTCATAGCAAAAAAATATTAAGACAAAGTTGAGTAAGTCAGTTAGGTTCTTATCTAGGGGGCCGGGGGGAGAACCTACCTATAAGCCCAATCACAAATGAGAATTTACCTTCCTTACTTCATCTACCTTACTCACCTGCCAAGGAGATCACTGTCACAGAGACGGGAAATGGTATTCTCAGCGACACATATAAATGGGCTTCCCACTGGCAGACTTTGGTACAGGAAAAGTTAGGAGGCATTAAGCTGGTTGCCCAACACATTCATTTCACGGAAAATGCAGTTTGCTGATGGGACTGCACAGACCGCGAAATGGCTCTTTCTCATTGACTCCTCAGTAACTGTGACTTTATTATCTGTATAAGTGCATATCTCTGTTGAAAAAGTTTTACTGTCTCTAGCTATGGGAACTATTTCCTTCACACTAAACTCATGTAGATTTGGAAGGGTTTCTGTTTCCTTCAACCAGCACTATTTATACACTTACTGGGTCTTGGAGGTGTTTAATTTCATGGTTTACCCCTCAGAGGCCAATCAGTTTTCATATACAAGTTCCTAAGGGCAGGCCTGGTGCAGAAGCCTAGCGGCTAAAGGCCTCCCCTTGAATGCGCCAGGATCCTATATGGGTGCTGGTTCTAATCCCGGCAGCCCCGCTTCCCATCCAGCTCCCTGCATGTAGCCTGGAAAGGGTGCCCAACACCTTGGGACCCTGCACCTGCGTGGGAGATCTGGAAGTGGCTCCTGGCTTCTGATCGGCACACCTCTGGCCATTGCAGCCACTTGGGGAGTGAATCATCGGATGGAAGATCTTTCTCTCTGTCTCTCCTCCTCTCTGTATATCTGACTTTCAAATAAAAGTAAATCTTTAAAAAAAAAACTTGGTTTGAATTCAATGTACTATAGTTAGCAACCCAATAGCTGGGCTTTCCTTGCATCTTAATAGTTAAAAGAGAGACTTCTGAGATCATTCTGTCTTTTCCATAAACACAGATTTCCTTTAAGACTTTTTTTTTTTAGTCCTTTGTTTTTATAAAACTACTTGGGGGGTGGGAGGAAAAAATTCAACCCAGAAGTCTACAGTAAGGATGGACTGTGGTCAACCACCAGTGTGTACTTTCGTCACCTGTTAACATCTCCTGCACGATCATAGAGAAGCTGTAGATGTCAGATTTCACCGTGGCTGCCTTCAGCAAGATCACTTCCGGTGCAGCCCAGTTGTACAACTGGCTGGGGAGAGGTACTCGAGTCAGGTCCCTTTGTACACCTCCATCCTGGCTACAGAGGAAACATAAAGGCAAGCTTCGTGAGCCCCTGAAAACCTTGCCAGAGACTGAGCTGACTCACTGCCTCAGCACCGTTCTCACTCGTGAGCCCTCGTGCTTCCCACTTCATCTGTTCCCTCTCTCCTGCTCAGTCACTCTGCTCAACAAAGCTTTTCTTTCAGTTCTTCAACATGTTACACATATTACACTTCATGTCATGCACTGGAGGTTTCTACTTGGCCTGTTATCACAGATCCTAGAGCAACTAGCCACTTCTAATGAGTGAAGCATTAGTTCCAAGCCACTACTACCATGGCGTGGTAAGCTAAGCTTCCACCTGAATCATTAACATTCCATATGGCTGTCGGCTGCTCCACTTCTGATTCAGCTCCCTGCTTACGGACTGGGAAAATGACCTAAGGCTTTGGGTCCCTGCACCCACGTGGAAGATCTAGAGGAAGCTCTTGGCTCTAGGTTTCAGATCAGATCAGCTCCGATAATAATTCTTTCAAATAAATGAATAAATCCTACCAAAATCAAGGTGCCTCCTCAGAGAGGTCTCCTTTGACCACCTAATCTAAAGTGGTCCTATTCTGGGACAGCAATTAAGCTGGGCTGGGATAGACTGCAGCACTCACCATTAGGAGCTGGAACGGGGGCAGACTAGCCTAGGCCAGGCTGTGCTGGGCCCTCAAATCTCGGTGAATGGAGAAAATGGACATAATCTCAAGATTGTGGACGTTGAGGTGAGGTGAGTCATGTCAGCCTGGACCCAGTGGGAGGCTGGGATTGTGAGTCCCAGGGATGGGGGATCTGACAGGGCTCGGGTAGCTTGGCTCAGGTCCTAGGGTCCACTTGTGTGGTGGGGGCTGGGTTACTGAGCCCTGGGGATGGGTGAACCAGTAGGGTTTGGGTCGTTTGGCTCAGATCCTGGGGCCTGCCTGTGAGGTGGGTGACAGGTTTCTGAGCCCAAGAGGTGGGGGATTCAGCCGGGGTTGGGTCTCATGGCCCAGGGCCTGGCACCTGCCTACAAGGAGGGTGTCGGATTTATGAACCCCAGGGTCGGAGATCGATGGGACTTGGGTCACATGGCCCAAGTACTTGGACTCGCCTGCAAGAACATGTCCTACTTAATGAAAAAGGCAGAGAAGTGGCCACAGGCCTTGTTGTAAAAGAATATGGCAGCTCATTTGGTGCTGTAGCGGAAGAACAGAACTAACTGGACAACTACCCCAAACAAACAATGACAGCAAAAAATCTCAGTGAGTGGAGAAAATGGACCCTGGGAGGGTGACAGCAGCATTTCAGAACTATCCAAACTACTTGGACAGAACCCAGGGAATATGTATGTATTGAGACTCTTGGTTGATATGAGGTCCCTGGGTACTAGGACATGTGGAAAGTCATGAGTGGTTTCCCCCTTTGTCTCTCCCCTTCTCCCAGAAACAACAAGAAATAGCAACTTTGGAAGCAAGAAGTACACCCAATTTTCTCTAAACCTCTATTCTTCCCATCCTGATCCACCATGTAATTATTACAAAAAATAAAATGTATTAAAAATAAAAAATACAAGAAGTAAAAAAACAAAGTGGTCCCATTGCATTGGCTTCAGAGCACTTGCATTCATGTTCATTCATTTAGTTTATTACCTGTCTCCCCGTACTAGAGTCAGGTTCATGAAGACAGGAGCCTTCTTTGTCTTTTACATCACTGCATTCCCAAACTTACATCAGGGTCTCAACGTTTACCACTGAAAAAACCTGTAGATTTTTAAGACTGCCACCAAATCTGCATCTGTGTTGTGGCCTGCTTTCCCAGGCCACAAGCAGGGAGCTGGATGGGAAGCAGGGCCATCAGGATTAGAACTGGCAACCATATGGGATCCTGGCATGTTCAAGGCGAGGACTTTAGCCGCTAGGCTACTGCACCGGCTCTCCCTTCTCCTTTTGTAAAGCTCCCTGGGTGTGGGGGACTTCTGAGATTCACTCTAGGATGGTCTTTTTATAGACTTAACTTTGACATTAAAATCACAACCAATTATAGTTCCATGACACCACCTTCAAGCTTGATTCCAACTCTAAATGTTCTGTTAAGAAGGAGTTGAAGAAGAGTCATAACTATTGCATCCTTTCCACATAAAGAGCTGGAGTGCTATCCTTCACAATGACATTCAAAGGCCTAATGTGCCTAATAAATGCAGAACAGAAGCTATTCTGGACTCCTGGATAACCAATCCCTTCATGTTATCAGCTTCTAAAGTAGCCAAGCTGTTACTGCTACTGACTGCATTTCTGCCTGAAGATCCATTCTGAGGTCAATAAGCCCAAAGGGAACTCACATCCTCCTACCATTCTCTGAGGCATTCACCCCAGCTCTCAGGGCATTTCAACTCTTTCCTTTCCATTTTGATTCCTTGGTGAAAAGGCCTCATCTATGGCCTCCGTGCTGGTTTTCCTTCTGTCAATCTCAAATCTGTCCTGTCCCTGCAGCCTGGGAGCAGTTTTGAGCACCAGATTCTAACCCTGGCTGTGTCTCCAAACCAACCAACTGCGGAACCTCTCACCATCTCTAACCCAACGTGGCGGCCCTCTTCCTTTTCTATAAAAAGGACAAGGTTGGGCGTAGCTATTTCCATTTCCATAGCTCAATTTTCACTTTAGGGTCCCCATTCCATCAGCAAAATGAAAGCTTGAGAAACTGCTGTACCTCCGTCCCAACACCAGATGGTGCTATATCCCTGACCAACAGCTTGTTTTGTTTTGTTTTGTTTTTTAAATATTTATTTATTTACATTGGAAAGGCAGATTTACAGACAGGAGAGACAGAAAGATGCTTCATCCGCTGGTTCATTCCCCAAGTGGCTGCAACGCCCAGAACTGAGTCAGTCCAAAGCCAGGAGCCTGAAGCTTGCCGCCAGGTCTCCCATGCACGGGCACAGGGTCCCAAGGCTTTGGGCCGTCCTCAGCTGCTTTCCCAAGCCACAAGCAGGCAGCTGGATGGGAAGTGGAGCAGTCGAGATATGAACCAGCATCTATATGGGATCCTGGCGCATGCTAGGCAAGGATTTTAGCCACTAGGTTACTGCACCATGCCCCAGTAGCTTGGATCTTGTCATAGTCCTCCTGAAAAGCCTTTGATGTTAACCAATGGTGGGTAGGGTGAGGCAGGGAGGGAATCTTCCCTTCCACTGTGGCTGGCCAGACATGTAGTCAAGCTGTCAACCTGCTCTGAACCATGTCAAGATTTCCTTCCCTTGGACTCAGTAAATGCTTGCTGAGCACTTACTATGGGCAGGTCTGGAGAAAGAACGCTGGCCAAGTCACAGTGGCTGTCCCACGAGAGCTAGCCATCAAGAGCAGTAGGCACAGTGGTCATACAAACGACTACGGTAGACTTCAGTGCAGAGTGAGAGGAGAGGGCTGTGCCAAGTATCTCAGGGGAGGAGGACATCAGCGAAGGCTTCCTAGAGTGTGCCAGAGTGGGTGTGCAATCAATGGGAAAGGGTAAGCAGAGGGCCAGCGCCCAGCTCAGAGCCCTGGCTGCTCTGCTTCTGATCCAGCCTCCTGCTCAGGTACTGAAAAGGCAGCGGGTGATGGCGCAATTGCTTAGGTTCCTGGCCCCAACCTGGGAGACCCAGATGAGCTGCTGGCTCCAAGCTTTAGGCAGGTCCAACCCAAGCTGTGGGGACATTTGGCAAGTAAACCAGCATGGAGATCTTTCTCTCTTCCCTCATTCTTTCTTTCTGATGTTCTGCCTTGTAAATAGGTAAGTAAACAAATAAGTTTTAAATAAATGAATACTTCAGCAGCTATGAATTACTAATTTCCAGAAGTGTGGAGCAGCACTGTGGAATGGCACAGACTGAAAGTGTCTCCAAATGGAAGTGAAGAGGTTGGCACTGCTTTAGAAGAGTATTCCTCAGGAAGCTTCCATGCCCTACAATGACACCAGGACTTAATTTCACAGGTAGTCAGGAGCCACAAAAAGGTTTGCTTGTTTTTTCCAGCAGAGAAACACTTTAATTATCAGTGGCTCCAAGCCACCAGGACACAGGCTCCACCAACGCCCTTAATCTTCTCAGCTCTTCTACTGAAGAATTTGGCTTTTACAATGACTGGGAGCTTTGGGAGCTTTCCTTTCCCTAGAACCTTGTAGTAGCCCGACCGTACAGTCTGGCCCCTGCCCTTTCCAGGCAGGAGGATAAGAGGCACAAGAACTGGCAAGGTGTTAGTTTTGTTTGTCAGGAAAACACGCCGAGAGCCAGCTGTGGTCAGTCCTGTTCTAGCATCTGAGCAGCAGCAGCAGGAAATAGAACAGAAACCCCTGCTCTCGTGAATAAGGGTCAAGGAGATAAACTGCAAAGTCTCTCTGACACAAAAGCAAAGCATTAGTTGTGGTGGGTGGGAGACTTAGAGGAGGTATGTGGGTTAGGGGTCTGCCTAAAAAGCATTCCCACAGCTCAGAGCTGTGGATGGCAGCAAGGAAGCAGAGCGGAGAGCCTCTGCCTCCCACAACTCGGGGTGAGAAATGGGGTTCAACTCCCAACTCAGACCGACTCCAGCCCAGTAGGAAACCAGGTTCGACCACACAGCCTGATGGAGGCCCTTGGTCCTGATGGCCGGTCTCAGTGAGCTGAACCCCAGTGCCCACCACGCACCCCTCTGTGCCATCTCCTACTCACCAACCAGCAATGCGAAGGACACAGTGGGGAAATGAGAGCTGGACTGTGCAGAGCCACGGATGAGGGAACATAGAACCCAGTGCCCTCCGAGCATGCGTGTGCATATACGTACACACTGAATTCCAAGGTGAAAAATGTACTTTGTTGAGTCAAACGACTGAAAATCTTAGAGTGAGCAGAGTATTTGCACATCTTACTAATAGCTGATTGTTAGATATTTATTAAAATGAGAAGGTCCTGAAGAGAAGTAAATACCCCAAAGTGACTTTAACCTTGGCAGGCAAAGCCAGCATTTGGGAACCTCTTCTCTGACAATAAGACAGCCCTGCTTAGACCAGATTCTGCCTACAGCAAAGGGCCCTGGGAGACCTTCCGAAGGAGGTCACACGCAAGGCTGTACTCACCTTTCCAGCATATACTCCAGGTTAGTGAGCCTCGCTTCCCCCGGGGAGACAATGTGGACAGCGTAGGAGCTGAGGGAGCGGTGGATGAAGCCGCGGGAGTGCAGGTATCTCAGGGCATCCGAGATCTGGAGCAGTAAGTGCACAATCACTTCCATGTGCAGCACGGGGAACTGGGACCTCTGCCAGAGAGAGAAAATGCAGACACAGAAGAAAATGTGCCCTGACACTAGAGTGCTTTGTGATTTCCAGTCTTCTGTTTAATCTTCACAGCCACCTGGTATGCTCCCATTCTACAGATGGGGCGCCTCAAGCTCAGAGAGGTTAAAAGACAGGCCTAAGGTCCCACTAACCCAGGCCCTCTAGCTCCAAACCTGGGCTCCCTTCCTTCCACTGAGCTGCTTTATTCCATAAAAAATTAGGACAAAATTCTCAGTGTTCGATATATGTACCCAGAGTTGGTCTGAAGAAAAGTAGCAAGGAAAGTCCTCCCTGCCAGCAGCCAACCTCGCTGCCCTGTCCCCTTCCTATCTAGACCCACGCAGCTAGGGGACCCGGATGCTCACAGGAGCCTGCAGGATGCAGAGAAGGAGCTCAGCCTCTAGTCCACGCAGATGAACGGCAAAGTTGATCCAAAGACATACATTAACTCTCACCAACTTAACAAGCTGTCACCCTGAGTCTCTCCCCCACAGCAATGGCATTTTTAAGGTAATGCCCTCATCAAAGAAAACAGAAATCAGAGGGTCAGTAGGAGCACCCCATATGTAAGGGAAGGCAGGCCATTCTGGGAAGGGCCCTTCTGCAGTCCTACCCAAGATTTTTAGAAAAAAGGGCATGGAGAAAAGGGCCTAATGGAGGGGAAAAAAAAAGGCCTAATCCTCCAGGAGCTCCTAGAAGCCATGTCTCAACTCAAAGCCCACTTCCCAGACCGTCTACTGGCCCTAGAAGGCATCTCCCGACCCTAGACACATATGACAGGCGGGAGAGGAGTGGTAAAGGCTTCTGAGTGAACAAGTCACAGTGAAGTGAAATGAGTAAGTGAAAATGCAAGAAAACCAAAGCTGGTGGCAGTTAGATCACAGCCAGCCAGAAATGCAGCAGTGTTATCTGGTTGGCTGAGCTCTCGCATGTCTGGCAAGGATGCAGGACGACTCACAACAGTAACATCAAACTGGTTCCAGCCATGTGCCTATCGGCCTGAAACAGTGCGTAACACAGCCCCGTAAAATAAAACAACGAAGAGACTCATCTTCCATGCATGTACAAGTGGCAAATCTACCATTGGGGTGGGGACAGAGCTGGGAGGAAGGCAGGGAAGAAAGGCAGCCAGAGGAAAAGGCACAGAAACGGCCAATTACTCGCTCGTGGAGGACACTGAAGAGCGTGCCAATGGTGATGCGCTCGTATACGAGGCGGGTCTTCTCCAGGTCCTGGGACAGACACACAGCCATCAGCTGCAGCAGGTGGGGGTGCCGCAGTTTGCTACAAAAGAAAAGAAGCTTCGGATGGAGTGGAGGAGCACAGGACACGATGAAAACACAGATGATGTCCTGTTTTGTCTTGAAATGTGTACAAAACGAATACAATCTTTCTAAGAAAACAGGATGGGTCTCTACGGTGGAATCTGGGGTCCCACACTGATTACTCCCTGAGGGCCGAGTCATCAACCACAAGGATGCTGCCAGGACCTAGTGATCAAGGCCCCTGCACATTCAGCATCATCATCTGAGATCCCAACAGCCACCCGAAAGAAACGTATTCCTATCACCACTTTAGAAATGATTCAGAAACATCAGGAACTGGGCCCAGGCTTCCTTCTCATTTGCTCTCACACCAAAGTTGACCATGTCTGCACAGAAGGTCTTCAGACCTGTGCATCACACAGCCCCAAACAGGATGGGCCTCAAGAGCCGTTGCAGGAGAATGAGCTGGGCCTAGAAGCTGGACCCCCCAAAGTAGGTGCTACGGAATTGCAGGAAGACATTGTAACCCTAGAAGATCAGCTAGCACAGGATCATAATTGATTGGATAACATTTATGTGAAAACAACTGAATGGATGCCGTTTGTGTGGCTGATTGGATATTCCTTGTATGAGAACAGTTGAGTGGACAGCATGTGAATGAGAACACTTGGTGGAATATACAAAACAAAAGGAGTTCCAAACAAAAGTACAAAACAGCTGATGGGTTCTGTTGATAAGCTCAATACCTCCTTCCTTATCCCATATGACCCTCCGTCTATAAAGTCTGATGCCACTAATGAACTTCAGCTTTCAACCATCGGTCATGGTCCACCTGTGCTATTATAGGCTCCGTGCACCAAGTCCATCGCAGCAGGACAGTGACTTGGAGTTGCTAACACAGTTGAGACTCTCACCACCACTGTCCCAATCCCTCAGGCTTTTCACCAATTCCCTTTTCTCTTTTGGTAGCCCGTGGAAATCAAGTCAATCAATTCCCAAAGTCAGTAAATTCTGAGGCTGAGAAACATAACAGGTCTACAGGGATGCTGGGTTTGTAAAGTGACCTGGACACAGGACAGATGGGGTCTCCTGGCTCACCTGCTGTGCTCCTGCTCGGCAATTAGCAAGTCTGCCAGTCGCAACCTGCTGCAGCGCTGTTGGGTGGCTTGAAGATTCAGCTCCTTCACTGTGACCCTGCTCCCGCTCCACACCAAGCTACAAGGGCAGGAGAAAAGCTGAGCAGCCAACTCCAGCAAGCCAGCTTTCCCGGCCAGGGACCAGAGAAGTGGGGTTCACACAGTCCCTGGAATCAACTGGGTGACCTACTCAGCAGGGAGCCAAACAAGCCTGGGACCATTGCTAAAGTACCCTGCAGAATCAGATGCCCTGCAAGAAGTTACTAAAGGATTCAAGGAAACCAGTGACTTAATCAGTTCTGTACAGACAGTGGCACCAGCAGTGTGGGGAATGGACAGGACAGGGCATGCATTGTCTAGGAAGCGGTAGGCCAGTCAGGAAGAAGAATACTGATGTCCTGAGTAAAGGCAATGGGAAAGAGCAGGAGGGGACTTGACAACATGTCTACAGCCCTGGCAGGAAAACAAGGAGCATACATGAAGGGCACACTGGGCACGGGGATCTAGAGGTCATCGTGCCAGCACATGGTAGAAGGTTAAGAAATGTATTTCTGGGCCCAGCACGATAGCCTAGCGCCAGAATCCCATATGGGTGCCAATTCTAATCCCGGTGGCTCCACTTCCCATCCAGCTCCCTGCTTGTGGCCTGGGAAAGCAGTCGAGGACGGTCCAAAGATCCGGGACCCTGCACCTGCGTGGGAGACCTGGAAGAAGCCACTGGATCCTGGCTCTGTATTGGCTCAGCTCCAGCCACTGCAGCCGCTTAGGGAATGAACCATCAGACGGAAGATATTTCTCTCTGTCTCTCCTCCTCTCTGTACATATCTGACTTTGCAATAAAACATAAATAAATCTTTTTTTAAAAAATGTATTTCTTGGGGCTGGCACGATGGCTCAATTAACTAATCCTCTACCCCCAAGCGCCGGCATCTAATATGGGTTCTGGTTCAGGTCCCAGTTGTTCCACTTCCCATCCAGCTCCCTGCTTATGCCCTGGAAAAGCAGCGGAGGATGGCCCAAAGCCTTGGGACCACATACCTCCATGGGAGACCTGGAAGAGAATTCTAGGCTCCTGGCTTCGGATCAATTCAGTTCCAGTCATTATGGCCATCTGGGGAGTGAACCAGCAGATGGAAGAGATTTCTCTGTCTCTCCTTCTCTCTTTAAATCTGCTTTTCCATCCAATAAAATAAGTCTTTTCAAAAGAAAAATAAGGTATTTCTTATCAGCAGAAATAAAATTCAGGGCCACGTTGGCCAAGAGACCTTGGTCAGGACACTGATGTGATCACACAGGGTTTGGGTTTCCAGGGACTAAGAACACCCCAGGAACTAGGATCTCTGCTGGATGGGGCTGGTGAGGACTCCTGCCGATGCCTGAGTCAGCTTCTATAGGAGTTGGTATCAGATACACAGTGATCCCCACTAAGCAGAGAGGTCTACTACTGTCATGCGTCAGCTCTCAATAGTTGTTCTTCCCACAGAGAACACCAGGCGGATCATTTGGTGTCACAGCAGCAGAGGGTGTGAGGGATGCCACTAATACCCAGAAGACAGACACAAGCGACACAGTTAATGATCCTACTGTGTTGTCCTCAGCAGCCGAAAATGGCCAAAAATGTCAATGGTGTTTGGGAAAGGGAACCCTAATTTAGACATACAGTCTTCAGTGTCCCCATAAGGAAGCCACATGCAGCCAATCTCCCTGGGGCCTCCCACTGGTCCGCTCCCACTTACTTGGTCATGACCATATAGGGGCCACTGAAGAAGGAGAAAGTTGGCTCATCATCAGCTTGAATCACTTCCTTTTCTCCAATTATGGGAAGAGATCCCAGATAGGCAAGTTGTGTCCCCCCTGTGAGATAAAACTGAAACAAAACAAAACAAAACAAAACAAAAAGCAGCTTCAAATTGCGTGGTGAAAAGAGGAGAAGCAGCGGACCTCCAGCCAGTTAACAAAAATGATCAAGCTATTACTGACAGACTGGACACTGCCCTGCTCTGAACATCACTCCTACTCTTTAATTGGTATCATCTTTTAACTCCTTGGGAAATGCAGCAAGCTTTTAATATTCTCTCCCTTTTGTTAATAAATAGTGGTTCACAGAAAGAAATCAGATGCATGCTGAAAACTCCATGGCTGGAACTGAGGCACCAGCTGTGCCCCCCAAAAAAACCCAAGCCTGTTGGTGCAGCCAGAGACACCCCTCCTTCCTCTGGCTCCCTGGGTTGCCTCCACAAAGAAAGCTGTCTTCAGCAGCAGGCAAACATCACTCAGCTACCCAGCAGTGCAGAACTGCCAACTCAAAAGAGACCATTTGCAATCAAAACATTTCTCAGCTTAAAAAAAAAAAAAAAATCAGCTTCTTAAAATTCCAACCATGCTCCTGAACTCCATTCCTTTTTGGGTAGATTTATGTGTGGTTCCCTCAGTGGGAATTACACAATCATTTCCTAAGTTTTCCAAAACTAGTGTAGAGTCACTACAGGAATTCTCTACGGCTTTCTCTATGTTAGTAAGAACGGGAACACAAAGAGACAATTTACTCTCAAAAGAGGAAAACCATTACTTCAGTGAAGGAAGGGATGGAGTTGGGCAAGGGCAAGAGATGGCTTAGCTCTGTAAATGCTGTCAGTGGTAATCTCTTACCTTCCCAAAGCCAAAGCTGTAGATATTTTTAGCTGAAATGACCCCAGCTTTAAGCAATCGGTTAGGAGAGCCATTCGAGTTTCTAGAAATGTTTAAAACAGAGAGAAAAGACAAATTAATCATTCATCTCCAGTGGAACAATGCTGAAGTAAGTTTTCAGAATGTGGGGCCCAGCGTGATAGCAGTTAAGGTCCTCTTCTTGAACTGCCAGGATCCCATATGGGCGCCGGTTCTAATCCCAGCAACTCCACTTCCCATCCAGCTCCCTGCTTGTGGTCTGGGAAAGTAGGAGATGATGGCCCAAAGCCTTGGGACCCTGCATCTGTGTGGGAGACCCGGAGGAGGTTTCTGGCTCCCGGCTCCGGATTGGCACAGCACCAGTCACTTGGGGAGTGAATCACCGGATGGAAGATCTTTCTCTCTGTCCCTCCTCCTCTCTGTACATCTGCTTTTCCAATAAAAATAAATAAATCTTAAAAAAAAAAAGTTTTCAGAAGGTGGAAAAGCTTTTGTCTTTACTATGTGATATTAAAATGTAACTTTTTTTTTAAAGATTTATTTTTATTTTCATTACAAAGTCAGATATACACAGAGGAGAAGAGGCAGAGGGGAAGATCTTCCGTCCAATGATTCACTCCCCAAGTGAGCCACACTCCCCAAGTGGACCACAACGGCCGGTGCTATGCCGATCCGAAGCTGGGGAACCTCTTCCAGGTCTCCCACAGGGGTGCAGGGTCCCAAGACTTCGAGCCGTCCTCAACTGCTTTCCCAGGCCACAGCAGGGAGCTGGATGGGAAGTGGAGCTGCCAGGATTAGAACCGGCGCCCATATGGGATCCTGGAGCATTCAAGGCGAGGACTTTAGCCACTAGGCCACGCCGCCGGGCCCTACAATGTAACTTTTCAACATTACTCTCACTGTGGAAGTACCGGTGGTGTGGCAAGCAGCCTCTTTGAGCACCCTGTGCTTCTCACTCCTAGGAATAAGTGCCCTTGTAGAGTTCTCACAAGTTAGACTGAGCTTCACCCAGTAGGACATTACAGAAATGACAGTGTCACTTTCAAAGTTGGAACCACACAAGCTTCTGCCTCCATCTCTCTTACATCACGTCTTCCGGGCTATTCAACGAACTCTTTTCTTTTACGAACTCTTTTCTTTTTTTTTTCTTTTTTTTTTTTTAAAGATTTTTTTATTGTTATTGGAAAGCAGGATATACAGAGAGGAGGAGAGACAGAGAGGAAGATCTTCCATCCGATGTTTCACTCCCCAAGTGAGCTGCAACGGGCCGGTACGCGCCGATCCGATGCCGGGACCTGGAACCTCTTCCGGGTCTCCCACGCGGGTGCAGGGTCCCAAAGCTTTGGGCCGTCCTCGACTGCTTCCCCAGGCCACAAGCAGGGAGCTGGATGGGAAGTGGAGCTGCCGGGATTAGAACCGGCGCCCATATGGGATCCCGGGGCTTTCAAGGCGAGGACTTTAGCCGCTAGGCCATGCCGCCGGGCCCTATTCAACGAACTCTTAACAGAGCTTCTTTCACTCTGAAAATGGCCAGTGTTGATGACGAGCAACAAAGTCACCTGCATTTGGGTAAACAGCCTATGAGGAAAAGCTTCCTTTCCTAAATCATTCTCGTCAAGATACAAGACCCTTTGGGCCCGGCGGCGTGGCCTAGCGGCTAAAGTCCTCGCCTTGAAAGCCCTGGGATCCCATATGGGCGCCGGTTCTAATCCCGGCAGCTCCACTTCCCATCCAGCTCCTTGCTTGTGGCCTGGGAAAGCAGTCGAGGACGGCCCAATGCGTTGGGACACTGTACCCGCGTGGGAGACCCGGAAGAGGTTCCAGGTTCCCGGCATCGGATCGGCGCGCACCAGCTCGTTGCGGCTCACTTGGGGAGTGAATCATCGGACGGAAGATCTTCCTCTCTGTCTCTCCTCTGTGTATATCTGGCTGTAATAAAATGAATAAATCTTTAAAAAAAAAAAAAAAAAATACAAGACCTTTGGAATCAATGCAGTGGCGTATCAGACTAATCATTTGCCCTGAGGCACTGGTGTCTCATCTGGGCACCAGTTCATGTCCTGGCTGCTCCACTAGCCATCCAGCTCCCTCTATGGCATGGGGAAGTCGTTGAGGGTGGCCCAAAGCCTTGGGATCCTGCACCCGCATGGGAGACCTCCTGGCTCCTGATCAGCTCAGCTCTACCCGTTGAGGCCAATTGTAGAGTAGAATCAGCAGAAGGAAGATCTCTGTCTCTATACTTCCTTGTCTGTGTAAAGTTTGCCTTTCGAATAAAAATAAATACATGTTAAGAAAAAAGAAGGAAGAAAGAGAAAGAAAGGAAGAAAGAAGGTAAGAATGAAGAAAGGAAGGAAGAGGTAAAGAAAAGAGTGGAGGCAGGGAAGAAAGTGAAAGAGAGAGAAACAGACTGACTGACTTTAGCCAAGTGGCTAAAGTCCTCACCTTGCTCGCACTGGGATCCCATATGGGCGCCGGTTCTAACTCTGGCTGCTCCACTTCCAATTCAGTCCCTGCCTGTGGTCTGGGAAAGCAGTCAAGGATGGCCCAACACCTTGGCACCCTGCACCTGTGTGGGAGACCTGGAAGAGGTTCCAGGCTCCTGGCTCCTGGCTTTGGATCAGCTCAGCTCTAGCCATTATAGCCACTTGGGGAGTGAACCAGTGGATGGAAGATCTTCCTTTCTGTATCTCTTTGTCTCTGTATATCTGGCTTTCAATAAAAATAAATAAATCTTTAAAAAAAAAAAAAAAAGAAAGAAAGACTGGCCTTCATGTTTAGGCCCCAAACATCCACGAGTAGCCACTTCCTACCCAAAGGAACAGACTTTGGGCTGGCAATGACAGTGGGAGCCCTCCACCCCCTGCTGTGGAGCCAGGGCCTTCCCATGTGGTGCTCTTTGGAGGGTGAGAGTTCTGTTGAAGCAAACGAGTTTACTGATCTCTCCCAGTACCCTGGCTTACAGCCTGAGTTCAGGCCAGCATTTCTTGCTCTGTAACCTAAATTTCTCAGTCTATGTCTGTTTCATTCACCTTGGCTGGAGGCAGGGTTGCTAACCAGTCATCTACAGACACGTATTGTTCATATCTCTCAGTCCAGTGCTTATCTTTCCTTCCCCCCACAGTAAGGAATCTATCCGACGGCCACTGATCCCAGATCTGAAGGGCCAACTTGACTTCAGGAATCTGTGGTTTCTTTACATTAAAAATGGGATGGGGTGCATTCACATTCTATTCTCTTCCTTCTTCCCACATTTCCTTTCTTTCTTCCTTCCTTCACCCACTCTCCCACCCCTGCCTTTCTTTCTTTTTAAACTTTTTATTGATCTGAAATGCAGAGGCCCTTGAGGCAATCGCATTCCATACTGGTGGCTAGTTCTGCTTCCAACTCCAGCTTCCCGTTAATGTGCACTGGCAGCAAGTGCCAGCTCAAGGAGTGGCGAATCAGGCACCCAGGCGAGAAATCCTGGCTCCTGGCTTCGGCTTGGTTGAGTCCTGGTTGCTGCAAGCATTTGGTAAGTGACTCTTCTGGGGGAGATGGTTCTTTCATTCTCTCTCTACCTTTCAAATCAATAAAAATTTCAAAAATAGCTAAAGAAACTATAAGTTACATGTGTAGGGTCCTTTTTTCTGCTTAGTAGTAAGGGGGCACTCTTAAATGATCCAGGAGATGACTAGAGGCAGCCAGCTGCCCTGCTGGGTAAGGACTTCCTGCTGGGCTCCCTAGACTGAGTCCTCTGCTAACCACAGGATGGCTCCCACTAAGGCACACATCCTTCTCCTCCCCTGAGAGGCAGGGGCGGTGGCCCAAGGTGCTCCTCCAGTTGTCCTTAGCCAGCGGAGTTCACCCCTTTGGGTTGGCCAGAGTCCAGATGCTGTGGATTTTCCCACAAGGAGGCTGGTGGGTACCTGACATCCCGCTCTGCTCAACATTGCACTCACCCCTGCATAAGTCCCCCAAACCAGGGTGGGCTGCAGACGAGTCGCTGCGGGGAGTCCACCTTCTTCAGGAGGTCATAAGAGAATCCCTGGATGATGGCCTGCATGTGCGAGGCACAGCGCTGCATGAACTCCACCATCTGTAACACAGCACAAGACCCTGAGCATACACCATGTCAAGTTTCCATGGCAACGGGAGCGCCAGTGTATAGATGAATGGCTGAGGAGCCCATGGCCCCTGACAGTGAGACACCTGGGAAAGTGAGGGCCCGGGGCATTTTCTACAGGTACAGAAGGTATCCAGAGAGAAGCTTGGAAGCAATGATCTCTTCCACGTCACTCTTTGAACAGATGAGGAAACTGAGGGAAATGGAGTGAATCCCTTATCCAGAGCACAAGAGCAGATGGCACTCCACACGGAGGTGCCAGCTCTGTGCATGGTCTTTATGTTTTACAGCTGCTCTTCATTCACACCTGCTAATGTGTGGCCTCAGGCACGCTAATGTCTATAGGCCTTAGTTTCAGTATCTATGAAAAGAAAATCAAAGCACCTACCCGAGAGATTAGTGTCAAGATTAGATGAGCTAAAACAAAAACAAAACAGCATTCCTAACTGTAAAGGGACATTGTAACCCCAGAAGGTCAGGGAGCACAGGATTACAACTAATAGGATAATATTTATATGAAAACAACCGAGTGGGTACCATTCATACAGCTTAATGGATATCATTAGTATGAGAACAGTTGAGTGGACAGCATGTGAATGAGAACACTTAGTGGAATATACAAAAGAGTTCCCAACAAAGAGTTGATGGGTTTTGTTGATAAGCTCAATACCTCCTCCCTTATCCTATATGAGCCTCAGTCTATAAAGTCTGATGCCACTAATAAACTTCATCAGAGTTTATCAGAGTCCACGTGTTTATTATAGGCTCCGTGCACCAAGTCCATCACTGCAGGACGACACCTAACAATATCTGACTCACTTCAGTCCATCAGACTTCAAAGTAGAGTTGTTCTCCCTCCCCACTGAACAGCTGACTGGAAAGGTTCCCTGGACTTTGGGGTGTAACAGCTGGTTAACCTGCTTCGATCCAGGTCAATAGTAAGATATGGCAAGTTCTGCGCTGTGTCCTGGGGCCAATGCTCCCCCTCCCCCAGAAAATGGCAACCAAACAGGGCCCAGTCTTACCGGGGTGCTGCGCTCCTTCCCTGCCGCCAAGGCCCAGGTCTGCGGATTTTGCCCCTTCTCGTCATGGAGCCGCAGGTCACCACCTGCATCCAGCAATTTGCTAAGGATCCACTGATTTCCAGAGAATGCTGCTGCATGGACAGGGGTGCTCCCATCAAAGCAGCGACTGCGGGGAGGACGGTGCAATGAGTACCCACAGCAACACTCTGCCCTGCCATGGCGAGGGGTCTCCAAGCATCTGGTGCTCTGCAGAAGCCATCCTCGGCAATGAAGGTTCTTATTTTTTTTTGAAGCTTTATTCATTCCGGGCCCAGTGCAGTCGCCTAGCTGCTAAAGTCCTCGCCTTGAACACGCTGGGATCCCATATGGGTGCCAGTTAATCCCGGCAGCCACGCTTCCCATCCAGCTCCCTACTTCTGGCCTGGGAGGACAGTTCAGGTTGGCCCAAAGCCTTGGGACCCTACACCTGCATGGGAGACCTGGAGGAGGTTCCTGGCTCCTGGTTTCAGATCGTTGCAGCACTGACCATTGCAGTCGCTTGGGGAGTGAATCATCAGACGGAAGATCTTCCCCTCTGTCTCTCCTCCTCTGTATATATGACTTTGCAATAAAAAAATTATATATATATATTATAGAATGCATATTACATGTTATATATTTATATATGCAATTATATATATATTATATATATACATATACAGAGAGAGAAAAGAAGAGAAACAGAGAGGAAGATCTTTCATCCGATAAAATAAATAAATAAATCTTAAAAAAAAAGTCATAGCAAGTAAAGCCACCTCTCAGGATGCCACCATTCCATATGGGCACCGGTGGGAGTCTCAGCTGCTCCATTTCTGATGCAGCTCCTGGCTAATGCAGCTGGGAAAGCCAAAGTGTTCAGGCCTCTAACAACCCCAAGGCCGACCCTGATTGGAACCCCTAGCTCTTTGCTTCTATGTGACTCAGCCCTAACCATGTTATCTGGGGGTGAACCAGCAGAAGAATGGAAGACTTCTCTCGTGCTCTCTTCCAAATAAATATATTTTTTTCTTTAAAGATTTATTTATTGGGCCTGGCGGCGTGGCCTAGCGGCTAAAGTCCTCGCCTCAAACACCTCGGGATCCCACATGGGCGCCGGTTCTAATCCCGGCAGCTCCACTTCCCATCCAGCTCCCTGCTTCTGGCCTGGGAAAGCAGTCGAGGACAGCCCAATGTTTTGGGACACTGCACCCGCGTGGGAGACCAGGAAGAGGTTCCTGGTTCCCGGCATTGGATCGGCACACACTGGCCCGTTGCGGCTCACTCGGGGAGTGAATCATCCGACAGAAGATCTTCCTCTCTGCCTTTCCAACAAATAAATAAAATTTTTTAAAGATTTATTTATTTTTTTTATACAAAGTCAGATATACAGAGAGGAGGAGAGACAGAGAGGAAGATCCTCCATCCAACGACTCACTCCCCAAGCAACCGAGACAGCTGGAGCTGAGCCAATCCGAAGGCAGGAGCTTCTTCTGGGTCTCCCATGCAGGTGCAGAATCCAAGGCTTTGAGCCACCCAGGGCTGCTGGGATTAGAACCGATGTCCATATGGGATCCCAGCACATTCAAGCAAGGACTTTAGCCGCTAGGCCACCGTGCCAGGCCCATAAGTACAACATTTTAAAACTGATTTTTTATTGGAAAGGCAGATTTACAGAAAGGAGAGAAAGATCTTTTATCTGCTGGTTCAGTTCCATGAGCTGATCCAAAGTCAGGGGCGCCAGGAGCATCTTCAGGGTCTCCTGCATAGGCACAAGGTCCCAAAGCTAGGGGCCAGCTTCCACTCCTTTTCCAGCTTAAAAACAGGGAGATGGGTGGGAAGTGGATCAGCCAGAATGAACAGGTACCCACATGGGAACGTGGAGAATTAGCCAACTGGCAATTTGCTTTGGGTCCCAAATACATAAATTTTTAAAAAAATCAAAAAGGCCTTGCAAAAACAGTTATGAGATGTTCCATACCACTGATTCATTACATTGCATTTTTTTTTCAGCGATAATGTGAATCTTTTCAGCCATAACTAAACAATTAAGGCAGAAGTCAACCTTTCTTGGCAAATCCACAAAAAATACTAATTGGTGAAAACGAATTGTGGGGAATGTAAACTGCCTAACTAAACAGAAAATCATGCCAACATCAACCTTACCTTGCCATATCAACATAAACACAAAAATTACAAAACTGGTACCCAACTCAACCTCTACTTACTGATTTGGATCTGATCCATGAGCCACCAGAACATCAACTAACTTTGTCAGTCCTAATAACGCAGCAACAAAAAGTGCAGTCTGACCCAGGGAGTTAACTGCATCAACATAAACTCCTGCAAACAAAAGTAAAAATGACTTACTAGCCTTCCCAGGAATCCCCTAAATCTTGCCTGCAAACTAATAGCTTAAGCAGCCTTACCACCTCTTTCCATTCCAGACCTCCACACTGCAAGTGACTTACAATCAACAGCTTTAATTAGTAACGTTTGGTTTAGGAAACCACTCAGATTGCATCCTCCCCCTCTCACTCTCCTACAAGGAGAGAAGAACGATCATCAATGGCAAGTGGCAGTTGCACAAAAGCAACACCAAAAGCCAGCTTCACGCTCAGGAGAGGATGCTAAAACTCCTCCTCGTGGTTTCCGGTGCTCTACACGATCAGAGAAACTTCTCTAGTCACAGACTATAGAAATGATCCCTGAAAGTATAGTCTTAACGAGCAATGTCTTGTCTTCCCAACGTGTACAACACTCACACACATTTTGTTGATGGCTAGTTGATGTTACAACACATTATTTTGCTTCATTTATACATAACGTTTTTGATAGTCATATCTCACTACAGAAATTTAATTAAGTATTTTCACTGCTGATATTTTAGTATTCGAAGACCTGTCTGGCTGTCGCGGTAATTAGCATACAATTGCAAGTAGCCAATCACTCACCAGTCTGCTCTCTCCGGTCCCGCCCACCGGCTGGGCTGACTCGGTTACACAGACGCTGCCTGGTGCCCGACGCGACAGCCGCAAAGGCCAGTGTATTCCGGCACCCGCGCGCTGGGCTTCCAGGGCAGCAGGCGTCCAAGTGCTTGGGACCCTGTTATCCACACGGGAGACCTGCACGGGGTTTCTGGGCTCCGGGCCAACTCTAGCCATTACGGCCATTGGACAGTAAATCAGCAGATGGAAGATCTAGCTCTGCCCGTTAAACACATAAAATCTAAAAGACATGACGTAATCAGAACATAATAGTCCAAGAAACTAAGCAGGGCACTCTGTTAACTCCCCTGCTCAGTTGCTTTCTATCTCTTGAATTACAGTCTCCAAACTTTTTAACATTCTTTTTATTTTTTACTATTTATTTATTGTTACTTTATTTTGATCATATTCTTTTTTTAAAGATTTATTCACTTTATTGGAAAGTCAGATATACACAGAGGAGGAGAGACAGAGAGGAAGATCTTCCGTCCGATGATTCACTCCCCAAGTGACCGCAATGGCCGGTGCGCGCCGATCTGAAGCCGGAACGAAGAACCTCCTCCAGGTCTCCCACATGGGTGCAGGGTCCCAATGCATTGGGCCATCCTCGACTGCTTTCCCAGGCCACAAGCAGGGAGCTGGATGGGAAGTGGAGCTGCCGGGATTAGAACCGGCGCCCATATGGGATCCCGGGGTGTTCAAGGCGAGGACTTCAGCCGCTAGGCCACGCCGTCGGGCCCATATTTTGATCATCTTTACATAGTTGATTGGGGCACAAAGGTTCAAGGGCTACAGGAAAGCAGGTAAGACTATTTCCACATTTTTTTCCTGTATCTGGGGTAAACGGTAGGTAAAGGGAGAAGCCCCTCCCAGCCTCCCACCCACCCCAGGTCCCCGATGTGGCCATGCCCCGAGGGTCCTGCTCAAGTGGTTTTGATAGTCCAACACTTCTGAATTGCTGCCAATCTCGCCATTCCAAGCATGAATAAATCTCTCCAGAATCCCTTAGCTGACATAGTCCACCTTAAGTGAGTTTCCATTTGCCCAATCTCTTGAGTTACAATCTCCAAACTATTTCACATTTTTAAAATGTGAAACATTTTAAAATTAAACATTAAAACATTTTAAAATTAAAACATTAAAACATTTATTTTTATTGGAAAGGCAGCTCTACCGAGGAGAAAAATCTCCCACCCGTTGATTCATTCCCCAGATGGCCACACGGCTGGATCCTCTTCTGGGTCTCCCACCCGGGTGCAGGGTCCCAAGGCTTTGGGCCGTCCTCGACTGCTTTCCCAGGCCACAAGCAGGGAGCTGGATTGGGACTAGAACCCGCGAAACTTTAGCCAGGGCAAGACCACTTTTCACATTCTAAGCCATCTCCCCCTCAGTGACTTTTATGTGTACTCCAAAATAACCATGACCTAATCGTACATTGTGAAACCCTCTGCTGCCTCCTAAGGTGCATTAACGAGGTGAGCTAATTCCAATCCACACTGAAGGCAAACGCAGACCAGATTTACTGGAGATGATCAGAACTGAAAAGACACAGCCATATGTCAACAACCAGAGAACCTCAGATTAGAGTGTTACCCCAAGGCACAAAGAGTTAACTCACTTTAAAAAAAAAAGCATAGTTTTTTAACTTTATTTTTAGATTTGACAAAAATCAACTATAATTTTCTATAGAGGGCCTGGCACGATGGCGTAGTGGTTAAGGTCCTCGCCTTGCAAGTCCTGGGATCCCATATGGGCGCCGGTTCTAATCCCGGCAGCTCCACTTCCCATCCAGCTCCCTGCTTGTGGCCTGGGAAAGCAGTCGAGGATGGCCCAATGCATTGGGACCCTGCACCCATGTGGGAGACCCACAGGAAGCTCCTGGCTCCTGGCTTCAAATTGGCTCAGCTCCAGCCGTTGCGGTCACTTGGGGAGTGAATCATCGGATGGAAGATCTTCCTCTCTGTCTCTCCTCTCTGTATTTCCGCCTTTCCAATAAAAATAAAATAAGTCTTGAAAAAAAATGTTTTTCTATAGAAAAAAGTCATCTTTTTTTTTTTACATTATTGACATCACACACTGTATGTTTGCCGAGAAACATATGCATTAAAATAGAAATCAAAGTTATTTGTTCGGTAAATTCAAATTTAAACTTTGTACCTGGAAAGAAAAAATATATATATATAAGAAAAAGCCCTGGTCATGTGTAATCTACACATGAAAAACTCCACAACTCTTGATTCAATGAAGATTGTGCTGAAGGTGCTGCAGCCGGCACTGCTTCTCTCACTACTTCCAGTTACCTCTGACCTTTCCTGGTTAATCCACAAAATAGCTGTGCACTGATGGTGGAGAGAGTGGGCAGTGGGCAGTGGGCAGTGGGCAAGAGAGTGGCAATGCACAGAGATAGATTTAACAAGTGTTAACACATCCAAGCTCCTCAAAGGCCCTAAACAGCCATGGTGTCAAAACTTGAGATTTGGAATTCAATCTGGGAACTCAATAAGAAAAGGCTAGAACAATACTCCAGAGTGTGTCTGTATCCATAGCACAGGCACTAAGTAATTTCTAATATAAAGAAAAAAGGCTATATCTTACTTTATATCATATATTATATCTTTAATATAAAGAAAAAAGAAAAAAAGACACCCTGGTACGATGCTTGTGGGAATGTCGACTAGTATAATCATTATGTAAGACAATGAAGAGCTTCCTTAGAAACTGAAACAGGCCTATCAGATGATGCAGCCATCACACTACTGTGAATTTATCCAGAGAAAATTAAGTCAGCATATGAAAGAATTAATTGTACTCTAATGTTTACTACAGCTGAATTCACCATAGCTAAGAAAAGGAGTCAGGCCATATGTCCATCAACTTAAGAGTAAATAAAATGTGGTATATTTATACTACGAAGTACTACTCAGATAAAAACGAATGAACTACTGTCCTTTTCAACAAAACACAATTGCAGCCTGCAATACTAAGCGGGAATAACCCAGTTCCAATATTCTGTTTTCTCCAGTATGTGACAGTACATAGAATCATACTATCATATAAACATAGTATCATAGAATGCAAAAATATAAAAATGAAATTGACATGTGACTTGATCATCCATACTTTTCTCTTGAATATTATGCTTAATAGGCATTAAGCTTGTGACATTAAGATAACTTAAGTGTGTTATTATAAAAAGTAAAGATGAAAAGGTAGGAAGGATGAGAAATGAGAGAAAAAAAGAGATTAAAATGCTACATAAAACTTGTTTCTCTAAGAGGAAAAAAAAACGAGGGAGAGACTAAAACTAACATTTCGTGTCCAGAGAGACACAGGATGCGTAGTGGAGCCTCCGGGACAAGAACAGGTTCTGATACGGTACCCAGAGAACTTCACCTGCTATGCTACCTATTGGAGAACAGAAACTGCTCTAGGTCTCGCCACAAAAAAACACCAAGGTTCTCTCTCAACAACGTTTAGTTGAGAAAACCACTCAGATTGCATCCTCCCCCTCTCACTCTCCTACAAGGAGAGAAGAACGATCATCAATGGCAAGTGGCAGTTGCACAAAAGCAACACCAAAAGCCAGCTTCACGCTCAGGAGAGGATGCTAAAACTCCTCCTCGTGGTTTCCGGTGCTCTACACGATCAGAGAAACTTCTCTAGTCACAGACTATAGAAATGATCCCTGAAAGTATAGTCTTAGCCTCCTCCCCCGCGACCCTGTGAGCCTAACCCCAACACACACTTTTAAGTGGCGGTGAGATACTGTCAGCTCACCTCCTAGCACTGCCACACAGATACACCCTCAAAGTCTTGTTTCACAAACAACTTGCAAAAGAACTTTCCCAACAGCTCTGAGAATGCGTGAAAAAAAGGAAAAAATGAACAATCGCGTCAAGTTCCCTGATTAACATTTGACAGGCCCGACAGCCAATCAGAAGTAACTCTTATGGCTCTAAAGAAACTTCCAGATTAGTTAAATCAAAGGGTGTGACTAGAAAAAAAAAACACAAATGATTTTCCTAATCTTCAATATGACAGAACGCTTGTGAGGCAGCTTTTTTTGTTTTTTAACAGTGAAGTTTCTCAGTTTTGAAAACCAACAGGTCAGATATTGTAAAAATGGTGCTTTTTGAGCCCAGTACAACAGCCTAGCAACTAAATCCCTGCCTTGAACGCTCCAGGATCCCACATGATCCCGTTTTAATCTCTTCTGCTCCACTTCCCAGCCAGCTCCCTGACTGTGGCCTGGGAAAGCACCCACAACCAAAACCCGGAAGAGGCTCCTGCCTTTGGCTTGGCTCAACTCTGGCCATTGTGGCGTGAATCAATGGATGGAAGATTTTTCTGTCTCCCCTCTCTGTAAATCTGCCCTTCCAATACAAATAACACATTTATTAAACAAGTGCATGAGAAATTTTAAGATTTATTTATTGTTGGGCCCAACACAATAGCTCAATGGCTAAATCCTCGCCTTGTGAGAACAGTTACCACATGTAGGCACTGGTTCTTAGTTGTTCTGCTTCTCATCCAGCAACCTATTTGCGCTCTGAAAAATCAGTGGAGGATGGTCTAAAGCCTTGGGCTTCTGCATTCATCTGGGAAACCTGGAAGAAGCTCTTTGCTTCAGATAAACCTAATACCATGCATTAAATTTAAATATACTTAACCACATATCATTAATATATAAATATAACAATTTGCAAATTAATATTTTTCTTGCTATTCATTTTCCCACTCTGTAATGCCAACATTTTACTTTAAAATACATTTATCGGGGGCCCAGCGGCGTGGCCTAGAGGATAAAGTCTTCAACAGGATCCCATGTGGGTGCCAGTTCTAATCCTGGCAGCTCCACTTCGCATCCAGCTCTCTGCTTGTGGCCTGGGAAAGCAGTTGAGGATGGTCCAAAGCCTTGGGTTCCTGCACCCACGTGGGACATTTGGAGGAAGCTCTTGGTTCCTGATTTTGGACCTTGTGGTATAAACATAGGATGGAAGATCTTCTCTCCGTTAACATATCTTGAAGGTCTTCTGTGTCACAATACACAAACAAGAGGACGGCATTGCAACTAACCATCAGGACAAACACCAAGCCTTAAAACCACTGCCAGTATATAAACCAGAAAAACTAATAGGAAACCACTCAGATTACATCCTCCCCCTCTCACTCTCCTACAAGGAGAGAAGAACGATCATCAATGGCAAGTGGCAGTTGCACAAAAGCAACACCAAAAGCCAGCTTCACGCTCAGGAGAGAATGCTAAAACTCCTCCTCGTGGTTTCCGGTGCTCTACACGATCAGAGAAACTTCTCTAGTCACAGACTATAGAAATGATCCCTGAAAGTATAGTCTTAGTCTCGTTCCTCGAGACCCTGTGAGCCTAAACCCAACACACTCTTTTAAGTGGCGGTGAGACGGCCTATTTTTTTTTTTTTTTTATACTCTGTGATAAGTTGATCGCTTGCGTTTTCAGGGTTTTTTTTTAGCACAGAGCACAGGAATCTGATTACATGACACACTCCCAACCCTCTTTTTTACTGTTAAGTGTTTGGGAACTCCTCAAAGTAGTGCTGTCTCATTAGCATAGGGCCTCCCGCAGCCACGCCCATGGGCATTGGTTCGCCCAGACAAGGCTGAGGCACCAGGATTGCTGCTGGGCAGTTCTGCTAGGTCTGCTTAGCCTGGCATGAGGGGCGGGGCAAGGGTGTACATCCCTAACACCAAGTAACAATCATAGCAAACACGAGTGGAATGCTGAATTTCTTCTCCACAGTGGGTTTCAATTCTTTCTCACATTCCATCCTAGATTCAGCTGAAGAATCAGGACTGTTTAGTCCCTCTTTCTTATTTATTTATTTAGTTATTTATTTTTAAGATTTATCTTACTTTTACTGCAAGTCCCATATACAGAGAGGAGAGAGAGGATGGTCTTCTGTCCGATGATTCACTCCCCAAGCAGCCCCAACGGCTGGAGCTGAGCCAATCCGAAGCCAGGAGCTTCCTGTGGGTTTCCCACAAGGGTGCAGGGTCCCAAGGCTTTGGGCTGTCCTCCACTGCTTTCCCAGGCCACAAGCAGGGAGCTGGATGGGAAGCGCAGCCGCTGGGATTAGAACTGGCACCCAAATGGGATCCCAGTGCATTCAAGGCGAGGACTTTAGCTGCTAGGTTATTGCACCACACCCCAAATTGGTAATTCTAACTGCAATATTTTTCTGAATTCTGTGAGTCACTCTGGTAAATTTTCATCCCTAGGATGTTTAGAAACCTATGGGTCTGTAGTCAGCCAGGCAGAACTGAGGGTGCTCCAGTTGTAGCTGGCATTTGAAGTAAGGGCAGTTTTAGGGAACCAAGTCCTGGACTTTATTTCTGATTTTAAATCCAGACGGAGAATGGAATGGTTAAGTTCCCAGTTATAATCAGGGAATCGGCACTGGAAAACACCACATATTTTGTGTTAGGAAATAACCTTTTAGCAAGCTCAAGCACTTAAAAAAAAAATTCACACCCTTTCAAGGCCTTACACTATTCCTAGAATAAGACCAAAATCAAGGTTCTGATTCAAACAATGGCCAGTTACCACCTACTGGAGCAACTTCCTTAACAACAGCTACACTGCAGGTCCCCAGTGCGAAAGAAAGCCAGGAGGTGGGGTACCTCTTGAAAGGAGAGAGAGAGACACCAAAGGTTTGAGGAAGGGTCTCAGGGTTTTAAGCCTTCCCTGGCCACTCCTTGTTGGGCGGGGTACCTACAGGTGAAAGGTACCCTACTGGTGGTCTCCTAACCAGTTAGGAAATGGGTGGGCAATGCTTGTGTCACCCATTTGAAGGTGTAGCCAAGAATTCAACAGGTGTGGAGGGTCTTCGACTCCCCTCTCGGAATCCCACATCCTACTTCTGCAGGGGTCAGGGCGACGTCTTCTTCTAGCTACTGGAAGTGAGACTTCTAAGGAGGATCCTGCATTGTTGCCCACCTGCTAGAGCTACCACCTGCAATATCAGCACTCCATCTGGGTGCCCATTACTGCAGCTCCAGCTCTGATGCAGCTCCCGTCTCATGCACTTGGGAAAAGCAGTGGAAGATGGCCCAAATGCCTGGACCCCTGCCACCCACGTGGGAGAGTGGCAGACTAAGAAGCTCCTGGCTCCAGCCTTGCTTGGCCCTGGTCATAAAAGCCATTTGGGAAGGGAGCCAGGGGATGGAAGATCTCTCTCTAGCTTCTCTTCTCTCTGTAACTCTTTCAAGTAAATAAAATAATTCTAAATGAGTAATTTAAAAGGATACTAATGAGCAGTATGACTAGTGTGCCTCAATCTGCCATTTGGATTCCCCCCAATGACTCCTTCACAGCTTTACCATGCCCCTGGTTTGCTCCAGACACCACTCAGAAATGCAGGGCCAGGTGCTTCTGTCACATCTATGTAGGACATACCTTTCTTGAGGATCTTCTTGACTTTCACGTAATTCCCTTGTTTCACATACTCATGAAGCTGACCTTCCAAGGAGTCGTTCTTCAAGCTACCAAGCTGCACAGGACAGGGGAGTAGAAGATGAACCGCCCGCGACATCCTGTTTCAAAAGGAAGCAGCATGTTCATTCTTTCAGCTAGAAACCCAGTGAGGAATCTTACACTCCCTCTAGTCTGGAACTCACCCTGCTTTGCTACTAGTTATCCCTGGGTGTCCACAGACCTGGCTCCGGAGCTCCCGCCTCTGCCCCAACACACGCTTTTCCCAGAGACCCTGCACGCTACGGCTGAGCATCTGTGTGCAGACCATATGCACTCTCCCCTCTACCTTAAGGATCTCGGGATTACTTAGAACATCTAGGATGGCAATAATGTACAAATAGTTGTTTTACTATATTGCATACGGAATAGTGCAACAAAAAAATTTGTACACACGTGGTGCAGATGCTATTTCTTTTTTTTTTCAGTTCTTTTTTTCTTTTATATATACATATATTTAATTTTGAATATTTGAATTATGTGTTACAATTTCATATTGACTTGTATTTTCCCCCAAAGTCCCACCCCCGATAGATTTTCCCCATTTTACTACAGTGGTACAATCCTCTATGAGAAACTGTAATTCCATCAGTCTCTTATTTAAGTGTACCCAAACATTGCTGGAGCGGACAAACTCAAACCGTCCAGCATCCCGTTCTCTGCACTTTTCCCGGAGTTTCATTGGGAATCCATCTTTAATCTGGATACAGGGATGCATGTTGCATTATAACCCTACATCTGGATATGGTAGGCCCCACTACCCCATCACTATACATTTCCATAATTGAGAAACCATGAAACAAGGTCAAAAACTGGTATGAGCTAGAACAACAGCCTCAACAACAACGACGACAATAACAAACTACAGCTCCATGAAAAAACACGCCACTGAGTAACCGACACATGGGTGACAAAAAGGAGATGCAAAAGTCTCTTGGGAAAAATGATGCCATCATATAGTCCATGAGCTGGCAATGAATTTGACAAGAGAAAAGAGTATTTTTGCCGGGATCCTATATGGGCACCAGTTCTAATCCCAGCCACTCCACTTCTCATCCAGCTCCCTGCTTGTGGCCTGGGAAAGCAGTGGAGGATGGCCCAAAGCCTTGGGACCCTGCACCCAGGTGGTAGACCTGGAGGAAGTTCCTGGTTCCTGACTCCTGGCTCCGGATCAGCACAGCACCGGCCATTGTGCTCACTTGGGGAATGAATGATCAGAAGGAAGATCTTCCTCTCTGTCTTTCCTCCTCTCTGTATATCCGACTTTGCAATAAAGATAAATACATCTTAAAATAAAGAGAGAGAGAGTATTTGGAATAAATAAAACTGAAATAATAAACTTCAAAACACATGGAATGCAGCCAAAACAAAACAAAAGTAGTATCAATTGGATTATTGAAGTTACACATTCCACACTGGTTTCCTTATATAAGAGAGAATATATGATATTTGTTCTTTTGTGACTGAGTCATTTCACTGAGCATAGTGGTCTCTAGTTGGGACCACCTGGTTGTAAATAGAATGATTTCATTCTTTTTTTTTTCTTTAATATTCATTTATTCATTAATTACATTGCATTACATGACACAATTTCATAGGTACTGGGATTCCCCCCCCTTCACCCCAAACCCTTCCCCCATCATGAATTCCTTCACCTTGATGCATAACCACAGCTCAAGTTCCGTTGAGATTCCCTAATTAAAAGTTCACACCATACAGAGTCTAGCATCCCACTTGTCCAGCTCAGGTTCAACGGCCTCTTAGGGAGGCCCTCTCAGGTTTGTAGGCAGAGCCAGCAGAGCGTCACCTCGATCAATTAGAAGCTCCAACATATCATCAGCAACAGTCCATGATGAGGCTGGTGCAGAGTCCACTGATTGACATAGTCCGTCTTAGGGTTTCCCCTTGTCCAGTTTTCCGCTGCAAGCATAAAGCTGAGGTGGTTGATTCATCTACTCCATTTTCCATCTTTTTTTGGTTAATGCTTTGATTCCTCCATTTTGTTCAGGGGAATCCCCCTAAAAAAAACTTTGAGGCATTCCCAGTCCAGGCTCCTACATGTACTACTAGTAAGCACAGTGCCCGCCACCGTCCATCACTCCGATCAGCTGATGGTTTTAACCCCTGGGTTGGTTCTCTTCTGAACCCCGACCTCTATTGGAACCAATGACCTCTATTGGAATCCCGGCTCTGCCCATCACACTCTCGTCCCTCACCTAAACCAGTGGGAGGAGTGCTGGTCGGGTGTTGCATTCCCTGCTAGCACAGGCCATTTCACCTTGGCATTTTGTGTTTTGTACTGTTTTTTTTTTTTTTTTATCGCAACCAAACCCGGCCAGGCCCCCACACAGTTTCAGCACTTGGGCTTGCCAGTGGATGACGTGAACCAACTCGGCCTGGTCTGCCCCAACCCGAGCCAAGTGTATTCCAGTGGGTCACATTCCAAAGCCTCTTCTGGGTTATTTACCTCCATGCTTCCTGCGTTTATTTGTAGAGTCAGTGTCCTGTCAGAGGAACTGTTCAGGTTCCTCCGCAGATGCTATTTCTTAAGAATATTTTCAATATTTGGGGTCCAGCGCTGTGGTCTAGCGGATAAAGTACTAGCCTTGAACGCGCTGGGATCTCATGTGGGCGCCAGCTCTAGTTCCAGCAGCTCCACTTCCCATCCAGCTCCCTGCTTGCGACCTGGGAAAGCAGTCGAGGACCCTGCACCCGCGTGGGAGACCTGGAAGAGGTTCCTGGCTCCTGGCTTCGGATCGGCGCAGCACTGGCCGTTGCGGTCATTTGGGGAGTGAACCACTGGATGGAGGATCTTACTTTCTGTCTCTCCTCCTCTCTGTATATATGACTTTCCAATAAAAATAAATCAATCTTGGGCTCAGCATGATAGCGTAATGGTTAAGGTCCTTGCCTTGAACGCGCCAGGATCCTATATGGGCACCGGTTCTAATCCTGACAGCTCCACTTCCCATCCAGCTCTCTGCTTGTGGCCTGGGAAAGCAGTTGAGGATGGTCCAAAGCCTTGGGACCCTGCACCCTTGTGGGAGACCAACAGGAAGCTCCTGGCTCCTGGCTTCAGATCGGTAAAGCACCGGTCAAAGCACCCACTCACTTGGGGAGTGAATCATCAGACATAGGATCTTCTCCTCTCTGTATATCTGACTTTGTAATAAAAATAAAACACATCTTTAAAAAAAAAGAATACTTTCAATATTTGGTTGGTTTTACCATGGATACAAAGGGTCAATTGTAATGATGCATGAAAACAACTGCTGGAACCGTATGAGATTGAAAAACTGTACTCATGAGCATTTTCTGAGATCGAAACATTAGTGATGACTATGCTGCAAAATTAGAAATATGACTATCGTGTCGATAGGACAAATCCAGAAACTTAACTTCTCTTTTAAAGATGTTTATTTTTATTTGACACGCAGATTTATAGAAAGAAACACCTTCCATCCACTGATTCAGTCCCCAGGTGGTCACAACAGTCAGAGCTGAGCCAATCTGAAACCAGGAACCAAGAGCTTCTTCCAGATGTCCCACGTGAGTGCAGGGTCCCAAAGCTTTGGGCCGTCCTCGACTGCTTTCCCAGGCCACAAGCAGGGAGCTGGGTGGGAAGTAGAGCAGTCAGAACACAAATTGGTGGTCACACGGGATGCTGGTGTTTGGAAGTGGGGGGTTAGCCAGTTGAGCCACCATGCAGGAGCCTAACTTCTAAACACCAGAACACAATGCAGCCATTATGCATTTAAGAATGGGGCAGGGGTCCAGTGTGATGGTTCCATGGCTAAATCCTTGCCGGGAATCCACTGCAATCCCACATGGGCAACTGGATCCTAGTTTGGTGCACCTCCCATCCATCTCTCTGCTAATGGCCTGAGAAGGCAGAGAATGATGGCCCAAGGCTTTGGGCACCGGTGCCCACGTGGAAGACCCAGGGGAAGATCCCTGCCTCCTGGCTTCAGATCAGCTCTGCTCGTTGTGGCCACTTGGGTAGTAAACAGACTGATCTTTCTCCCTTTCTCTGTTAATCTGCCTTTCATATACATACGTGTGGGCAGAACAAAGGAATGCGCTGGGCTCACAGCTCAGACTCTGAAGTTCTGGCTTTATTACCTCCCCAAAGAAATGACTCCATAGTGAGAAGTCTAACCATGAGAGGAAAACTCGGTGCAGCCTATTGGCTAAAGTCCTTGCTTTGCATGGATCCCACCAGTTCAAGTCCGGGCTGCAATACGTACATTGCAGCTCCCTGATTTGGCCTGGCAAAGTAGCCCAGAATGAGCCAAAGCCTTGGGACTCTGCATGCACATATGGTGTGTGAACCCTCACTGTTGCACTCCACGAACTAAAGAAAAAAAAAAACAGCAACCAGAGAGCCACTAAGAACTTCAAATAGTGCGCCAAGCCTAGAGATACGTTTTGGAAAGAAACATATCTGCCAACTACACACAACAGCTACAAACTACACCATGCAACAAATCATCTTTCATTTAACACCAACTTATCAGGGGAGAGCGCGAACGCAGTCCCCCACTACCACAAATTATGCAGTCGAGTTTCCCACATTTGGGGAAATCGCAGGGGTCAGCACACCCGGAGTGCAATGGGTGAGCCTCGCCCTGGGAAAACCACCTTCGTGATCATGGTATCTCCCCTGCCAGGTAAGTATGAGTTGCTTAGCTTGACTGCTCTCATACCCTCTTCATCAACACACACTTTAGTCATGATCAATTGCATTTCAAATGTTTTAAGTCCTCATTTACAAACCGAAGGATATGCCATGTGATAGGGATCAAGCTACAGTTTCTCTTTGGAGATTTGCTCGAATTCTGCCTTAGGAAAACGGCTAAAACCGACAACCGCCGTGCTTATTTGCATATCCCCGCCTCTTGTGGTGACATCACCAGCAGCGTCAAGGAACTCTTCCTCACGCAGTTGCAGCTGCGCGATCAGCAAGAAAAACGACAAGCCTGGCTGTGGCTAAAGATAGTTTTATATTTAGTAGCTTGGGGTGCGCGTTGGGCGCAGCGGTTAGAAAGCTGCTTGGCACCCCACATGCCACAGGAGTGCCTGCCCTCTGAGCCGGGTCCAGGGCCTCGGAGAAGAGAACCCTGGTGCCCAATTCTTGACCCCCATCCCACAGTTCACTGCACTTACTAGATGCCCTGGCTGTGCGAAGCAAGACCTTGGGATTGCCAAGACCATCAAGGCAAGGGGAGCTTCTCTGCCCAGATCCAGGGAGTGGGAAGCTGCAGCCCAGGCTTCCAGAACAGGACAAGACAGCCGCTTGAATACAATCATTCAAGACACCTCTCTGTCAGCCCAGACACCTGGGCCCCCTATGCCCCTCCTATGGTCATGATTATGGGAAGAAAAAAAAATTACAAAAGCCCAAGCCGTTTCCCCTAAAGCCAGTGTCCAGTCGGACACTCCACTTCCCTACTTCTCTGTGGGGGCAGGGCTTTCCTATTGCTTTGCTTTGAATAAAGATTCTGAAAAAAAAAAAAGATTCTGTTATGCTTGCATTTGTTTCACAGCTTTTTATTTCTACACTAACCCTAGAAAAGAACCCACCAAGGTTTGCCGCCAACACCTCCGAGTACCGGCTATGCTTGTCCGGCCACCTGCTGGGAGGCTGCGGATGGCGGCTGCGGTGGCTGTGGCCCTGTCACCCACGTTCAAGACCCTCACGGAGTTCCCAGCTTTTGCCTTTCGCCTGGGAGTGGGCTTTTGGTGAACCACAACCTCTCCCTTTCAAATAAATAAATGAGTAAACACTTGGCTTTTTGGATTTTGAGTCTGAATCCTGTGGGGCAGGCAGTGGCACTTGGTGCGTTGAGGGCAGCTTGGGGGCAAGGTGTGGAAGCAGGGTCAGCTGTGCCAAACCCAAATCACCTCTCCTCTTGGGTGGGCATGCTTCTGCCAAGACCCAGGGAACGCATGTGACATGTGACCGTGGGCCCTCAACCCTGAGTCGGCCACCCGGAATTCAGACTGGCGTATCTTATTTGTCACCTTAGGACCTACAGCAGTTTTTCCAAGATTTCACCGGAGGCAGAATCCTGCCTTAGTGACACTGCGGTCACCCCGCATTTCTACACCTTGAAAACACACGTGCATGGTTCTTCCTTTCTGGGCAAATCAGTTATTTGCCTCTTGGTACACAGACTTTTTTTTTTTTGCTTACCCCTCCTTGTCCTATGTTCTTTATAATTTGGGAGGTTACTTTTAACCATGACAATAGTGATAAGTGTCTCTTATTGCTCCTTCTAACTCTGCCTTTTAAATACGTAATCTTAGAAAAAAAAAAAACTTTAGAGACTACTTTTACCTGATTCATCTTTTACTTTGCCAACCTCTACATTTCACCGTAACGTCTGCATTAGTCCCTGCAAAGGCACACTGGGCGGCACAAGCTCATACAAAGCCCAGGACGGAGGGAGCAGGCCACGGCCAGCTCCAGCTATTTTGGAGATTGAACCAGTGCATGGAAGATCTCAGTCTCTCCTTCTTTCTCTGCAATTCTTTTTTTTTTTAAAGATTTATTTATTTATTTATTATTGGAAAGGCAGATATACAGAGAGGAAGAGAGAGAGAGAGAGGAATACTTCCGCCCACTGATTCACTTCCCAGAAGGCCACACAGGCCACAGCTGAGCTGATCTGAAGTCAATAGTCAGGAGCTTCTTCCAGGTTTCTCATGTGGCTGCAGGATCCCAAGGCTTTGGGTCATCCTCCACTGCTCTCCCAGGCCATAAGCAGGGAGCTGAGTGAAAAGTGGAGCAGGCACAACAGAAACTAATGTCTAAATGGGATCCTAGCACATGCAAGGTGAAGATTCAGCCATATGAGCCATCGTGTTGGTCCTCTGTGATTCTAATAAAAAAATAAGTGAATCTTGGGGCCCAGCGCAATAGCGTAGTGGTTAAAGTCCTCGCCCTGAACGCGCCGGGATCCCATATGGTTGCCGGTTCTAATCCTGGCAGCTCCACTTCCCATCCAGCTCCCTGCTTGTGGCCTGGGAAAGCAGTTGAGGACGGACCCTGCACCCACGTGGGAGACCCGGAAGAGGTTCCCGGCTTCAGCTTGGCACAGCACCGGCCATTGTGGCCACTTGGGGAGTGACTCATCAGACAGAAGATCTTCCTCTCTGTCTCTCCTCCTCTCTGCATATCCTCCTTTCCAATAAAAATAAATGAATGAATGAATAAATAAATAAATAAATAAAATTAACTTTTAAAAAGAGAAAGCCCCAGATATCAATATAGACACAATGTAGAGCAACTGAGTAGGTGAGTCTTTCAGCACGGAGGTAAGTCTGAGCAGCGGAGCGGGTACCTCACTCCCCTGGCCACGAGACTTAACTGGGAGAATCCATGCTGTGCCACACTGCCCGCTGGAGACCTTACCTCCCCATCTACCGCTGCTGGGCAGCGGGAAGGGTCCTGGGCTTGTGGGAGGCCAGAGTGCCAACTGGTGCCAGGCTCTCTGCCTGCTGGCCGCTCTGTGGCGAGCTCTGGGTCTTGGGAGTATCAATTACTCTCTAGGGACATCCATGGAGAAGGCCACTGTATGTAAACGGGAGAAATGAATCCTGAGGGACACTCGACAACAAAGCCACTATACTTGCAGGTAAGCAAAGGGACAGAGACCTGGTTGTCAGAGGGGAGACACCTGAAGATCTTTATGGGTCAGACTGATATAGCAGCCTACATGGGAGTTCTGAGTTGGGCTTGTTAGCATGGAACTTGGCTGACCACCACACGCCAGCACACACACAAGCTATGGCTGGGGGCCTGTCTTTTTTTTTTTTCTTTTTTCCTATTCTTTTTTATTTTTACAATCTTTACATAGTTAATTAGGGTACAAAGGTTCAAGGGTTATAGGAAAGTGGGTAAGACTATTATTTCCATATTTTTTCCTGTATCTGGGGTAAAGGGGGAGGTAAAGGGAGAAGCCCCACCCAGTCTCCCACCCATCCCAGGTCCCCGATGTGGGCCATGCTCCAAGGTCTTGCTCAAGTGCTTTTGATAGTTCAACAGTTCTGAATTGCTGCCAATCTCACCATTCCAAGCACGAAGAAATTGCTGCAGAATTCACTGGTTGACATAGTCCATCTTAGAGTCTCTGTTTGCCCCGTTTTTCACCGCCAACATGTGGCTGGGATAGTTGATTGATTTGTTCTGTTCTCTGTCTTTTCATGGTTAGGTTTCTGAGTCTGGCAGTTCGATTGGGCTGGGGGTGGGTTCCCTAAAGAAACTTTGTCTGAGGTGAACCCAGACCAGGTTCTTGTGAGTACTTGCAAGTACAGGGCCTGGCACAGTCCATCATCCCAATCAGCTGGTCGTTGCAGTTGCTGGGCCGGTTCTGTTTTCAGCCCTGTCTTCCACTGGAACCAATGGGTGTTGCAGTCCAGTCTTGTTCTGCCCAGCACACACTCGCCCCTCACATAAACCAGTGGGAGCTGTAGCCTAGTTGGAGCGACCCACAATAACCCCCACCAGGCCCACCCTCTATCTGGTTCCTGTGCTTGCCAGTATGTACAGTAGACTAGTCCAATCTGTCCCACATTCCATTCAGCTCCCATACATGTCAATGGGCACTGAAGCCTAGTTCAACCTAACCAGCTCCCCTATCCAGCCCACACACATGCTGTTGGGTGCCTTTCTGTCTAGTGGGGGCCTGTCTTGAAGGGCTAGATCCCAATACCTGACAGTGAGTGTAGAATCAGAGGATTGGGTCACATTAGATTAGGCCATGACACCGACTAGCAAGAGAACCAGGTCCGGGGGTGGGTTCTGTGGGGGACAAGTGGGTTCAACCTTATGAAACTGCAAGTCCTGCTGGTTAACTTGAGAGTTGAGATGGTGATGGGCTCAGCTAGGTGTGACCATAAAACCTGCCACACTCACGGGTGCAGGAAACGAGAATAGTCTGGGCAGGTACAAGCTGCAGCACCCGCATGAGCACCCCAAAACAGGGTGTGGGACAGGCTGGTCCACACAAGCTCATACAAAGGCCGGGATAGAGGGGGCAGGCCATGACGTGTTAGGACCTAGCATCTGCTGGCATGCAGGAGATCTAGGTCTGGGAGTGGCCCATATGGGGGAACTCCCCTGATGGGTCATAGCTTCCACTGATGAGCACATGATCCAGGCATGGGTGTTGGGCAGGCTGGGTAGAGTAGCTCCATCTGTCAGCAAGTGCGTGAGTTGGTTTTGGAAGGGGACGGACCAGGTGGGGCCTAGCAAACCATAGCCCACTGCAAGTGCAGAAATCAGGATGGAGTGCAGGTCATGCTGGGCTAGGGCCCCATACCTACTGGTTTGCATGAGACAGGGATGAGAGCAGACTGAGCAGGGCCAGGTTGTAGCACCCACCAGCGAGAGCTGGGTCTGGGGGCTGACTGGGTTAGGCCAGGCTGCAGCTTTTGAAGGCAAGGGCCAAGACAGGGAAGGGCCTGTGTCAAGTTGAGTTAGAGCAAACACTGGCACACGCAAGATTTGTGACCGGGATCAGGCCTGGTTGGAGAGCTAAGGGGACGCCCTGGCTGGGTTGTGGTTCCCACTGGTGAGTGTGGGGGTCAGAGTGGAAGCTGCGATCTGGTCTGGACATGGCTGCAGTCTCCCTCGCCACAAATGTGGACTGGGTCTGGGGTGTGCCAGATTGGACTAGACTCCAGCACCAACTGGTGATTGTGAGAACCAGGGTGGGTGTGGGATGAGCAGGGCTAGGTCTCTGATCCTGCTGATTCATGCATGAGCTGTGTCTGGGTGTGAACTAGGCTTGGCTGGGCTGTAGCACCCAACAGTAAGAACCGGAATGGGTGAGGGCCAGTCAGAAAAGGCCACTGTTCCTGCTAGGACAGGAGATTAACTAAGTAGAGCAGTCCCGTGGACCCACCAGTGTGTGTGAGATGACACTGGGACAGGTTCTCATGGAGAAGCCTGGGGAACTCCTCTGTTGGGACACGCTCCCTGCAGGTGAGTGCAAGAACCAAGACTGGGGAGCAGCTTAGAACAGGCCAGGCCACTCCTGACCGGAGTGGCAAGATTGACAATACAGAACTGTGGAACTATCAAAACCACTTGAGCAAGACCCTCAATGCCCCACACTGAGGACCCTGGGATGGGTGGGAGGCTAGGTGCGGCTTCTCCCCCAGATACAGGGAGGAAGAAAAGAATGTGAAAACAATAGTTTCACCCACTTTCTTCTAGCCCTTGACCTTTCACGCCCTAACCAAATATGTTAAAATAAAACAAAATTTATACTACGAAAAAAGATAACAGAACCTTTCTTCCTGCTGCTGAAAGCAGAGCTATTCTAGAGAATATTCAGAATTACCTTGGGTGCTGAGTTCACGGACAGTTCCCCAAGAATCTGAAACATTCTGTTGTGCAGTTTGCTCAGTAAGCAAGAGATGAAAACACAGTGTCTTCTCCCACAAGATCTGACACCAGCTTGAGATTAAGAAATTAAACACTCCACTACCTTTGAAACCAGAATGATCAGGGGAGAGCGCGAACGCAGTCCCCCACTACCACAAATTATGCAGTCGAGTTTCCCACATTTGGGGAAATCGCAGGGGTCAGCACACCCGGAGTGCAATGGGTGAGCCTCGCCCTGGGAAAACCACCTTCGTGATCATGGTATCTCCCCTGCCAGGTAAGTATGAGTTGCTGGCGTCCCCAGTATGAAGCTATAGCTGCCAACACACTGTAAGATTCGGGTCATATCCGAACCGACTCTAACTGGGCTTTATCTTGTATCGTAAGCAAAAAAGAAACAGATTGTCCCGCTGTGTCTTAGTACTGGTGATAAAGATGATCCGAGTATCTTTTCAGAAAGCGCGCTTTCAACAGACGCAGGAAGTATTCATCTGCATATCCCACCTCCCGGGGTGACATCACGAGCTGGCCCCTTGGGCAGGGCGCAGGCAGCAGCTTCCTCCAGACCCACGTGGCCCTTCCCCTTCTTCCTGCTCCTGACCAGGGAAGTGACATCAGACTATTTTGCCGACAGAACTGGCGCCATCTCCTAGCTTTCCGCGTAACCCACACGAGATAGCTGAGTAACTTCAGCAAATGGACATGCAGAGTATTTTATTCCTGAGAAAATTCCACACTCTCCCAGGATACTGACATTCCCTACCATCCTCCACCCACTTCCTGTTGGGTTCCAAGTGCTACAGGCAGAAGTGCAAAAGCAGGGCACACTGGGTGGGGGTACTGTACGGGGAGCCAAGGTCTCCCAACGGCTCCCCTGCCGGGAAGGCTGCCAGAAGCTCCCAGGTGTACTCCAAGGCCTGACAGAAGTCCCTCCAGCTACTTCAATGCACTTTCAGGGACCCTCAACTACCCCTGAGATGTGTTGATGCATTGTTTGTCCTTGCCAGTTGGTCTCTGTAACTGATGTGAGCTTGGGAACTAATGTCATTAATAACATCTTGGTGAGTGGGCCTTTAACAATTCATGTCTGCTCCTACGACCCTTTGGATGGAAGAGCACAAGGATGTTTGTACTAACATAGTAAAACATGCTTTCAAAATAATTAAGGGTTGTTAAGCCCGTGGTCTGTACTGGGACTTAATGTTTACAGTATTGTGTTTCTTTTTGTTTTTCCCTGTAAATTCACCTATTTAAATAAGCTGTAGACCCGGCCCATCCCACACTCTGTTCTGAGTCAAATCTCAGGACCACCTAAAGAGTGCATAAACCGGGACAGAGAGACCTGGGAGGGAAAAGTGGGTTCCCCCTTCTTGGGTCACTATTCTCGTGGGAGGGCATGAAAACTAGGACGGGGGCTGGGGTGGCTAGATAGAGAGGCACTCAACAACATCTGTGAGGGCTGGATGGTTGAGTTGGTTAGATAGAACTAAGCTTTAATACCCATTGACAAGTACCAGAGCCAAATGGGATGGGGGACAGACTGGTTTTCTGCTACACATACTGGCAAACCAGGGTAGGGGGAGGGCTTGGTGGGGGTTATTGTGGGTCGCCCCAACTAGGCTGCAGCTCCCACTGGTTGATGTAAGGGCCGAACCAGACTGGACTGCAACACCCATTGGTTCCAGTGCAACTCGGGACTGAAAACAGAACCAACCCAGCAATTGCAACCACCAGCTGATCGGGGTGATGGACTGTGCCAGGCCCTGTGCTTGCTAGAACATATAAGAATCTAGTCTGGGAATACCTCAAAGTATCTTTGGAGATCTCCCCAATCGAACTGCTGGACTCAGAACTCTAACCAAGAAAAGACAGAAGACAGAACAGGACAATCATTCATCTCAGCTATATGTTGGCAGCAAATTATGGGGCAAACGGAGACTTTATAATGGACCATATCAATCGGTGGACGACCTCATCGAGCGAAACTGGCAGCGATTCATAACTGGAGAACTATTAAAACCACTTGAGCAAATATCTCAGAGCATGCCCCACATCCGGGACTTGGGGTGGGCGGGAAACCGGGTGGGGCTTCTCCCTCAATATCCCCCTTTACCTCAGATACATGATGGAAATAGTATGGACATAATAGCATTACCCACTTTCCTATCCCCCTGAACCTTTTTTTTCTTTTCTTCTTTTTCCTTTAACTGTAATTAACTATGTAAAGATTGTCAACAACAATACAATAAAAAGAAAAATAAATAAATAAATAAATAAATAAATAAGCTGTAGAAAGAGAAATCTGGTAGGAATGTATTACTGACTAATATGTGTTGCCAGGTGAGGAATTCCTGACTGCAAGGTCAGAATGGATAATGGCCTGCTTTAAAGTGAAACAATGCTACAGATTTATCTTTGAAAACACCCACTTGGGCCGGGTGGCGTGGCCTAGCGGCTAAAGTCCTCGCCTTGAACGCGCCAGGATCCCATATGAGTGCCGGTTCTAATCCCGGCAGTTCCACTTCCCATCCAGCTCCCTGCTTGTGGCCTGGGAAAGCAGCTGAGGACGGCCCAAAGCCTTGGGACCCTGCACCCACGTGGGAGACCTGGAGCAAGTTCCTGGCTCCTGGTTTTGGATCGGCGCAGTACCGGCTATTGCGCTCACTTGGGGAGTGAATCATCAGATGGAAGATCTTCCTCTCTGTCTTTCCTCCTCTCTTTATATCTGATTTTGCAATAAAAATAAACAAACCTTAAACAAATAAATAACTTATATTAAAAAACAGGCTTAATACAGAAAAAAAAATGCAGAGTCCACACATCTTTCGTGGGCCTGGAACTCAACTGGAGCTGGTCTCCAGCAGGACTGCAGGGACCCAAGATTTGGACTGCCACTCAGTGTTCACACTGGACGGTGACTAATCTGGGCATGGTTCTAGCACCTCAACCTGCTTTTCAGTTTGTAAAATGAAATTTTCATCACTGCTCTTGGGAGTTCTTGTGAGGATTAAACCAAATAAACCAATATGGTTTAGGTAAAGCAACAGCCTAAACCATAATGCGGAATTATAAGGAGACCCAAAGAAAACCTGGAACTATTAACAGCTATCATCTACCACTGAGTGCTTCCTATATTACCCTCATTGAGTTGATTTTAGCAACAGGTTCATTTGCAATCATAAGGCAGGCCAAGAGGGGGCACCAGGGTTAAGCTGTTGTCTATAACACCACATCCCATTGCAGATCACAGGTTCAAGTCCCTTCACTTGCAACCCATCTCCCTGCTAATGTGCCTGAGAGCAGAAGGAGACTGCTACAGGTGGTTGAAACCCTGCACCCCCATGGGAGACGGACATGGAATCTGTAGCCGCCCTAACAATGAATGTCGGCCTTTTGGAGAAGAAATCGCTGAATGGAGATCCCTCCTCCCTACCTCTGACACTCTGCCTGTCAGATGAATAACTCTTTTTTTTTTTTTTTAAAGATTTATTCGTTTTATTACAGCCAGATATACACAGAGGAGGAGAGACAGAGAGGAAGATCTTCCGTCCGATGATTCACTCCCCAAGTGAGCCGCAACGGGCCGGTGCGCGCCGGGCCGGTGCGCGCCGATCCGATGCCGGGAACCAGGAACCTGCTCCAGGTCTCCCACGCGGGTGCAGGGTCCCAATGCATTGGGCCGTCCTCTCCTGCTTTCCCAGGCCACAAGCAGGGAGCTGGATGGGAAGTGGAGCTGCCGGGATTAGAACCGGCGGCCCATATGGGATCCCGGGGCTTTCAAGGCGAGGACTTTAGCCGCTAGGCCACGGCCGCCGGGCCCAGATGAATAACTCTTTTTTTTTTTTTTTTTTAAAGATTTATTCATTTTATTACAGCCAGATATACACAGAGGAGCAGAGACAGAGAGGAAGATCTTCCGTCCGATGATTCACTCCCCAAGTGAGCCGCAACGGGCCGATGCGCGCCCATCCGATGCCGGGAACCTGGAACCTCCTCCGGGTCTCCAACGTGGGTGCAGGGTCCCAATGCATTGGGCCGTCCTCAACTGCCTCCCCAGGCCACAAGCAGGGAGCTGGATGGGAAGTGGAGCTGCCGGGATTAGAACCGGCGCCCATATGGGATCCCGGGGCTTTCAAGGCGAGGACTTCAGCCGCTAGACCACGCCGCCGGGCCCAAGATGAATAACTCTTAAAAAATAAATCTTGGGCCCAGCGTGCTGACCTAGTGGCGGACCCTGCACCCATGCAGGAGACCTGGAGGAGGCTCCTGGCTTCGGATCGGTGCAGCTCCAGCGGCCGTTGTGGAGGGATCTTCCTGGTCTCTCCTTCACTCTGTATATCTGCTTTTTCCAATAAAAATAAGTCTTTAAATAAAGTGCAAAATAAACTTTTATAATAAAAAGCAAAGAAACTTTCTACCAAGATGTGGAGCCAGGGAGCTCCTGGTACCTATCCATCATCTGCTCCAGTGGGCCTGGCTTTACTCCAATCCCCCAGCACTGCTGAGTACCCGATGCTAGACCTTTCAGCTCTCCCATGCCTCCCACACCCAGACTGACATCACAACCTCCCTGCCACTCGCCTTTGAAATATGTCCAATTTCTTCTACTTCAGCATTTCAAACCTTGATATTGGAACAGTTCTCAGTGTCTCAAATCCTCCAACGTAAAACTACAAAACCTGTGGCAAGGGTTTCTTACAATCTCGCCGTGAACCACACAGAAAACCACCACTGTGAGAAACCTTACAGCAGCGCCAGTCTCTAAAAGCTGCAATACATCAGCAGAACAGCTTTTTGCATGCTTTCTTTGAAACCAAAATGATCAGGGGAGAGCGCGAACGCAGTCCCCCACTACCACAAATTATGCAGTCGAGTTTCCCACATTTGGGGAAATCGCAGGGGTCAGCACACCCGGAGTGCAATGGGTGAGCCTCGCCCTGGGAAAACCACCTTCGTGATCATGGTATCTCCCCTGCCAGGTAAGTATGAGTTGCTGGTGCTGAGGTCTGTTACAGCCTGCTGTGCACAGCACTATTTACATATGGTGTTAACATAAATGTTCACCTAAAAGCTCCAGATTGTGCTGATATTAACGCAAACTCTCTGACATTTGACAAAAACCGACAGCTTTTGAAAGTTCACCAAATTACAATATGACACACGCGTGGGAAAAAAAGCACCCTTTCCCAGCCTGCACCGGAATACTTCATCTGCATATCACCCGCCTCCGCAGGTGACGTCACCCCTAGGTTCACTTTCTGCTTTCAGAATTACCTAAGACAGTTTATGAAGAACTAATTGAGCCCGTAAAAGCCCACTAAACTCTGTGTCAGGTCTGGGGCAACCATTATGAGGCCATCCTCCCTCGTGTTTACTACTAATGCTCGTGGGAGTATTAGTAAACAGAAAACACTGAGGCTTTCAATGAGAAGGGAAACTTGCCATTTGCGGGGAAGGCCTCCATTTGTTCACCAGGTAGCCAGGAAAGTGGGCAGCACAAGAACTTTCCACCCAGGGAGGAGTCAGAGAACCCGAAAAACCCGATGTCTAGCCGTCTCTTTTCAAAAGGCACCGCATCTCCCCCCTCCTGGGAGGTGCAGTCCCCTTCTCCCATTCATTTTGCTGGTAATAGTAATAACATGATCATTCTTGTTAGACACCTACTTGAAAGGTACGGGTGGGAGAGGGACCCATCCAAGTACCCCCCGAGTGTGTGAGCAAGTGTTGGTGTACTCAAACACCTGGACCATCCTCCTCTGCCTCCCCAAGCACGTTAGCAGAGAGCCGGATAGCAAGCACTCCTACAGAGGCTGTTGGTGACTGGAGGGGGAGGCATGAACCCCTAAGCCACAGGCCAACCCTAGCATTGCATGTGATCATTCTTGCTGTGTCTCCTCACCCTGCACTAACACAGACATCTTTAATAGACACAGCAATCACTGTCTTCGCTCTGAGGGTGAACTGTTGTAGAAGGACATTGTGACCCTAGGTCAGCGAGCACAGGATTACAATTGATTAGGTGTCCTTTGTATGGGAACAACTGAACGGACATCATTTGCAGAACAAATGAATGTGTACCATTCCTATAACCAAATGGATGTAATTTGTATGAGAACAGCTGAGCGGACAGCATGTGAATGAGAACACTGGGTGGAATATACAAAACAAAACTATAGAAACAATTGACGGGTTTTGCTGATAAGCTCAATACTTCCTCCCTTATCCCATATAAAGCCTGATGCCACTAATAAACTTTGGCTTTGGACCATCAGTCCAGAGTCCACATGTGTTGTTATTAGCTCCATGCACCAAGCCCATTGCTGCAGGACAGGGGACAACTGCATGAAATAAAAATGAAAGTATAGGGCTGATGCAATAGTCTAGTGGCAAAACTGTTCTTTGGATCCCATATGGGTGCTGGTTCTAATCCCGGCAGCTCCACTTCCCATCCAGCTCCCTGCTTGTGGCCTGCGAAAGCAGTCAAGGACGACCCAAAGCTTTGGGATCCTGCACCCACATGGGAAACCTGTAAGAACCTCCTGGCTCTTGGCTCCGGATCAGCTCAGCTCTGACTGTTGCGGACACTTAGGGAGTGAACCAGTAGGGACAGAAAAGTTAGCTTTCCTTTCTCTGTTGAGTGAGCAAATGAGAACGAGTGAGACTTAACACAGGCAGAAATGTCTTGCAGCAACTATCAGAAGGGATCCCCAACAGAGGAAAAACCTGAAATTCTGGCTGAATATTTCATAAGCTTAAGCTTCAATTTAATTGCATTTGTGGAAAGCAGCCTTAGCTCACTCAAAGAATGGATTTTTTTTTAATTGGAAAGGCAGATTTACAAACAGAGACGTAGAGATCTTTCATTTGTTACACTCCCCAAATAGCCACAACAGCAGAGTTGAGCCAATCTGAAACAGGAGTCAGGGGCCTGGAGCCTCCTCCAGGTGTCCCATGTAGGTGCAGAATCCCAAGGCTTTGGGCCATCCTCCCAGGCCACAAGCAGGGAGCTGGATGGGAACTGGAGCAGCCTGGACATGAACTAGCCCACACCTGGGATCCAGCCACTTGAAAGGGGAAGATTAGTCAATTGAGCCATCACACTGGCCCTCAATGAATGAATTTACAAGTGCTGACTGATTCGTTTAAGTCATTCATTCAATAAGGGTTTCCTGCATTCCTATTATTTTTTTTTTCTTTAACATTTATTTATTTTTATTGGAAAGGCAAATTTTCAGAGAGGAGAGATAGAAAGATTTTCTATCCTCTGATTCACTCCCCAAGTAGCTGCAATGGCCACAGCTGAGCCGATCCAACTCTACATTCCTATTCTTAGGACCATAAGAGTGTTTACAAGGGCCTGGCGCGAAAGCCTAGTAGCTAAAGTTCTTGCCTTGCAAATGCCGGAATCCCATATGGTGCTGGTTCATGTTCTGATGGCCCCACTTCCCATTCAAGTCCTGGCTTATGGCCTGGGAAAGCAGTCAAGGACGGCCCAAGGCCTTGTACCCCTGCATCCACGTGGGAGACTGGGAAGAGGCTCCTTGCTCCTGGCTCTGGATCAGCACAATTACGGGTATTACAGCCACTTGAGGAATGAGTCAACACATGGATCTTCCTCTCTGTCTCTCCTCCTCTCTGTATATCTTCCTAATAAAAATAAAATAAATCTTACATTAAGAAGAATGGTAATGTGTGTAAACATTAATTTTTTCTTCCAAAGAACTTGGAGGCTTTGGGAAAAAATAAGGCGAATAAAGCCAAGAGACCCTTTGGGAAGCATGTCCTGACCTGTCTCCTGCTCTCTCGGCTCATGAAGAACTCCCAGTCATCACACTAGCCCCTGCCCAAGGGTGGCGCAGTTTCTCACACAAAGGATCCTTCCGAACCCTCGCTGCAGAAGACATCAAACCTGCCTCCCCAGACGCAATGACATTTGAGACTGGTCTTAAAGGAGTGCAAGGACAAATGTATTAACAGAAGAACCAAAGGTACAGAAGAGGGATGGCAACTGTGGCGTCAGCAGCTCATGTGGGCTATTTACAGAGTGAACCAACTGATTCAAGAATTTCTCTGTCACATAAAATAACTTAAAAAAAAAAGGACAAAAGTTTGAAGAAAATTCAAAGAAGTCATAATTAAAAGTGCAAGAATGTTTTTGCTCCATATTAAGAAAAAAAAATTTTTTTTTAAGATTTATTTTTATTGCAAAGGCAGATATACAGAGAGGAGGAGAGACAGAGAGGAAGACCTTCTGTCTATTGAATTATTCCCCAAGTGACTGCAATGTCCAGGGCTGCACCAGTCCAAAGCCAGGAGCCAGTAACCTCCTCCAGGTCTCCCACGCGGATGCAGGGCCCAAGGCTGCTTTCCCGGGCCATAAGCAGGGAGCTGGATGGGAAGTGGGGCTGCCAGGATTAGAACCGGCATCCACAGGGGACCCTGGCAAGGTCAAGGCAAGAATTTTAGCAGCAACTAGGCCACCATGTTGGGCCTAAAATAAACATTTCTAATTGCTTCCTCTTTTTAAAAGAAATACTTATTGAGCCCAATATACTGGATCAATGGCTAAATCCTCACCTTGCATGTACCAGGATCCCATATGGGTGCTGATTCCTGCCCCAGCTACTCCACTTCCCATCCAGTTCCTGCTTGTGGCCTGGGAAAGTAGAGGTTAGCCCAAAGCTGTCCTCATGGGACCCTACCCCCTCATGGGAGGCCCGCAGTAAGTTCAGGCTCTGTCTCTGTGACCACTTAGGGAGTAGACCCAGGGACTAAGATCAGAACTCTGTCTCTTTCTGTAGGTCTAACTTCCCAATAAAAACAAATCTTAAAAAAAAAAATTCTGAACTGAAATGTCAATTCATGCAGAAAATCCTTAAAGCACTTATCCCAGAAATTAAAAGTACATACAAAATTTCTAACTGAACTCATAAGTTGATTTCATAGCTGAACTAAGCAAAGTTCCAGGAAATAAGGCCAGTACCTGAAATCAACTGTATGTCTGTAAACTAGCAAGAACACTTGGAAAATGTAACAAACACTGCTTACAAAGAAATCATTCCATTTTCCTAACATTTACTTCCCATTTGCCCTTTTTTCTATCCCTTAACACAATCTGTAACATTCTTGTGGGTGAAGATAAAGCTCTGCTTATCATTATCTCTCCAAATCAGCAAAGTAATAAAAATTGTAGACTGGAAACCAACTGAACTATATAATGGCTCTGTATATAATGGCAAATAGCAAGGACAAAAGTAAGGACTTCAAAGTCGGGAGACAGCTAAACTCAGATAAACACCAGAAGAAAAACATTAGTGTAACTAAGGAGCTAAAGGAAAATAGGCCTCATTCCGCCAGCCACCTTGGGCAAAACAGAGCATGCAGAAGATACTGTCTAACCGTAAACGAAGTACCCAATCAGAAGATTCACTCCCCAAGTGAGCCGTCCGGTACCCTATCTTTCATTGCTTTACTCAACATTCGAAACAACACAGAAAACTGGAAGCTAATAAAGGAACTTCAAATACAACCAAAAACATCAAAGTCTAGAAAACTAACGAAGGTACTTCAAACACAACCAAAAACATCAAAGTCTAACCAACCCTTGGTAGGGCTGCAAAAAAAACATCTAACAAGCAAAACAAAACAACCACACCAAATCCTATCTTTAAACCAAAATGATCAGGGGAGAGCGCGAACGCAGTCCCCCACTACCACAAATTATGCAGTCGAGTTTCCCACATTTGGGGAAATCGCAGGGGTCAGCACACCCGGAGTGCAATGGGTGAGCCTCGCCCTGGGAAAACCACCTTCGTGATCATGGTATCTCCCCTGCCAGGTAAGTATGAGTTGCTGGTGTTGCCCGGCATACCATCCTCATCATCACACTACTTCAGAGTTACGGTTAGTTTTCTCAACCCGGTCTAGCGACCTGCTTCATCTTTCCATAAAAGAAGACAAATCACACTAAGCAAGCATCAGTATTTCTATTTCTGGTTATGCAAAAATCCAAGGAATTGTAAACCTAGCACTTGAAAATTCCAGCAATCATGGCACCTAATTAGCATATTCCACGCCCCTCTGGCTGATCTCATTCAGTGCCCGGATGCTATCGAAGCAAAACCAAGATATCATAAACTAACTTTTACTTTCAACGGTTTGGCCGTAATGATATCACTGTGGTTTCTGACACAGTTCACTGTCTGTGTAAACTGAGGGAGCGAGTCTGAAAAGCTGAAACCTAAAGAAACTACATTTGAAAATTCTGGCCACGTATTGCTCAAAATAGGTTGTCAGCACAAAGTACCTCGCTTAGGAATAGAGTGCTCCCTATCAAACATGAAGCAGCTCTTTACTTAAAAGATGAGTCGCTCAGATGCTAATTCAAATTTTCAAGAAAGTAAACCAGGAAAGAACTGAGTCCCCCGTCTAGACCCACAACGTGGCAGGTGACCCTCCCGGGCTGAAACCCCTTTGCGATCAGTGCCGACCCACCTGTCAGGCAGTGGCTCTGTTGAGGTTACCACTATGAGCAGCCCTTTTCCTTCATCCCTCCTAGCACATCAGTTTGAGTCTTCAAACGGTCAAAATAAGTGAGCATGCTCTTCCTATCTTTAAAACTGAAATAAATGCTGCTTATATAAAATATTACTAAAGATTAATAAATGGCATGCCATACATGTATATATATAAACATTTTAAATTTTTATTTTGAATTTTATGGTACAATTCCATAGAGTCTAGGACTCCCCCCCAAAAAAATAAATTATAAAAATTTAAAGGTCTATTTACTTTTATTGGAAAGGTAGACTTACAGAGAGGAAGAGATCCAGAAAGACCTCCAAATGGCTCACTCCCCAAATGGCTGCAATGGCCAAGGCTGGGCCACTTCCATATCAGTGCTAGGAGCTTCTTCTGGGTCTCCCATGTGGGTACAGAGTCCCAAGGCTTTGGGCTGTCCTAGACTGCATTCCCAGGCCACAGGCAGGGAGCTGAATGAGAAGTTGACCAGTCTTGACATGAACTGGTGCCCATATTGGATCCGGACACCTTCAGGGAGAGGTCTAGCTCATTGAGCCATCATGATCAGCCCAATGTATATATAAATAAAACCTACAAATGAAATACTGATTTTGAAATATGAACTTGTTATAGGGTGCAGCCGGTGACAGCCAGCACCCACTGACAGTGGGCAAATGAAATGTGGCTGTGTCCCCTACCCTCTGTCCTGAAGGTGGGTTCTAACAGCAATGGAATGTTAATTCCATCCTCAGCCACTCTTCCCCGTCCCCCACTACCCCGATCTAGGTGTTCGCTCCTGCCCACATGTGACTCACCTATCATCTGAGAGGGGACAGTATTGCATTGTTGTGTAACCAATCCCCTCACAAGCCCCTTTAAAAGGCCCGAGAAGCAGGGGCTCACTCTCTGGTCAGGTGATTCTATTGCTCTGGCACCTTGACTCTTGGCTGACCCAGGACAGGTAATCCCCTGAGCATGGTCCCTGTGTACTGCTTAGATGGGACAATGAATATAGCAGTGTTATTTCTGGGTTGTGTACTATCAGGAGTTCCAGGAGAAATGAAGCCTAGCAGTAGTGTAATGTGGGCGGAGAAGCCGGGGAAAGGTGAGTGTCTGCAGCTTCGTAAGTGTGTCCAGGTTATTCGTTGCATGTCTCTTAGGATAGCTTATACTGCTGGGGAAGCTGGGACATAGGTCTTCAGCTTAACGGATGGACTTGAGGGTAATGACCATTTGTTCCTCTTAGAATTTTGTTTGGTTGGATTGCCGTATGGATTTGTGACTTGCTATTTCTAGTGTGCTCTATTATCACCAAGCTTGGTTAATAAAGACTCCGTAACAAACCTTAGACATGTCTGGTGTGATCTCACATTCCGTAACAAACTAAAGGTTAAGGTACCCCTAAATCTGCTTGTGAACCACTTGACTGAGGGGAAATATCCGGCATGTGACCACTACTGGCAGTTCCTACTGGGCCCGGCACCATAGCCTAGTGACTAAATCCATGCCTTGCATACGCCGAGATCCCATACGGTTGCCACTTCATGTCCCAGCAGCTCCACTCCCATCCAGCTCCCTGCTTGTGGCCTGGGAAAGCAGACGAGATCAGCCTGAAGCCTTGGGACCCTGTACCCACATGGGAGACCCAGATGAAGCTCCTGACTCCTGGGTTTGGATTGGTTCAGCACCGGCCGTTGTGGCCATCTGGGGAGTGAATGAGCACATGGATGATTTTCCTCTCTGTCTCTCCTGGGTATATCTGATTTTCTAATAAAAATAAATCTTAAAAAAAAAACAGTTCTGAAAAAAAAAAAGAATGGGGGTGGTTACAGAGGCAGGAGATGCAGGCAGAGGACAGGGTTCAGGGAGTGGAATAAAGGTAATTTAGGTTTATAATAGGTTGATTTGGAGGAGACTTTGAATTTCCTTTAGGCAATCAGATATTTGCAACTGGGAGGTCAGAGAACCAATCTGTCTTAGAAATGTAGACCAGAGTCACTAGCATATAAACAGGGAGGCTGAGTGTTGAGTAAGGCTGTGAGGTTGGGGCAAATGGAACCCCCTGCAGTGTGGCAGCTGGGAGGGGTGGGGAAGCCCCAGCCAGGCCAGACCCAATGCTGGGGACTCAGGTCAAAGTCACTGCTGCCAGTCCTAGGCTTTCTCCAGGCCCGAGAGATCTCTTCCCTCAGGGTAAGTATACCGTGAGGGAAACGTGGGAACTGGATTAACGCTGGCTCTGCCCTGCCACTATCATCTTGGTTCATGTGGAAGACAGGGCTGGAAACCGAACTCGCCAAGCTACTGCAAGGACCAACATGTGCATAATCTGATTAGGGCGACGGACAGTGTTGGACCCTGTACTGGAAAGCACACACAAGAATCAGTTCTGGGATCACCTCAGACAAGTTTCTTTGGAGATCCCTCCAACTGAACTGCTGATCTTAGAACCCTCAACCATGAAGAGACTTTGTCAGTCATTGGATTCTGAATAGATTTCATCATGCTTGGAACGTCAAAATTGGCAGCAATTCAGAACTGTTGAACTATCAAAACTGCTTCAGCAGGACATTCGGAGTGTGCCCCACATTGGGGACCTGGGATGGGCGGGAGGCTGGGTAGGGCTTCTCCCTGTTTCTCCCGTTTTCAGATACAGGGAAAAAAAGATCAATGTGGAAACAATGGTCTTACCCACTTTCCTGTAGCCCTTGACCCTTGTACCCTAATCAACTTTGTAATATTACAAAAAAAAAAAAACCCAAAACAAAACATGGAATTCAAAGCTGCGTATTGTAGCCACTGTGATTTCTCACACCACCGTCACTTAAGTTGCAATGTTGAAATAGAGTTTGAACAGTTCACTTCGTCTAAGTGGTGGCCTCTGGGTTTGCAAACTGTTTTTTCTACCTAGGATATTTATGTTGCATAATTTAGACTCTTTAGGAATTGACAGAGTAGATGTGACTTATTAGGGGGTTTCACTAATTATCTGTATTATCCCTTCCATTTCCTTTTGTAGTTGCTATGTATTATAGAGATGTAGAATATACATATATATACATTTATTTATTTAGTTGACTGTTAGTTGTTCTCTGCTTAAAGAAAGTAGATTAGATAAATATGAGCAGTACCTCGTTTCAAAGAAAAAAAACAAACTTTGCAATGATGATCCCTGTGCTTCTTTAGAGGAGAAAGTGTTAGAATAATTAATTTGTTACTGCATTTATATAATAAAGTTTCCATAGCTTATAAAAAGTGAGGCAGTACCATGAACTAGGAGAGGCCAATACACACAGAAAACTTGAATTAACAGGTAAAGTTTCTTTTGGTGCAAAATAAATTTGAAACCCATATACACTTAGTGTATAAAATGGAATATTTCATGAATTTTTTGAAGATTCCATATATGGGATGATTTCAAAACCTTTTATATCCAAATAAACTAAGTTCATTTTCCATGAACTTGTTGAAGTACCGTGTATGCAAGAACTAGAGAACAGAACAGAGCAAAAGGTCCCCTGCAATACTTTGAAAAAATACTTAGGGGCTAGTATTGTGGCATAGCCAGTGGCAGCATCCTGTTGGGCCCCGAGTGTGCTTTTTCGACTAAGAAGGGAAAAAAAAAAAAAAAAAAAACACAAAAACTTGATGGCCAGGTGCAATAGCATAGCGGCTAAAGTCCTCACCTTGAATGTGCCAGGATCCCATATGGGTGTTGGTTCTTATCCTGGTGGCTCCACTTCCCATCCAGCTCCCTGCTTGTGGCCTGGGAAAGCAACTGAGAATGGCCCAAAGCCTTGGGAGCCTGCACTCATGTGGGAGACCTGGAAGACGTTCCTGGCTTCAGATAGCTCAGCTCCAGCTGTTGCTGCGGCCACTTAGGGAGTGAATCAGATAGAAGATCTTCCTCTCTGTCTCTCCTCCTCTGTATATCTGACTTTGCAATAAAAATAAATAAATCTTTAAAAAAATAAAATGAAAACAAACAGCACACTCACTTCTCTCTTCTAGTCTCAAATCTACATAAAAATGCAGCGTGTCACCATTCCTGTAAAGCCTGTGTTCTTGGGCTAAAAGAAAAAATAAATTCACTGGTAGGAAAATATTCACATCATGTCTCCTCCATATATCTAGAAAACAGCCTATCTAACACAAACAAAAAAATCTCAATTATTAGAATACTTCGAATATAGATATTGATACCAATAGCTCCTTCCTGTCCTTAGTATTACACTATATTTAGACAGAAGTGTAAATCTGAAATACATGTCAGAAATACTCCAATAAAGCCTCAGAGGATGGCCCAAGTGTTTGGGGAACCTGGAAGAATTTCCTGGCTTCTGGCTCCTGGCCGGCCCACCTCTGGCCACTGTGGAATGAATCAGCAGAGTATCTCTCTCTTTAACTCTGTAAATCTGCCTCTCAAATTAAAACATCAATAGATGTTAAAAAAAACAAACCTTAATGCTTCCTTAATAGAAAATATTTTAAAGGATCTGCCAGTTAGATAAGTCAGCCCTACTCTCCCTAAAAAAACTTTCAAAAAATTAACAATGCAGGAAGGTGCATCTTCCCTATTTATCCCATAGCTCTGTTTGGTTTTAGGTGTCTGGTTTCAAAAACCTGGTTGAGTTTCAAAGCTCACAGGGGCTGGCATTGTGGTGAGCCGCCTAAGCCCAGCAGAGGATGGCTGAGTGCTTGGGACCCTGCACAAACAGGGGAAACCTGCAGGAAGCTCCTGATTCCTGTTTTCTGTCTCCAGTTTTGACTGGGGAGTGAACCAGTGGTTGGAAGACCCCCCACACCTCGCCTCTGTTTCTGTCTCTTTGTAACTCCGCCTGTATTTTTTAAAAAATATTTATTTATTTTTAAAGATTTATTTATTTTTATTGCAAAGTCAGATTTATAGAGAGGAGAGACACAGAGAAAGATCTTCCAACTGCTGTTTCTCTCCCCAAGTGGCCAACATGGCTGGAGCTGAGCTGATCAAAAGGCAGGAGTCATGAGATTCTTCCAGGCTTTGGGCTGTCCTTGACTGCTTTCCCAGGCCACAAGCAGGGAGCTGGATGGGAGGTGGAGCAGCTAGGACACTAGTTGGTGCCTATTTGGGATCCTGGCACAGGCAAGGTAAGGATGTCAGCCACTAGGTTTTCGTGCTGGGTCCTGTAACTCCATCTTTTAAATAAATAAGCTAAATCTAAACAAATATCACTGTAAATGTCATCAAGTACCTTTTTAACAATTATGATGAAAATGATAATTGCTGCAGGAAACTGAGGGATTATTAGATGTGAACAGCACCTAGGTGCCACCAAGTTTCCTAGCTCCGCTGTTGATGAAATTAAATTCTAAATGTGACCAACTTCACCAGTTGACCAAGCTAAAAGAGCTATAGCTGAATGTGAGAATATCCTTCCTTCAGCCAAAAACCAGGTTGCTTTACAAACGCACGCATGAATTTCCCTGAGTAATGCCCACTGAGTGGCCAGACGTGGATCACACTAGCAACGCAGCAAGGTAGCGAGGAGCAAACCACATTTCGACCTCTCTAGCAGACTTTCTGGAGCTTCCAAAACTGGGTACAAACCTCACATTCTCCCCTCCAGTACCCCTCCTCAGTACCTGCGGCCTTTTGGAGGGGCTGACCGTTTGGAGGTGAGGCTCAGGGTAAAAAAAAATAATAATAATAATAAATAAGATACTGAGTTTGAAATTTAGCTTCAAGAAAAACACTGTTCTGGCCATCCATGACCACTTGTGTCCGGCGGGCGCGGTTATGAGCCTGTGAAACGTAGGGGTCGGAGGAGGTCTCCTTCCTCCATCTTAAGTACTTCAAGGGCTTTGGTGTCCAACATGGAAGGAGGTCCATGGAGCTAGCAAGGAAAAGTCGGGGCTAAGACCCCACGCCCCTAAATAGGGCACAGGTTCCTGTCCCTCAAAAAGTCGCACTTCCTAGGCCCGAAGAGACCTTACCGTGTTCCAGTTACCAAGTCCTCTATCGTTTGGAAGCGATCCTTGCACAGCTCCAACACCTCCCTCCCCGCTCGGACCAGGAACGGGGGTCCTCGCACACGCCAGCCCCTCCCTCTCGGGACCCCCATGCCCCAGGGGGTGGGGGTCACTCCTCGCTTACTTTTCCAGCTACCTTCTCAGAGCAAGGCAGGCCGTGCTGGCTCTGACGGGCTCGGCTCGCGGGAAGATGTCGGTTGGAGGGTGAGGGGACGCCCGGCGGCTCCCGCCCCCACAAGCCGCGGCCGTGGGGGGCTGGCCCACAATCCTCTGCGAGGGCGGGAAAAGCGCGGAGTGGAGGAGGGGGCGCTGGCGGGAAGAGCATAGGGCCTGGGGGCGGCCCACGCGGCGCACGCACGAGGCTGTCCTTTTCCATATCCGGCCCCTGCACCCCGGCTGGCTCCACTAGTTCCACTCGGGGAGATCGTGCCCCAGGAGTGACTCGGCCTTTCACTCCACAGGCTGGGCGTGGAAGGAGATGTGGCGCGCAGAGCCCACCGGGCCGGGTTTGTCTCCATCCACCACACCCACCCCCTTTTTGTTTTTAAACAGAATGCACACATTTGATGAGGAAACCATATATGAGATTGGGAGGCACTGGCCGGGAAACGCTACCCCAGCCAGCAACTTCCATGAGGCTTCACGTAGCAGGGAGGCCCCGAACCCGCGTGTGGGACAGGCCGCGGGCCGCGCCCCCTCCGCCTTGCGCGTGACGTCACGCGGCGTCAGTCGCGGGGGCGGGGCGTGCGTGCGTGCGTGCATGGTTTTGGCGGTCGGGGCGTGACGGAGTCGGTTTGGAAATGCAGCGGGATTTGGTGAGCTTTCCGCTGTCCCCGGCCGTGCGCGTGAAGCTGGTGGCCGCGGGCTTCCAGACCGCTGAGGAGCTGCTGGGAGTGAAGCCCTCGGAGCTTAGCAAAGGTAACTCCGGACGCCGCCGGGGGCGCGCCGGGTTCTCCCGCGGCCGCGGTTACAGCAGGAAACAACTGCTTGTCGCCACTGGAAAGCTGTCAGCAGCCAAGGGGCTGGTTTCTTTGGGTCCGTGCCTCCTGGGTGTTCTGGAAATGACCCCATTTCTGCTCCAAAGGACGCTTTCACGTGGGCCGTGTCCCACTTGCGCTCGAGACACCTCAGCTCTCGTGGCGAAGAGGTTCGGGAGCTTTGCTAACTCCATTAGGAACTAGTGTAATCAGAACAGGAAACCTGAAAGACTGATTTTTTTTCCCCCTCTCCGTTCCAAAATTCAGAGAATGAGGGTTAACTTTGAGGCAGAATTCGTGTAGGTCGAGACGCTAAGTGAGAGAAAAAGAAAGAAGACACCCTTAATGTAACTCGCTGAAAACCCCCTAACTTTATATTCCACAACACTGTGATTCCCCAGGAATGCAGAAAACGAAACTGCCCATCTCAACTGTGCGTGTTACAATACAGGGGGGCCCAGACTTGTGCATCTCCAGTGGAGATGAAAAGGGATTTTATGCTAATGCCCCTAGCAATGAAAAATAAACTTTCTGTTCATGTTATTTTCTGGCACCAAGATGGTGCGTTCTTAACTGTGTAAGTCATACCACAAGCTGTGTACCCTAAAGTTTCATGAGTTCTTTTTCTTTCCATAAGCGAGGTTTCCAAAGAAGAAATCTAAGAGACTCAATGATAATTACTAGCAGTTGTTGACTTTTGTATGAGCTTGGTATTTACCAAGCTTTTTTACACATACTGCTTTTATTTTCTATTTTATAAAATTAAAAGAAACGTGAGGTACAAAAATTTACCATAGAAAGTTATGGCATCAGGATGTATAAATCAAAGTAATATGCCTAAAAAAAGTTCTTGTTTTGGGTATTAAATTTGTTTTGAAGAAGACGTCAGTAGCACAGCTAGTTAAGCCACAGCCTGTCACGCAGGCATCCCATGCGGGTACTGCTTCCACTTGCAACCCAGCTCTCTGGGAAAATAGTGGAAGATGTGGCTTCAGCCTGGCCTTCATCTGGGGAGTGAACCAGCAGATGGTTCCTTAACTCTGCCTTTCAGATAAATAAAAATGAAACTTTAAAAGACACAGAGAGGGGCCCGGCGCGGTGGCCTAGTGGCTGAAGTCCTCTCCTTGAACACACCAGGATCCCGTATGGTTGCCAGTTCTAATCCCGGCAGCCCCTATGGCCTGGGAAAGCAGTTGAGGATGGCCCAAAGCCCTGGTACCCTGCACCCACATGGGAGCTCTGGGCTCCTGGCTTCAGATTGGCGCAGCTGGGCCGTTGCAGCCGCTTGGGGAGTGAATCAACAGACGGAAGATCTTCCTCTCTGTCTCTTCTCTCTGTATGTCTGACTTTGCAATAAAAATAAATCTTAGGGCCCGGCGGCCTGGCCTAGTGGCTAAAGTCCTCACCTTCAACCCGCCGGGATCCCATATGGGCGCCGGTTCTAATCCTGGCAGCTCCACTTCCTGTCCAGCTCCCTGCTTGTGGCCTGGGAAAGCAGTCGAGGACAGCCCAATGCATTGGGAACCTGCACCCTTGTGGGAGACCCGGAGGAGGTTCCAGGTTCCCGGCATCGGATCGGCGCGCACCAGCTCGTTGCGGCTCACTTGGGGAGTGAATCATCGGATGGAAGATCTTCCTCTCTGTCTCTCCTCTCTGTATATCCAGCTTTCCAACAATAATAAAATCTTAAAAAATAATAATAATAAATAAATAAATCTTAAAAAAAAAAAAAAAAAGAGGTCTTCCATCTATTGGTATACTCCTCAAACACCTACATCATCAGGACTGGGCCAGACTGAAGCCAGTAACCTTGGACTCAGTCTGCATCTCCCATGTGGGTGACAGGGAGCTAAGTACTTCAGCCATTGCCCGCTGCCTCCTCAGATGCACACATAGGCAGGAAGCAAAATTGAAAACTGAGCTGGGACTCGAACTCAGGGACTCCAAAAAAGGGCTGCATGTGTCTCAGTTGATGGCTTAATATACTGGGCCACCACAATGGCCCCACCATTGTCTTATTACGAAAATCCTAGTTCATATACTTAAGTCGATCACTGATTTATCCAATTTTGACAAGTTATCACTGTATTCACCACTGTTTCTTTAGCAACTTTTCTTATTTTCTGCTCTCAGGCCATATTGTCAGATAGGAATGAAAATCTATAGTCAAGGAAGAATAAATACATTATTATTCAATGCAATATATGTGCATTGGATAATTGTTGTTATTAAAGTTTGGAGTAACATAGGAGCTTATTTATTTATGTATTTGGAGGACACTTATTGGGCCTGGCGCAATAGCGTAATGGTTATGGTCCTCGCCTTGAATGTGCCAGGATCCCATATGAGTGCCGGTTCTAATCCCGACAGCTCCACTTCCCATCCAGCTCCCTGCTTGTGGCCTGGGAAAGCAGTCGAGGACGGCCCAAAGCCTTGGTACCCTGCACCCGCGTGGGAGACCTGGAGCAAGTTCCTGGCTCCTGGCTTTGGATCGACTGCCAAAACCAGAATCCTGGAACTCCATCCTTTTGTTCCATGTGGGAGCCGATGGCCCAAGCCCTCGGGTCACCTGCTGCTGCTTTCACAGGTGTGTTCCAGCAGGCTGCCTCAGGAAGTGGAGCACCTGAAATTCAAACAGCACTCTTGTGGGATGTTGATATCACAGGCAGCTTATTGGCTTTCAGTGCTTCCCCCATGAAATGAAATTTTTACATTTATTCCTTGGAAAAGTCTTATTAATAACCCAAGCTGGTGGGGGGCATAGTGTTGAGGCACAGGTGGGTTCAACTGCCATGTGCATTGACAGCATCCTGTGTCAGAATGTCAGTTTGAGTAGTCAGTCTGCTTTTGATCCAGCTCCCTGATTTTTTTTTTAAAGATTTATTTATTTTTATTACAAAGTCAGATATACAGAAAGGAGAGACAGAGAGGAAGATCTTCCATCCGATGATTCACTCCCCAAGTGACCACAAAGGCCGGCGCTGCGCCAAGCCGAAGCCAAGAGCCAGGAACTTCCTCCCAAGCAGGTGCAGGGTCCCAAGGCTTTCGGCCGTCCTCCACTGCTTTCCCAGGCCACAAGCAGGGAGCTGGATGGGAAGTGGAGCTTCCGGGAATAGAACCACCACCCATATGGAATTCCGGTGCGTTAAGGTGAGGACTTTAGCCGCTAGGCCATGCCGCCGGGCCCGATACATATGTTTTTTAATCTTTATTTTGAAAGTAGAGAGTCATAGAGATCTTCCCCTGTATTCATTCTTTCTTTGCATAGCCACATTAGCTATCCAGAAACTAGGAGCCTGGAAGGTCATTTGAGTCTCCTACATGGGTACAAGAACTCAAGCCCTTGAGCCATCCTCTGCTGCTTTCCCAGGTCTATTAGCAGGGAGCTGGAACAGAAGTGGAGCTCCCAGGACTCCACACAGGAACTCATCTGGTGCAGGTGTTATAAGCGGTAGTTTATTTATTTATTTAGTTTTTAAAGATTTATTTATTTTTTACTGGAAAGACAGATATACAGTGAGAAGGAGAGACAAAGAGGAAGAGCTGAGGCAATCCAAAGCCAGGAGCTTCTTCTGGTGCTAAGGCTTTGGGCCATCCTGTAATGCGTTCCCAGGCCACAAGCAGGGAGGGATGTAAACTGATACACGTATGGGATCCTGGGCATGCATGGTGAACATTTAGCCACTAGGCTTTCGCACTAGGCCCAATAGATTTATCTTCAAAGAAAAGATTGTACCATGTAAGCTTATCTTTTAATGTCATTTCCACACTGTTTATTTTTTTTTTTTTTTTTTTTTTTTTTTTTTTTTTTTATATATAATCCATTTTATTGTATTGTTGTTGACAATCTTTACATAGTTAACTATAGTTGAAGGAAAATCAAGAAAGAGAAAGGAAAAAAAAAAAAAAAAAAAAAAAAAAAAAAAAGGTTCAGGGGGATAGGGAGGTGGGCAACGCTATTATGTCCATATTGTTTCCATCATGTATCTGAGGTAAAAGGGGGTATTGAGGGAGAAGCCCCACCCGGTTTCCCGCCCACCCCAAGTCCCATATGTGGGGCATGCTCTGAGATATGTGCTCAAGTGGAGTTAATAGTTCTCCAGTTATGAGTCACTGCCAGTTTCGCTCGATGAGGTGGTCCACTGATTGATATGGTCCATCATGAAGTCTCCATTTGTCCCATATTTCGCTGCCAACATGTAGCTGAGATGAATGATTGTCCTATTCTGTCTTCTGTCTTTTCTTGGTTAGAATTCTGAGTCCAGCAGTTCAAGTGGGGAGATCTCCAAAGATACTTTGATGTATTCCCAGACCAGATTCTTGTATGTTCTAGCAAGCACAGGGCCCGGCACAGTCCATCACCCTGATCTGCTGGTGGTTGCAATTGCTGTGTTGGTTCTGTTTTCAGTCCCGAGTTGCACTGGAACCAATGGGTGTTGCAGTCCAGTCTGGTTCGGCCCTTACATCAACCAGTGGGAGCTGCAGCCTAGTCGGGGCGACCCACAATAACCCCCACCAAGCCTGCCCCCTACCCTGGTTTGCCAATTTGTGTAGCAGAAGACCAGTCTGTCCCCCATCCCATTTGGCTCTGGTACTTGTCAATGGGTATTAAAGCTTAGTTCTATCTAATCGACTCAACCATCCAGCCCTCACAGATGTTGTTGAGTGCCTCTGTCTAGCCATCCCAGCCCCCGTCCTAGTTTTCATGCCCTCCCACGGGAATAGTGACCCAAGAAGGGGGAACCCACTTTTTCCCTCCCAGGTCTCTCTGTCCCGGTTTATGCACTCTTTAGGTGGTCCTGTGATTTGACTCGACAGAATTAGTCCCCAGTGCCAGCTTCTGCCAGCTGATGCTGTGGCCCTGATCTTGTCCACATGCAGCGCACAGGTGTTGTAGCCTTGCTTAGTCGTGTCTGTCTCTATCCCAGCCAACACTCTCCAGTGGGAGTGGTTGTCCAGCGAGGGGACCAGCCCCTTAACCCCCCCGCCAGCTCTGCCCCTCCCTTCCTGGATCTCACGTGTGCTGGATGGGTGTTGCATTCATATCCAGTACAGGCAACCACGCCCTGGCGTTCCAGAATGTGTACTGGTTTTGTCGCAACCAAACCCGGCCCATTCCACACTCTGTTCTGGTGATCGGATTTGCCAGAGGATGACATGAACTGATTCAGCCTGGCCTGCTCCTGACCCATGCTGAATGCATGCCAGTGGGAAACTTTCCATGGCCTATTCTGGGCTGTTTCCAATCATGCTTCTCGCGCTTACCTGCAGGGACTGTGTCCTGCCAGAGGAGTTGCCCAGGCTCCTCCATCAGAACCCCTCCCAATGCCAGATTTTGCGCTTGCCAGGGGGTTCTTGAGCCAACCCTACTCAGTTCACCTCCTGTCCTAGCAGGAACAGTGGCTTTTCCTGGCTGGCTTTCACCCCATTCTGACTCTTGTTGTTGGATGTTTCAGCCCAGCCATGGCTCGTCCATACCCACATACAGCTCACACATGGCTCAGAAGGGGATTGAGACCCAGCCTAGTCAGTCCCACATCTACCCTGTTTCTCCATAACACCAGATGGTGCTGGGATCTGAACCGGCCTGGTGCATCCAACCCCAGCCCACACTAGTGCCTCGGGTGACTGCAACTGTTTCCTAGATAGAACGCAGCCCCCATTCCAGCACATACACCCCTTGGTGGGAACCTCATCCCAGCTGTGGCTTCCCAGATTGGGACCGTTCCTAGCTGTAAATCACGCACCTGCACGTGGTTGCTCCGAGGACCATTAGGTGCCAGCCTGCTACACAAGCCGGAGCTTATCTTTTACTTGATAGGTGTTCAAAGCTCAGCATTATTAAGGGATTGGAAGTTCTTCAAAGGAAGAGTTACTGGCATTGGGAATCTTTAGGATTGACTCAGATCCCAGAAACAGTGGGGTCACTCTAGAGCTATCTCAGCAGCGATTCAGATGTCCAATACCCCAGAGCTCCCCGGCCGGACGGCCAGCAGGCTCAGCCTGGCGCCAAATGACGCACTAGCCGCCCGGGCCCAGCCCGCCATGAGCCATGGGCACATGGCGGACTGGGTTCGGGATCCGAGCTAGACGTCCTCTCCCGCAGCCCTCGGCTCGCCTCTGGCAGCCGGAAGTTAAATCCTGCAGGCCCGAGGTTGCGCCCCTCCCCAATCCCGTTCACCCACCACCCAATGAGGGTGTTGGGTGGGTCCCGGACATGCCCAGTCACGGAGGCCTCCCCCCTCGGCGTACTCACCCCAGAAGGAAGCAGGCCGCACCCAGGCATGTCCGGGCCCAGCCCGCCATGAGCCATGGGCACATGGCGGACTGGGTTCGGGATCCGAGCTAGACGTCCTCTCCCGCAGCCCTCGGCTCGCCTCTGGCAGCCGGAAGTTAAATCCTGCAGGCCCGAGGTTGCGCCCCTCCCCAATCCCGTTCACCCACCACCCAATGAGGGTGTTGGGTGGGTCCCGGACATGCCCAGTCACGGAGGCCTCCCCCCTCGGCGTACTCACCCCAGAAGGAAGCAGGCCGCACCCAGGCATGTCCGGGCCCAGCCCGCCATGAGCCATGGGCACATGGCGGACTGGGTTCGGGATCCGAGCTAGACGTCCTCTCCCGCAGCCCTCGGCTCGCCTCTGGCAGCCGGAAGTTAAATCCTGCAGGCCCGAGGTTGCGCCCCTCCCCAATCCCGTTCACCCACCACCCAATGAGGGTGTTGGGTGGGTCCCGGACATGCCCAGTCACGGAGGCCTCCCCCCTCGGCGTACTCACCCCAGAAGGAAGCAGGCCGCACCCAGGCATGTCCGGGCCCAGCCCGCCATGAGCCATGGGCACATGGCGGACTGGGTTCGGGATCCGAGCTAGACGTCCTCTCCCGCAGCCCTCGGCTCGCCTCTGGCAGCCGGAAGTTAAATCCTGCAGGCCCGAGGTTGCGCCCCTCCCCAATCCCGTTCACCCACCACCCAATGAGGGTGTTGGGTGGGTCCCGGACATGCCCAGTCACGGAGGCCTCCCCCCTCGGCGTACTCACCCCAGAAGGAAGCAGGCCGCACCCAGGCATGTCCGGGCCCAGCCCGCCATGAGCCATGGGCACATGGCGGACTGGGTTCGGGATCCGAGCTAGACGTCCTCTCCCGCAGCCCTCGGCTCGCCTCTCCACACTGTTTATTTTTAAGATTTATTTATTTGCTTGAATGGCAGAGTTAGGGGGAAAGAGAGAGAAGTATTATAACTATTGATGGATTCCCCAAATTACTGCAATGCCAGGAGTCCCATTCTGCCCCCTCTCCCATGCAGGTCTCCGCGCATGGCTGTGGAGTGGGGGACCAAGCATTTGGGCCATTGTCCTCTGCCTGCCTAGGCACACTAACAGGATCAATAATGCCCAGTGTGCTAATGAGATGTTGACACCTGCTAGCTGGGTTTAGATTGCTATGACATATGACCCATCATAATTTGTTTTCTTTTTCCTTTAAGATTTATTTCCTAAATGGCCACAATGGCCAGAGCTGAGCCAATCTGAACCCAGGAGCCAGGAGCTTATCCTGGGTCTCAAACGTGGGTGTAGGATCTCAAGGCTTTGAGCCATCCTCTACTGCTTTCCTCGGCCACAAGCACCAAGTTGGAAGGAAAGTGGAGCAACTGGGACACAAACTAGCACTGATAGGGGATCCCAGCACATGCAAGGCAAGGACTTAGCCACTAGGCTACCACTCTAGGCCCAAATATATGCATTTTTTAAATATGGAATGCCTCATGAATTTGTGTGTCATCTTTGTGCTTATCTCTGTATTGTTTCAATTTTAATATATGTAGTACTGAAGCGAACACAATAAATTTTTGAAATAACTTCATATATGCACATACACTTCTTTTTTTTTCTCCTTAGATTTATTTATTTTTGTTGGAAAAAAAAGATTTACAGAGAAAAGAAAAAACAGAAAGATCTTTTGTCCACTGGTTCACTCCCCAAGTGACCGGAGCTCTCGGTGTTGACCCAGAGCTGAGCCGATCTGAAGCCAGGAATCAAAAGCTTCTTCTAGGTCTCCCACATGGGTGCAGGGTCCCAAGGCTTTGGGCTGTCCTCTACTGCTTTCCCAGGTCACAAGTGGGGAGCTTGAATGGAAGTGGAGCTGCCTGGAGATGAACCAGTGCCCATATGGTATCCTGGTGTTTGCAAGGTGAGGATTTAGCCACTAAGCCATTGTGCCAGGCCCACTAATGCATTTCTTGAAGTTGTACTTTGTTTCAGGAAATTAAAGAAATCTTACTCATCCTCGTCTGAGGAAGTGTACGTATATTTTATGAGAACAAGTCCGTAGTGGCGTGATCAGAGACAGGATAAAAGTGCGTCTTACTTCTGTTTTCTTTTTTTTTTTTTTTAAGGATTTTATTTATTTTATTTCAAAGTCAGATATACAGAGAGGAGAAGAAACAGAGAGGAAGATCTTCCGTCCGATGATTCACTCCCCAACTGAGCCGCAACGGCCGGTACGCGCCAATCCGATGCCGGGAACCAGGAACCTCTTCTGGGTCTCCCACATGGGTGCAGTGTCCCAATGCATTGGGCTGTCCTCGACTGCTTTCCCAGGCCACAAGCAGGGAGCTGAATGGGAAGTGGAGCTGCCAGGATTAGAACCGGCACCCATATGGGATCCCGGGGCTTTCAAGGCGAGGACTTTAGCCGCTAGGCCATGCTGCTAGGCCCCTTCTGTTTTCTTTATTGTCATTGTAAGAAAGGCAGAGAGACAGGAGCAAACGCAGAGCTTCCATCCCAATGCCTGCAACAGCCGGGCCTGTGCCAGCCTGAAACAAAGAGCTGAGAACTCCATCTGCATCTCCATGAGGGTGGCAGGGACCCAAGTACTTGACAGCACCACCACCTCCCTGTGTGCACATGCCTTAGGAGCTGGAATAGCAAGTGGAGCCCAGATTTGAAACCAGACACACTGAAATGGAATACAGGCTTCTTAGCCACTGTGCCAAATACCCACCCATTTCTACTTGTGAGAAGTTCTTGTAGGTATTTGGATATAATTTTTTAAAATAGTAGGCCCAGTATGATACCTCAATGGCTAAATCCTCACCTTGCATGTGCTGGGATCCCATTTGGGTGTCGATTCATTTCCTAGCTGTTGCACTTCCCATTCAGTTCCCTGCTTGTGGCCTGGGAAAGCAGTCAAGGATGGCCCAAAACCTTGGGAGCTGCACCCATGTGGGAGACCTGGAGGAGGCTCCTGGCTCCCGGCTTCGGATCAGCTCAGCTCCAGCTGTTACAACCACTTGTGGAGTGAATCAGTGGATGGAAGATTCTCTTTCTCTCTGTAAATCTGACTTTCTAGTAAAAATAAATAAATCTTAAAAAATAATTGTTTCTGAGACAGTAAGTTTTTTTGTGATGACTAAGAAAAAACAAATGCCTTTAATAACATGAGAAATTAAATAATAGTGCAGGTGTTAGTTTTGAAACAATATATTTGAAAGACAGAGAGAAAGAGGTCTCTTCCATGTCCCGGTTCACTCCACACATGGCCACGATGGCCAGGGTTGAGCCAGGTGGAAGCCAGTAGTTTCTTTCATGTCTCCCACTTGGGCATAGGGGCCTAAGCGCCTGGACCATCTTTTTTTTTTTTTTTTTTTAAAGATTTATTCATTTTATCACAGCCAGATATACACAGAGGAGGAGAGACAGAGAGGAAGATCTTCCGTCCGATGATTCACTCCCCAAGTGAGCTGCAATGGGCCGGTGCGTGCCGATCAGAAGCCGGGACCTGGGACCTCTTTCAGGTCTCCCACGCGGGTGCAGTGTCCCAGTGCATTGGGCCGTCCTCAACTGCTTTCCCAGGCCACAAGCAGGGAGCTGGATGGGAAGTGGAGCTGCCGGGATTAGAACCGGCGCCCATATGGGGTCCCGGGGCTTTCAAGGTGAGGACTTTAGCTGCTAGGCCAGGCCACCGGACCCTGGACCATCTTTCAATGGTTTCCCAGATGTATTAGCAGGGAGTTTGGTTGGAAGTGGAATAACAGAGTTGTACTGGCACCCATGTGGGTTTCAGGCATCACAGACAGTGGCTTAACTTGCTATACCATAATGCTGGCACAGCGTGTCACTTTTTCATATTTTCTTTCTACTCTTAACGTTAGTGTTACCTGGAAATTTAAATTAGTGTCATCTGTTACCGTTAGACCATATCAAATCTCTAAAATGGGATTTTTTTTTTTCTGATTGTGATTTCAGAAGTTGGGATATCTAAAGAGGAAGCCTTAGAAACTCTGCAGATTTTAAGAAGAGAATGTCTCACAAATAAACCAAGATATGCTGGTACATCTGAGTCAGGCAAGAAGTGTACAGCGCTGGAACTTCTTGAGCAGGAGCATACCCAGAGCTTCATAATTACCTTCTGTTCAGCAGTAGATAATATTCTTGGGGGTGGAATACCCTTAATGAAAACAACGGAAATTTGTGGTGCACCAGGTGTTGGAAAAACACAGTTATGGTAAAATAAAATGTTCCCCTCTTAAAATTTTTTGTATTAATACAAAGAGCAGATTTCATGGGTACAGTTCTAAAATGATAACCATTACTTCCCTCCCTCACCCTCTTAAGGGGGGCTCAGTAGCATTCTATGTGATAGTTGCTCTGTGGATTTCCTATCAGAAGACCAAAAAAGGCATGTGTGTGCTCTGATGGTGTGTGTGTATCAAGCAAAAATCAGCTTACTATTTATTACCTCAGAACCCCATCTTGATAAATTCATACTATTTTTTTAATACTTTGTGAATATGGTCTTTGAGATAAATGTTCAATCTTTTACTTTATTCACTTTTTAGAGTATAGTTGAGTCAGTTATTTAAATCAATATATTAGAATGGATTAGAGGCCTAAAAAGCTATTAAAGGGCCCATAGTTATGGTTTTATAGGCACACTGTCACCCTAATCCAAGCATCAGTTGATTTACATATGAATATATCTGGATCCATGGAGAACTAACAATCTGTTGCCTTGGAGAATATAAAAATATTTTCGTTCATTTATTTTAGTGATACTAACTAGTCATTATCTGAGGCTTGATGATCCTGATAAAGGTCTGGCCATTGGGCTTCTTCCTCTTTAACAGCATGCAGTTGGCAGTGGACGTGCAGATACCAGAATGTTTTGGAGGAGTGGCAGGTGAAGCAATTTTTATTGATACAGAGGGAAGTTTTATGGTTGAAAGAGTGGTAGAACTTGCTACTGCCTGCATTCAACATCTTCATTTAATAGCAGGAACACAAATGGAAGAAGGTAAGTTAGCAGAAATGAATATTTTTTTTCTGGATAATAAAGCAAAATTATTTTTATCTGTGCTGATCTCAGACCTCAGCAAGCCATTGGAACGTGAGCATGATGACTTGAGTGTATTAATGATAACTTCTCATACCTCTGTAACAAAATGAGAACGGCTCTAGCCTGATCTTACCTTTTTTTCCCCTACTTCTATAGTCCTTCCCTTTTTTTAAAATATGTATTTTAAATTATGTTTTGGAAAGTCATGTGTACAGAAAGGAGGAGGCGAGACAGAGAGGAAGATCTGTCCACTGGTTCACTCCTAAAGCGGCCACAATAGCCAGAAATAAACAGATCGAAAACCAGGAGCCAGGAGCTTGCTTCCAGGTCTCCCATGCTGGTGCAGGGTCCCAAGGCTTTGGGCAGTCCTCGACTGCTTTCCCAGGCCACAAGCAGGGAGCTGGAAGGGAAGTGGAGCAGCTGGGACATGAACAGGACCCACATGGGATTCCAGTGCGTTAAAGACTAGGACTTTAGCCACTAGGCTGCGACACTGGGCCCAAAAAAAGTTTGTTTTTTTTTTTTTTTGAAAGTCAGAATTACAAAGACATAAAGAAGGATCTTCTGTCTGCTGGTTCACTGCCCAAGTAGCCACGATGGCTGGAGCTGAGCCAGTCAGGAGCCAGGAGCTTCTTATGGGTCTCCCATGTGGGTGCTGGTTCCCAGGGCTTTGGGACATTCTTCACTGCTTTCCCAGGCCATTAACAGATAGCTGGATCAGAACTGGAGCCCATATGCTTGTGCTTGCAGGTAGAGGAGTAGCCTGTTGAGCAATTGTACTGGCCCTGATTGGATGTTTTAACTGTTAAGCTAAAAACATTTGTCACAATGGAGTGTCCACTGGCCTACCCAGCAGCAACATGCCCAAGTTTTACTGTGACTACTGTGACACATATCTCACCTATGGCTATCTGTGAGAAAGACTGCAGTGGTAGGAAACAAAAAGAGAATGTGAAAAACTCTGTCAGTAATGGATGGAAGAGTAGGCTCAGAGCCTGTAGGACAAAACAGTGGCTATGTTTCAGCAGGAAAGGTACCTCCTACTCCATTCTCTGCTCCTCCTCCTCCTGTAGGGGCAGTGATACTCCCACCCCCGAGTCTGCCGGGTCCTCCTTGCCCTGGCGTGATGCGAACACCCCGTATGAGGAGGCCCTTCCATGACGCCAGTGATGGGTGCTCATTGCCCTGGGTGAGGCCAGGGAGTCCTGCTCCTGGAATGAGACCACCTGTGGGAGGCCATATGCCAAGGATGCCGGGGCCCGGTGATGAGACCTCCTTGCTACCCCGTGATGGAGCCCACTCACCCAGGAGTGACTTGACCTGACAGATAAGGAGGGCGGGGAGGCCTCCTGGCAGTTCTGTGTTGCTTGTTCTGCTTCACCAGGAGATCATGGGGCTGCGATTCTGGGTGTTTTCTAACAGCATGGCAAAGATGATTTAGTCCCATTTCCTATTAAGAAAGTAGTTTTGGAGGGCAGAGGTGGGGTTTTAAAAAGTGGAGTTTCATTTGTATTGTAAAATGTGGAAACAAAATTGTCAGCTGTTTTAGTAAAAAAAAAAAAAGAAAACTTGTCATTTGACTTTAAAATGTAATTATGGGCCCATGTTGCAGTGCGTAGGATTAGGGCACTGCTGGGCACTCTGTATCCTGTTGTAGTGTCAGTTGGAGTCTCCGCAACTACATGCTTCTGACTCACGTTTCTACTAACGTGCCCAGGAAGGGAGCTGATGATGGCCCCATGCCACTGTGTGTGAAGCCCGGATAGAGTTCCTGGCTTTTGGCTTTAGCCCAAACCAGTCCTTGCTGTAGGGCTGTTTGGGAAGTGGACCAGTGAATAGAAACACATGTCCTCACCCACACTCTCTAACTTTTCCCCCTCTGAAGTTCTTTCAAATAAATATATAAATCTTTAATTAAAGGAACTATGTATATGTGTGTACAAATAATGTACTTTTGAGGAAATAGGTGAACATAAGAAGTCAAGAATTAGGAAATCATGGTCTATAATGCTTTTGCTATGCTTTTTCTTTCTTTTTTTTTTTTAAAGATTTATTTATTTTATTACAAAGTCCGATATACAGAGAGGAAGATCTTCCGTCCAATGATTCACTCCCCAAGTGAGCCGCAACGGCCAGTACTGTGCCGATCCGAAGCCAGGAACCAGGAACCTCTTCCAGGTCTCCCACGCGGGTGCAGGGTCCCAAACCATTGGGCCATCCTCAACTGCTTTCCCAGGCCACAAGCAGGGAGCTGGATGGGAAGTGGAGCTGCCAGGATTACAACTGGCGCCCATATGGGATCCCGGCACGTCCAAGGCGAGGACTTTAGCCACTAGGCCATGCCGCCGGGCCCATTGCTATGCTTTTTCAGTTGAGAGTTTTATACTGTTTTAGTTTTAAAAAACATTGTTTAACTGCAATAAACAGCATATCAAAGTAAGTAAAAGTAATTAAGATGGTTTTGTTTATTTCAGAACATCAAAAAGCTTTGGAAGATTTCACTCTTGAAAATATTCTTTCCCATATTTATTATTTTCGGTGTTGTGATTACACGGAGCTATTGGCACAAATATATCTCCTTCCAGACTTCCTTTCAGAACACTCAAAGGTATGGGTCAAACTCCTGAAGTGTAACTGATCAAAGGTCTTTGGCAGTGTTTAAGTATGAAGGATAACTGTTAGTAACACAAAATTAAAGTGAATTCAGAAAATCTTTCATTCTTAACCTGTAATTGTTCTATAATTATATTTATTTTGTGTATATACACATATGTATTATTGTATTTTAAGAAATTTATGCAAAAATGAAATAAAAAGGTAAGTGTGTTTTATCTTAAAATATTTAAAATCCATTTAGTTGTCTTAGAATGTGCATTGGCTTCATTGGCTAATTCTCCCCCTGAAAGTGCTGGGATCCCATGTGGGCACTGGTTCATGAACCAGCCATTCTGCTTCCCATCCAGCTCCCTGCTTGTGACCAGGGAAAACAGTCAAGGATGGTGCAAAGCCTTGGAACCCTGCACCCACATGGGAGACCTGGAGGAAGCTCCTGACTTCGGATCAGCTCAACACCGACCATTGTGGTCCTTTAGGGAGTGAACCAGCAATTCAAAGATCTTTGTCTCTCCTTTTTCTGTAAATCTGTCTTTCCAATAAAATAATTAAATCTTTTTTTAAAAATGCATTTATGATGATTTTTACAGATTTATTTGTTTGAATGGCAGAGTTTTAGGCAGAAAAGGAGAGACAATGAAAGAGGAGCAGGGAAATTTTGCATCTGCTGGTTTTATTCCCTAGTGGCTGGGCTGGGCTGGGCTGAAGCCAGCAGCCTGGAACTTTACCTAGGTCTCGCGTGTGGGTGGCAGGGGTCTAAGCACTTGGACCATTTTCTGTTGGCATCCCAGGTGCGCCAGCAGGGAGCTGGATCGGAAGCAGAGCAACTGAGACTTGAACGAATGCCCACATAGGATTTTGACATTGCAGGCAGTGTCCCAACCCTGTGTACTACAATGGCAGCTCCTCCATGATTTTTTTTTTAACTTGAAAGAATTACAGAGGCGGTGGGGGAGCAAAGAGATTTTCCTATGCTGGTTCATTCCACAAATGACTGCAACAGCCAGAGCTGAACTGGTGTAAAGCTGGGACACAGTAACTTCTTTCCGAATCACCGAGGTCAAGGGCCCAAAGCTTTGGGCCATCTTCCACTACTTTTCCAAGTCATTAGCGGGGAGCTAGATAAGAAGTGGAACAGCCCAGGCACACTGGTGGTTTCAGCTGGATGAATAGCCAGTTGATCCATGGTGCTGACTGTGTTTAGGACAGTTTATGTCATTTTTAAAAAAGATTTATTTATTTTCATTGGAAAGGCAGATATACAGAGAAAGGAGAAACAGAGGAAGATCCATTGATTCACTCCCGAAGTGGCTGCAGTGGCCAGAGCTGAGCCGATCCAAAGCCTGGAGCTTCTTCCAGGTCTCCCACGTGGGTGCAGGGTCCCAAGTCTTTGGGCCGTCCTCGAATGCTTTCCCAGGGCACAAACAAGGGAGCTGGATGGGAAGTGGGGCCACCAAAATTAGAACTGTCACCCATATGGGATCCCAGTGCGTTCAAGGTAAGGACTTTAGCCGCTAGGCTACTGCGCCAGATGCAGTTCATGTCATTTTTAAATATATTTTGATTTATTGTTTCCTTGCTGTCATCAATTTGATTGTGTCTTCCAGTCATCTTCTGGCTTTTATAAACCGTTGAATAAATATGCGAGACGCTGCATGAACTGTTTCTCTTTAATTTGCAACAAAAAATAAGTGTACTTTCATGTACAAATTAATTATAAATTCCCTAGATACAAAGATTGTAGAAAACAATTTATAGTTGCCAGGTACAGTATTTATTCCACATGATTTTTGAAAAAGTTTTGTTCATTTGTTTATTTTTATTGCAAGTCAGATATACAGAGAGGAGGAAAGACAGAGAGGAAGATCTTCCATCCGATGATTCACTCCCCAAGTGACCACAACAGCCAGTGCTGTGCTGATACGAAGCCAGGATCCAGGAGCTTCTTCCGGGTCTCCTACACGGGTACAGGGTCCCAAACCTTTGGGCTGTCCTCGACTGCTTTCCCAGGCCACAAGCAGGGAGCTGGATGGGAAGTAGAGCTGCCGGGATCAGAACCGGCGCCCATATGGGATCCCGGCGAGTTCAAGGCGAGGACTGTAGCTGTTAGGCCACGCCGCCGGGCCCTCCACATGATTTTTAAAATTGAGATGAAGTTCACCTAGCAAAATTGCACATTTCAAAGCAAATACTTCCATGCAGTTAGTACAGTGTCATACAACCACTGCTTGTAGTTCCAAAGTGTTTTTTTTTTTCAAGATTTATTTATTTTTATTACAAAGTCAGATATACAGAGAGGAGGAGAGACAGAGAGGAAAATCTTCCGTCCGATGATTCACTCCCCAAGGGAGCTGCAATAGCCGGTACTGCACCAAGCCGAAGCCAGGAACCAGGAACCTCTTCTGGGTCTCCCACGCGGGTGCAGGGTCCCAAGGCCTTGGGCCTACCTCAACTGCTTTCCCAGGCCACAAGCAGGGAGCTGGATGGGAAGTGGAGCCGCCGGGATTAGAACCGGCACCCATATGGGATCCTGGCACGTTCAAGGGGAGGACTTTAGCCCCTAGGCCACGCCACCCAGTCCCAAAGTGTTTTTATCCCCTCACAAGGAAAGACATGCTCATTAAATAGTGCTTCTGTTCCTCCCTTTCTGAGTCTCTTGTCAACCACAGTCAACCTTCTGTCTCTATACAAGTGGAATGATGTGCTATATCTGACCATTTTGTCTGACTGTTTCATTCAACATATTTTTTTCTAAAAGCAAATCTGGTGACCTGACACAGAAGCCTGACGGCTCAAGTCCTCGCCTTGCACATGCTGGGATCCCATATGAGTGCCGGTTCTAATCCTGGCAGCTCCACTTCCCATCTAGCTCCCTGCTTGTGGCCTGGCAAAGCAGTTGAGGATGGCCCAAAGCCTTGGGACCCTGCACCCGCGTGAGAGACCCAGAGGAGGCTCCAGGCTCCTGGTTTTGGATTGGCTCAGCTCTGGCCATTATGGCCAGATGGAAGATCTTTCTATCTCTCCTTCTGTGTAATCTAACTAACTGTCCAATAAAAAAGATCTTGAAATATTCAAACCTTAAAAATAAATAAATTCATTGATTAAATAAAATTTATTATCTGGGCCAGTGTTGTGCATTAGTTAAGGTTCTGTCTGTGATACTGGCATCCTATATGGGTAGTTCTTTTAGTCCTTTCTGCCACATTCACAATTCAGAGCCTATTAATGCACCCGCAAAAGCAGCAGAGGACATCTGAGTAATTAGCTCTTGCAGTCATTTGGGGTCTGAACAAGCAGATGGAAAATCTCCATCTGTCTGTTCCTGCCTTTCAAATACATTAATAAATCTTTTTAAAAAATTACTGTCTTTGTTACTACTATTTTTAATACTTTTTAAAAAGATTTATGTACTTGAAGACAGTTATAGAGAGAGGAGAAAATCTTCCATGCACTAGTTCACTCCCAAAGTGGCTGCAGCAGCCAGAGCTGAGCTGGTTCGAAGCCAGGAGCTTCTTCTGGGTCTCCCACACAGGTGCAGTGTCCCAAGGCTTTGAGTCGTCCTCGACTGCTTTCCCAGGCCACAAGCAGGGAGCTGGATGGGAAGTGAAGCAATTGGGACACGAACTGGCACTGACTGTATGGGATCCCAGTGTGTACAAGGCAAGGACTTTAGCCACTTAGCTACCGAGCTGGGCCCAGAAATGAGTATTTTTTAAAAATTATAACCTTGTAGTAGTTTTTTTGCTTGCTCATGTTTGGAGTAATTTCTAGACTTTTTTTTTTTTAAAGATTTTATTGTTATTGGATAGCCGGATATACACAGAGGAGGAGAGACAGAGAGGAAGATCTTCCATCCGATGTTTCACTCCCCAAGTGAGCCGCAACGGGCCGATGCGCGCCGATCCAAAGCCGGGACCAGGAACCTCTTCCGGGTCTCCCACGTGGGTGCAGTGTCCCAAACCATTGGGCCATCCTCGACTGCTTTCCCAGGCCACAAGCAGGGAGCTGGATGTGAGGTGGAGCTGCCGGGATTAGAACCGGTGCCCATATGGGATCCGGGGCTTTCAAGGTGAGGACTTTAGCCACTAGGCCATGCCACCAAGCCCTATTATTACCTTATTATAATAGAGTTCCTAATTGCCCTGGGATGGATATTTTTTAAATGTTTATTTGTATTTATTGGGAAGTCAGATATTTAAGGAGAAGAGGACAGAGAATAAGATCTTCTGTCCGCTGATCCACTCCTCCTGTGGATGCAACAACCAGAGCTCTGCTGATCCGAAGCGAGGAACTTCTTCCAGGTCTCCCATGCGGGTGCTGGCTCCCAAGGCTTTGGGCTGTCCTCGACTGCTTTCCCAGGCCACAGGCAGGGAGCTGGATGGAAGCGTGGCTGCCAGGATTATAGCTGGCACCCATATTGGATCCCGGTGCATGCAAGGCAAGGACTGTAGCTGCTAGGCTTCCATGTCAGGCCACAAACTATATGAATTAAAAAATGTTTTTGCAGTTATGGGCCCAGTGCTGTATCCTAGCAGCTGGGGTCCTCGCCTTGAACTCTGGGATCCCAATTGGGTACTAGTTCTGGTCCCAGCAGCCCCGTTTCCCATCTGGCTCCCTGCTTGTGGCCTGGGAAAGCAGTGAGGACGGCCCAAAGCCTTGGGACCCTGCACCCGCGTGGGAGACCCAGAGCAGACTCCTGGCTCCTGGCTTTGGATCAGCTCAGCTCTGGCTGTTATGACCTCTTGGGGAGTGAGTCAGTGGGTGGAGAATCTTGCTTTCTGTCTCTCCTCTCCTCTGTATGTCTGACTTTGCAATATATATATGTATATATATATATATATATATATATATGTTAAAAAAATTTTTTGCAATTATGTTAATATCAGTTTATGAACTCTGTAGAATACCTTTGTATTCTATAATGATAATCCAATAAACTTCAAGTAAAACATTATAACTGCAGAGTCATAAAACTTTGTATATCAATAAACCTTATTTATCACCTGTAGATAAACCTTGGTTCAAATCAAGACATAATAACCTCATAGTGATTTCTGTATTATAACATTCTGTCTTGTTTATTTGCCCTTATAATGACCATATTTTAACGGGAAAAGTGTATCAAATTTTTACAGAAAGTTTACGGTTTGAACCCCAAAGGAAAAATTGGGTATTTGAGAAATTTGTTTTACCAAGACTTCAGCTAACTTTGTTATCAGTGTCAAATATATCTGTGAAGTCTGTATATAGAGACGCAATATAAAAAAGTTGTAATGATTTCTTTTTTCTGTTTTAGTAATGTTTTAAAAGTTCATGAATTATCAAACCAGAATATATTTTGACTTTTGATGATTGCTGCAGAAAGCCTGAGATGGATAAGATTCATAATGATACTGTTTGGATACCACTTTTGTTATTTTATTTTTAATACTAAACAGTGTTATTGTCTCATCTGTATTAGGTTCGGTTAGTGATTGTAGATGGCATTGCTTTTCCTTTTCGTCATGACCTTGACGACCTCTCTCTTCGTACTCGATTACTAAACGGCCTATCCCAGCAAATGATCAGCCTTGCAAATAACTACAAATTAGCTGTAAGTATGACTAACCAAGATTTTATAATAAAATCAAGGATTTATAAATTATTTAAGTCTAGAAATAGCAAAATAGAATTCGCCTAACTAAAAGCAAATAATAATCATAAAGTTTCGAATGATTTTGTTTTGGTGTCTGGAAGTAATGAATACTAGTCAGAAATGTTGCATCTGTAAACATGATCAATGTTTTTTTTTTTTAAGAAATCTTTTTATTTATTAGGAACAGTACAAAAGAGAGAAGGATAGACAGAGAGCTGAGGCTAGGGCTGAGCTGGGTTGAAGTTAGGAGTCAGGAGCTTGTCTGGGGGTCCAAGCACTTGGGGCATCATATGCTACTTTCCCAGTTACATTAGTAGGGAGGGGGAGCTGATCAGGAGTGGAGCAGCCCAGGACTCTAACAAGTTCATGCCACAAGTGCTAGCCCCGTTGTGGTCTTTTTTTTTTTTTCCCTAGAAGGACATATTTACAGAGAGAAAGCTCTTCCATTTGTGGCTGGTTCACTCCCCAAATACCTGTAATGGCTGGGGTTAAGCCAATATGAAGCCAGGAGCCTGGAGCTCTTCCAGGTCTCCTATATCAGTACAGGGTCCTGCAGCTTTGGGCCATCTTTCAAATGTTTTCCCAGGTCTTAAGCAGGGAGCTAGATGGGAAGTGGAGCAGCTGGGACACAAACTGGTGCCTATGTAGGATGCTGGCACTTATAAGTTACAAGATTAGCCAATTGAGCCATTATGCTGTTCCCAGAACATGTCATTTTTTTAATTTAGTTTTATTGGAAAGTCAGATTTAGAGAGGAAGATCTTTCATCTGCTGGTTTACTCCCCATGTGGCTGCAACAGGCAGGGCTGAACTGATCAGGGGCCAGGAGCCTCTTCCAGGTCTCCCATGCAGGTGCAGGGTCCCAAGACATTGGGCCATCCTCAGCTGCTTTTCCAGGTCACAAGCAGAGAACTGGATGGGAAGTGGAGCTGGGACATAATCTGGTGCCCATGTGGGATTCTGGCGCATTCAAGGCAAGGACTTTGTCCCGCTAGGCTACCACACTGGCCCTAGATGTCATTTTTTTTTTTTTAAGTGAAACTTTTTGATGAAGAAATGCCATTTTTTCCATTGCAGTGTTTTATCTAAATCTACTTGATATTATCTAAATTTACTTGATATTCTTCCAACTTACATCTCCTTTTTACTTTGAGTCTAATTACTATACAGCATATAATCACAGACTCAGATTGAAAAATTACGTTGTGTAAGCAAATTAGGTATGTTAAGATAACTCTGCTAGAATTGGAATATGCCTAGAAATGAAGAGATAGGAGTAAGGTACAATTTTATTATTATAGTTTTTTTCCTTTTGAGAAACAGAGAGCTAGAGTGTGCACTTGCAAGTTAAAGAAGTCTCTCCACTGTTTCACTGCCCAATGTCCTTGGAGGCTATAAGGCAGGAACTTACTCCAAGTTTACCATTTGTGTGGCAGAGCTAATCCTGGCTAGTTCAGTTTTAGGGCATCTTTCTGCCAGTGTGCATCCTGGGAGGCAGCAGATGACGGCTCAAGTTCTTTAACCTTACTGCCCATGAGGGAGAGATCTGGATTGAGTTCCAGGCTCCTGATTTCCATCTGATCCGGTTCCAGCTGTTTCAATTATCTGGGTAGTGAACCAGTGAATTAGAAGCTTTCTCTCTTCCATTTTCTTTTTCACTGTCACTTTCAAATAAATAAATAAGCATTATGAAAAGAATGCTTAATAGGCTTAAAAAGTACCTTGCTTTGAGCTTTTAGATTTTTCTGCCACATGCTAAAAAAGCCTTAGTTTAAATTGCTATTATCATTCTTTCCATCTCCACCATTGAAGAGCCTCCAGTAGAGGGCAATCAAGACTAATGGGTTGCTTCGTTTCTTCCATTTTTATATAGATATATAGATTTTATTTATTTTTATTGGAAAAACAGATTTACAGAGAAAAGGAGAGATACCATATGCTGGTACACTCCTCAGGCTCCTCAGATGGCCGCAATACCCAGAGCAATGCTGATCTGAAGCTGAGAGCTTCCAAGTTTCCCACAGAGGTGCAGGGTCCCAAGGCTTTGGGCCATTCTCTACTACTTTCCCAGACCACAAGCAGGGAGCTGGATGGGAAGTGGAGCAGCCAGAACTAGAATTGGCACCCACATATGATCCTGGTGCTTGCAAGGCAAGGATATAGCCACTAGGTCATCATGCTGGGCCCATTTACTTACTTACTTATTTATTTAATGATTTACAAGACAGAGTTAGAAACAGGGAGAGATAAAAATAAATAGTCCTTCCATCTGTTGGTTCACTCCCCAGATGGCCACAAAGGCATGAACTGGGCTAGAATGAAGCCAGAATCCAGGAACTTTATCCAGTCCTCCACCATTTGATTCATGAGCCCAAATATTTGGGGTGTCCTGTCTGCTTTCCCAGGCACATTAACAGAGAGCTGTATTTGAAGTAGAGCAGCCAGGACTTGAACTGGCGCTTAAATGGGATGCTGCTGCTGCTGCTGCAGCATCTTACTCTGATGCCACAACACCAACCCCTTTTTGGATCCCCACACCTCACTAGCATCACTAAATGCATATATGAATTTGATAATGTGTTTTACAATTTTACGTCATACATGCATGTTTTAAAAAATTATTTTCAACAGTCAAAAACATGTAATTATCCATTCCCAGAGATGAAAATTGTTGAGCTTGATATACATATTTTTGCACACTTGCTTTACTCCATATATATACATTTTGGAAAAAAAGATTATATTATTCATGCTGTTTACAAAGTGTTTTTTTTTTCAAAGATTTTTATTTATTTATTACAAAGTCAGATATACAGAGAGGAGGAGAGACAGAGAGGAAGATCTTCCGTCCGATGATTCACTCCCCAAGTGAGCTGCAACGGGCCGGTGTGCGCCGATCCGATGCCGGGAACCTGGAACCTCTTCCGGGTCTCCCACGCGGGTGCAGGGTCCCAATGCATTGGGCGGTCCTCAACTGCTTTCCCAGACCACAAGCAGGAAGCTGGATGGGAAGTGGAGCTGCCGGGATTAGAACTGGCGCCCATATGGGATCCTGGCGCGTTCAAGGCGAGGACTTTAGGCGCTAGGCCACGCCGCTGGGCCCCTACAAAGTGGTTTTTAACTTAAAATGTTTTGAGCATCTAGTGTAGGCATCGCCCATGTCAGTATCTGGTTCAGTACCTCCCCCCAGCTTCTGACTTCAACCCAGGTATTTTGACTTGCATTGCAAACATTCCAACTCAAGTCTTTTACATTTTATTTTTTATAGTTTAATTATATAATTATTTTAGAAATTATTTTCATTTGTTTGAAAGATTAAAAGAGCTCTTCTATTTGCTGGTTCATTGCCCAAGCACTTGCAACATCCCAGATTGGGCCAGGCTGAAGTTCAGAGCCTGGAACTCGGAGCAGGTAGCTGAGATCTAAATATCTGAGTAATCATCTGCCTTGAAGTGTGCCCATTAACAGAAAACTGGATCAAAGCAGAACTGGTACTGCCATCTAAACCTGCTGAGAGTGGCTTCTGGTGTCCTGAGTGGTGTCTTAACTGATGTACCAGATATTCCCTCAACTTCAGTTATTTGAAGTGCAGAGTCATGGAGAAAGTGTGAGGAGAGAAAGAAATCTTCCATCTGCTGGTTTACTCCCCAAATGGTTACAATGAGCAGGGCTGGGCCAGACCAAAGCCAGGAGCCAGGAGCCAGGAACCAGGAGTTACTTCTGAGTCCCGTCATGTGAGTTCAGGGACCCGAAAGTTTGTGCCATTCTGCATTACTCTTTCAGGTACATCAGCAGGGAGCTGGATTGGAAGTGGAGCATCCAGGAATTAAACCCAAATTAGATGTTGGCAACGCAGGCAGCAGGTTTATCCAGTTGGCATTGCCTGTGGAAGTTTTATCCACTTTTCTACAATACCAGCCCCTCACTCTCCATTTTATATTTGAGTGTTTATATTTTATTTAATTATTTTTTTAAAGATTTATTTTTTATTGGAAATTCAGATATACAGAGAGGAAGCGAGACAGAGAGGAAGATTTTCTATCCGCTGGTTCACTCCCCAAGTGGCCACAATGGCTGCTGCTGAGCCTCTGAAGCCAGCAGCCAGGAGCTAGGAGCCTCTTCTGGGTCTCCCACGCAGGTGCAGGGTCCCAAGGCTTGGGACCATCTTCGGCTGCTTTCCAAGGCCACAAACAAGAAGCTGGATGGGAAGTGGTTGCTGCCAGGATTAGAACTGGTGCCTATATGGGATCCTGGCACGTGCAAGGCGAGGACTTTAACCTCTAGGCTACTGCTTGGGACCCTAAAGAATTTTATTTTTGTTTGAAAAGTAGTTGTTACAGAGAGAAGACAGAGATCTGCTATCCACTGGTTCACTCTCCTGAGCCCATCCTTAGCCAGCTGCCAGGAGCTTCTTCAAGGTTTCCCACGAAGGTGCAAGTGCCCAAGGAGTTGAGCCATTCTATGCTGCTTCCCTGGGCTATATGCAGGGGGTTGGATCAGAATTCGAGCAGCCAGCACATGAAAAGCACCCATAGGGATGCCAGTGCCACAGATAGCTTAGCCTACTATGGCATGGCACTGGCCCCAGCTTTTGTTTTATATTGTTAAATTACTCTCATAAAACATGTTCCACAATGTATTCTGTACACCAAAAAATAAAAATTCTTATTCTTCTCCTAACATCTTTACCAACTTTGTGTGTTACCAGCTATAAAATCTTAACTAAATCTTGCTTACATTGTGGCACAGCAAATTAAACTAACATCTGCAGTGTATACGCCTATGTTAGTCCCTTGCTCCACTCTGAATCTTCATCTCTGCTAATGTGCTTGGGAAAACAGCGGAGGATGGGCCAAGTGCTTGGGTCCCTGCACCCATGGGAGAGTCCCAGAAATTCATGGCTTTAGGCTTCTTCCTGATTCAGTCCTGGGCTGCTGATGGCCATTTGGAGGTTGAGATTGAAGCAACAGATGGAAGACACTCTAACTCTGTGGCTTAAATAAATAGTTTCTTTGACTATTGGTAGAATCTTTTTCTTGTTTTTAAACAACTTTAGTGAGATAAAAATTGCATCCTCAGGTGCAGGCATCTGATGCAGCGATTTAGATGCCACTTGAAAGGCTTACATCCCGTATCAGAGTCCCTGGATTCAACTTCTAGCTCCCCTCTTTTGACCCAGTTTGCCATTAATGCATGCACTGGGAGTAAACAGATGATGGCCCAGCACTTGGATTCCTGCCCCCTAGTAGTTCTGGGTTATTGGCTTCAGTCTTTTCCAGTCCTGGCTGATAATATTATTTTGGGAGAAAGCCAACAAATGGAAGATTTCCCTCTGTCTGCCTTTCAATTAAAAATGAAAGTGAGTGCCTGACACAGTGCTCAGTAAGCTAATTCTCCACCTATAAGCGCTGACATCCAGTATGGGGGCCAGCTCATGAACTGGCTCCTATACACCTTTTTTTTTTTTTTTTTTGAAAGTCAGATATACAGAGAGGAGGTGAGACAGAGAGGAAGATCTTCTGTCTGTTGATTCACTCCCCAAGTGGCTGCAACGGCAGGATCTGTGCCAGTCTGAAGCCAGGAGCCTTTTCCAGGTCTGCCATGCAAGTGCAGGGTTCTAAGGCTTTGGGCCATCCTCAGCTGCTTTCCCAGGCCACAAGCAGGGAGCTGGATGGGAAGCAGAGCTGCCGGGATTAGAAGTAGGGCCATAGGAATTGGAACCAGTGCTTTTATGGGATCCTGGCATATGCAAGGCGAGGACTTTAGCCGCTAGACTACCATGCTGGGCTCAGTTTCTCTTGAGGTACAGCTTCCGGTTAATAGCATGAAAAAGCAGCACAGGATGCCCCAAACTGTGGGCTCTTTATTCATGTGAGAACCTGGCCTGTGGTTTTGTGGCAGCCCAGCTCTGGCCATTGAGTCATTTGGGGAGTGAACCAGCACATGGAAGATCTCTTTTTGTCTCTCCATCTCTCTAATTTTGACTTTCAAGTAAAGATGAGGGCCCAGCACAAAGGCTCGTTTTGCTATTCTCTCTGTAAGAACCAGGATCCAATACAGGCACTGGTTTATGTCCTGGCAGCCCTGCTTCCCATCCAGCTCCCTGCTTTGGCCTGGGAAAGCAATCGAGGACGGCCCAAAGTCCTGGGACCCTGCAGCTGTGTGGGAGACCTGGAAGAATCTCCTGGCTCCTGGATATCTTAATCAATAATAAAAATAAATACATGAAAAAAATGAATAAGTAAGTCCACATGTCACAGAACTCATGGTTGTGATTCTCAGAGGTTCCTGTTACATTCTCAGAGTTGTGTAATCTCTTTCACCATCTAATTTTAGAACATTTTTATCCAGAAAGGAGGCCCTCACTACACAGTGACTTTTAGAATAATAAAAATGTCTTGCCCCTTCACTTTGACTTTTTAAATCTCCTGCAGATTCCTTTTATATTCAACCCCAACTTTGTGCCATACAAAGAAGGTGCTAAATTTAAAGCACACATATACACAAAGTCTATTAGCTATCATTCTTCTTTTTGCCCTTCTCTTATTCCCCAACGGCCACTAGTCTGCTTTTTGTCTCTGTCAATTTGCTCTGGACACATCATCTAAATAGAATCTTACAGAACTTTTGTGTCTCATTTTTTTTCCACTTAGCGTAATATTTTCAAAGATTCATCCACATTGTAGCCTGTATCGGTATCCTTTTTAGGGGTGTAACTTTGCATTTTTTGGATAATACTGCATTTTGATCTGTAGTCAGACAGGCTATCCATTGCACCACTGGCCCTGTGCTAAATATTGCATTTTGTTTATCTGTTTTCTTGGTTGAAGAACATTTGAATAGCAGATGTATTTTTAAAGGATTTAAATTGATAATTTTAAAGTGGTTATGAGATATTCTTTAGAAACTTGTAGCAATCAAAGAATGACATTTTCTTTTTTCAGATTTATTAATTTTTTTGTTGGAAAGTCAGATATACAGAGGAGGAAAAACAGGCAGATCTTCCGTCTGCTAATTCACTCCTCAAAGACCGCATCAGCCAGAGCTGAGCCTATATGAAATCAGGAGCCAGGAGCTTCTTCTAGGTCTCCCACATGGGTGTAGGGTGCCAGGGCTATAGGCCGTCCTCGACTGCTTTTCCAAGTCACAAACAGGGAGTTGGATTGGAACAGGGACAGCTGAGATATGAACTGGAGCTTATATGGGATCCTGGTGTGTGCAAGGCGACGACTTCAGCCACTAGGCTATCACACCAGACCCATAGAGTGACTTTTGTTTGCGTCATGATATGCCTAGCAGTTTTGTGGAAATAATGTAATTTTTTTAGATTGGAAAGTCAGATATACAGAGAGAAGTAGAGGCAGAGTTCCTCCATCCAATGATTCACTCCCCAAGCGGCTGCAATGGATGCAGCTCAGCCGATCTGAAGCCAGGAGTAAGGAGCCTCCTCCAGGTCTCCACATGGGTGCAGGATCACAAGGCTTTGGGCCAACTTTGATTACCTTCCCAGGCCACAAGCAGGGAGCTGGATGGGAAGTGGGGCCACCGGGATTAGATCCAGCACCCATATGGGATCCCAGAATGTGCAAGGAGTATCTTAGCCACTAAGCTACCATACTAGGCCCGGGAATAATGTAATTTTATAAATACTTGCTAATAAAGTAAAATCCAATTTTGAGGCACTTAATAGCTATTTAAGAATTATTTCTTTTTACCTTTTTAGCAAAATAATTTAATGAATAAATAATATAAACCAGAACTGTTACTAAACTTGTTCGTGTTATGTACAGTATATGCAAGCATCTCCATGACTTTTGAGATCTTGAAATGGCTATTACTACTGAAGAACTAATTTTCAACCTTTGTAACATTTTATTTTGTTGTTTTTTAAATTTTTTAACAGTTTTATTTATTTATTGGAATGTCAGATATACAGAGAGGAGGAGAGACAGAGAGGAAGATCTTCAGTCTGTAGATTTACTCCCCAGGCAGCCACAATAGCTGGAGATGCACCTATCTGAACCCAGGAGCCAGGAGCTCTTCCAGGTCTCCACATGGGTACAGGGTCCCAAGGCTTTGGGCCATCCTTGACTGCTTTCCCAGGCCACAAACAGGGAGCTGGAAGGGAAGTGGGGCTGCTGGGATTAGAACTGGCACCCAAATGGAATCCCAGCACATGCAAGCTAAGAACTTCAGCCGCTAGTCTACCGCGCTGGACCTCTCCTCTTTTTTTAGGATTTATTTATTTATGTATTAAATATTTATTTTATTTTTATTGAAAATTCAAATATACGGAGAGGAGGAGAGACAAAGATCTGTCTGTTGATTCACTCCCCAAGTGGCCACCATAGTCAATTCTGAGTTGATTCAAAGTCAGGAGCCTCTTGCGGATCTCCCATGCAGGTACAGGGTCCCAAGGCTTTTGGGCCATCCTCGATTGCTTTGCCAAGCCACAAGCAGGGAGCTGGATAGGAAGCATGGTTGCCAGGATATGAACCAGTACCCATATGGAGTGCCAGTGCATACAAGGTGAGGACTTTAGCCACTGGCTACTGCGCTGGGCCCAGAATATATTTGGTTTTATTGGAAAGGCAGTTTTACAGAGAGAAGGACAGTCAGAGAGAAAGATCTTCGACTTGCTGGTTCACTCCTCAAATGGCTGCAGTGACCAAACTATTCTGAGGGCAGGAGCTTTCTGCAGAGTACCTGTATGAAGGCAGGGTCTCAAGGATTTGACTATCCTTTGCTGCTTTCCCTGTCCCTGAGCAGAGAGCTTAATCAGGAATGGAGCAGCTGGGACATGTCCCGATGCTTGCAGATAGAGGATCAGCTGTTGGGCCACTGTCCCTACCCCTGATCAAGCTTTACAAGTTGTGTGTGGCTAATGGCTATGGAATTGATCCTCCACCAAACAGAAAGGGTGGACATATGTAAATATCCCACTGCTCAAGAGCTCATATGCTTGGTGAAATGTACAGTAAAGGAATTATTCAGCGTGTTAGAAATGCCAGTTAGTACATTCCAGTTAATTACCAATTTAAATTTCTGCCTAGCTTGTTCTAGGATGCCTAGTATGACATAATAAACAGAAAACACGTTATGGCACATAAGGGGAAGGAAACTGGTAGAAAAGCATGTTAGCCTTTTGCTATTTAATTGAGATCTAGATGCATCCCATATCTTCCTCTGTGTCTTAAATTTTTTTCAGGGACCTGGCACGGTGGCCTAGCAGCTTAAGTCCTGGCGTTAAAAGCACCGGTATCCCATATGGGCGCTGGTTCTAATCCTGGCAGCCCCACTTCCCATCCAGCTCCCTGCTTGTGGTCTGGGAAAGCAGTTGAGGACGGCCCACAGCCTTTGCACCCTGCATTGGTGTGGTAGACCTGGAAGAAGTTCCTGGCTCCTGGCTTCCTGGCTCAGCTCTAGCTGTTGTGGCTGCTTGGGGAGTGAATCATTCATTGGACGGAAGATCTTCCGTCTCTTCTTTCTGTATATCTGACTTTGCGATAAAAATAAAAAATCTTTAAAAAATGTTTTTCAGGATGTTTCCACTGAGTGGGGAACAACGAAACAGTTTCTTATAAAGTGAACTTTATTTTCTTTCCCGAATAAGCACCTAAGGTTCACTTATTTTTATTGCAAAGGCAGATTTGCAGAGAGAGGGAGACAGAGATGCTGGTTCGCTGCCCAAAAGTTTACAATGGCCAGAGCTGATCCTATCTGAAGCCAGGAGCATCTAAAAGCTTTTTTTTCAGATCTCATCCATGGGTACAGAGATCCAAGGTCTTTTTTTTTTTTTTTTTTTTTAAGATTTATTTACTTTATTACAAAGTCAGATATACAGAGAGGAGGAGAGACAGAGAGGAAGATCTTCCATCCAGTGATTCACTCCCCAAGTGAGCCGCAACGGCCGGTACGTGCCAATCCGAAGCCAGGAACCAGGAACCTTCTCCGGGTCTCCCACACGGGTGCAGTGTCCCAATGCATTGGGCAGTCCTCGACTGCTTTCCCAGGCCACAAGCAGGGAGCTGGATGGGAAGCGGAGCTGCCGGGATTAGAACCGGCGCCCATATGGGATCCCGGGGCGTTCAAGGCGAGGACTTTAGCTGCTAGGCCACGCCGCCGGGCCCAATCCAAGGTCTTGAGCTAGATCAGCAGTGGGACAGCTGAGACTAGAATGAGCACCCGTCTGGGTTACTGGAGCCTGAGGCAGAGCATTAGCCCGTTTAGCCACCACACCAGCACCTGCACAAAAGTTATATGTATTGGAAGAATATTTAAAATAAACATTTGGAGAAATGTTGAGAGAAATTTTGAATTAAGAGATGTCAGATAAGCTTGTATTGTCAACACTTTTGTTTTTATTACTTTAAAATTATCTTTAAAAGCATGAAATATTTATTATAGATCACTATTTGGTTCAAGAATGTTAACAATAGTTTTAGCCTTGAAAACTGAGTAAAGCAAAACCTCTGCTGTTAATGAGCCGGCTAAAATAGTCATAATTTGGAATTTTTTTGACCTGATTTCTGGTTTTTGACTTTACCTAGTTCTCTTACGTAATTATGTTATGATTTTAAGTCTTGTAATTCTTTGTCTTGGGTTTTTTTTTTTTTAAGATTTACTTATTTTTTTGATTGGAAAGTCAGAGAGGAGAGACAGAGAAAAATCTTTCATCTGCTGGTTCACTCACCAAATGGCTTCCATGGGCAGAGCTGAGCTGATCTGAAACCAGGAGCCAGAAGTTTCTTCCAGGTTACCCATGTGGGTACAGCAGGCCAAGGCTTTGGGCTGTCCTCCCAGGCTACAAGCAACGAGCTGGAACGGAAGTGGAGCAGTTGGGATATGAACTGGCATCTATATGGGATCCCAGTGGTTGTAAGGCAAGGACTTTAGCCACTAAGCTCCCACATTGGGCCTTGCCTTAGATTCTTTTTTTCCCCTATAAAAATCATAAATAGTACTACTCTATTTGTATCTTCCCTAAAATTCTAAGCATTAAGATATTCCTGGGCCTGGCGTGGTAACCTAACCGGGCCCAAATCTTATTTTTTTTAAAAAACTTTTATATTATGGGCACGGTGTGGTAACCTCACAGCTGAAGTCCTCACCTTGCATGCACCAGGATCCCATATGGGCGCCAGTTCTAACCCTGGCGGTCCAGCTTCCCTCCAGCTCCTTGCTTGTGGCCTGGGAAAGCAGTCGAGGACGGCCCAGAGCCTTGGGACCCTGCATCCATGTTGGAGACCTGGAAGAGGCTCCTGTCTCCTGGCTTTGTATAGGTACATCTCTGGCTGTTGTGGCTGCTTGGGGAGTGAATCAACAGACAGAAGATCTTCCTTTCTGCCTCTCCTCCTTTCTGTATATTGGACTTCCCAATTTTAAAAAATTATATTTTGAATAAAAACTCTACCAATATAATAATTGTAAAGAACTTGGGCTCAGGGCCAGGCGTGACGGCCTGTCTGCTGAATCCTTGCCTTGTACATTCCACAATCCCATATGGGTGCTGGTTCGTGTCCCAGCCATTCCACTTCCCTTCTAGCTCCCTGCTTGTGGCCTGGGAAAGCAGTCGAGGACAGCACAAAGCCTTGGGATCCACCACTCTCATGAGAGACCTGGAGGAGGCTCCTGGCTGCTGGGTTTGGATTGGCTTGGCTCTGGCTGTTGGCGGTCACTTGGAGAGTAGACCAGTAGCCAAAAGATCTTCCTGTCTCCTTCTCTCCATGGATCCGACTTTCACATAAAAATAAATTGGGGAGGATAGAAAGTGATGAAGCTTGACCCTTCAGCCAACCCTTAAGATTAATGGTCATACCTCATTGTGCTTGGAGCGGCGAGATTGGCAGCAATTCATAACTGTTGAACTATCGGGACCACTGAGCAAGACCCTCGGAGCAAGCCCCACATCCGGGACCTGGGGTGGGTGGGAGACTGGGTGGGGTTTCTCCCTCAAAATCCGCTTTTACATCAGATATATGAAGGAAACAATATATATAAAAAAAAGATTAATGGTCATAAATCTCTGAGGAGTGGATGAAATGCGACAGGTTGTGGGCAGTTAGCTTAGCATGAGAAGCCGTGCCTCCCCTGCTCTATGTAACTCCCATCTGCCCACCTGTCAGTCAGGTGACCTCTCCCTGAGACCTGCCTTCCTTGTCCGGGGGCCTGGAATATGGTATCATGTAACCACTCCCTTGCCAAGCAAATATGCACTCTGGCAACATGGAGGAGCATTCTGTCTTCCCATGAACACACAATTGAAGGTGGAGACATTTGTCTCCCATCTTCCCCCTCCCCCAACTTTATCCTTGAATATATAACACATATTTTTGTGATCTCATCTTTTGCATAAACTTTATTTAAAGAAAAGAAAAAAGATGTGGAGCAGCTGGAATACAAACCAGTATTCATATGAATGTCAATGTTGAGGGCAGAAGCTTTATTCACTATACCACATGGCAGTTCATCATAAAAGCTTGCTACCATCTATTAGAAATATGTGTGCATTTACTTTTATGGGAAAGTCAGATTTTCAGAGAAGGAAAGACAGAGAGGGATTTTCCTTCTGCTGGCTCACTCCCCAAATGGCCTCAGAGGCCTCAGCTGAGCCAATTAGAAGCCAGGAACCAGGAGCTTCCTCCAGGTCTTGCATGTGGTGCTGGGTCCCAGGGCTTTGGCCTGTCCTCTACTACCTTCCCTTCCATAGGCAGGGAACTGGATGGGAAGTGTAACAGCTGGGACATGATTTTATATGGCATCTTGGCATTTTCAAGAAGAGGATTAGCCAATTGAGCTATTGCATCAGGCCCCAAAATATTTTATACTAATTCGAGTTACGTTTTCAAGTAAGTACTTACTTTATGAGTAAATTAAATTTTTTTTTATTTATTAAAAGTCAGTTAAAAAGATTCAGAGATAGATAGATAGATAGATATTCAGTCTACTGCTTCAGCTACTGCAGTAGGTGAAGTAGGCTGGATGTGAATCCAGGAACTATCTCCAGGTCTCCCGCATGGGTGCAGGAACCCGAAACACTGCGGCCATCTGCTGCTGCTTTTCTAGGCATATTAGCAAGGATCAGGATCAGAGGTGAAGCGGCTGGGAGTGGAACCCACCCCCACATGGGAAATCATGGTCACAGGAAGCAGCTTTATGTGCTATGTCACAATGCCAGACCCAGATTTCTTAAAATGTTAATTAGAAAATTTTCATTATCTAAATATATTTCTTTTTGAACAGATTATGTTCCAAATACTAAAATCACAAGTAAATACTTGATGTATTTTAGGGAGAAAAACCTAACTTTCTTACTTATTGTTTTTATAGGTAATTCTAACCAATCAAATGACAACAAAGATAGATAAAAATCAGGCCTTGCTGGTCCCTGCATTAGGTAGGTACATTAATAAAAGAAATAATTACGGGTCAAAATATTTTTCCTACTTTTATTTGATCCTTGTTGGAATATTACAGACTCCTGGAGCAGAGACTGTATTTGTCTCACTCACCGATAATTCTTAGCATAAAGCACAGTGCCCTCAAATATTGACTGCTTCTTTTAATTTTTCTTTATTATTATTATTATTTTAGATTTATTTATATATTTATTTAGAAAGTTGGATGGAAGAGAGGATGAAAGACAGAGGAAGCTCTTGCATTTGCTGATTCACTCCACGAGCATCCACAATGGTCAGAGCTGAGCCAATCTGAAGCCAGGAGCCTCCTCCAGGTCTCCCACACAGGTGCAGAGTCCCAACGCTTTGGGCCGTCCTCGACTGCTTTCCCAGGCCACAGTCAGGGAGCTGGATGGGAAGTGGGGCCGCCAGGATCAGAACCAGTGCCCATATGGGATCCTGGCACCTGCAAGGCGAAGACTTAAGCTGCTAGGCTACCACACCGGGCCCAAAAACTCACAGTCTTAGGAAGAAAGAATCCAGTTAAATACAAATAATATTACTGCAGTGAAGAGATGTATGCCTAGGCCCCTAAATTCAGTTATGATTTCATTACAACACAATACTACAAGATTGATTTATAGTAAAATATTTAAGAATGTTTTGTTAGAGATTTTGCTTTGCTTTTGAGAGTCAGAAATATATTAGTAGTGATGAAATGGATGATTGGTAAGTACAGTGACTCAAATTATTATTTTCTGAAAGTAAATACAGGATAATAATCTCTAGTATGTCACTAGAAAGTGAATAATTTTACTGATCTTAGGATAATACCATGGGGGCCTGGAACGGTGGTCTAGTGGCTAAAGTCCTCGCCTTGAATGCGCCGGGATCCCATATGGGCGCTGGTTCTAATCCCGGCAGCTCCACTTCCCATTCAGCTCCCTGCCTGTGGCCTGGGAAAGCAGTCGAGGTCGGCCCAATGCCTTGGGACCCTGCACCTGCGTGGGAGACCTGGAGTAAGTTCCTGGCTCTTGGCTTCAGCTTGGCGCAGCACCAGCTGTTGTGGTCACTTGGGGAGTGAATCATTGGACGGAGGATCTTCCTCTCTGTCTCTGCTCCTCTCTGTATATCTGCCTTTGCAATAAAAATAAGTAATTAAGAAAAAAGATAGTGCCATTTCTCATAATTTTGAAACTAAGTATACTCTTGTGGTAAAATAAGGAAAGTAAAATCTAAATGTGGTATGAGGCATTCTGAGGAACTATATTCTGATGAGGCCATATACTGGTACTTTTTTCCGCAGGAGAAAGTTGGGGACATGCTGCTACAATACGGCTAATCTTTCATTGGGATCAAAATCAAAGGTCAGTATACATACAAGTTAATAATTCTGAATATCAAATTAATTACATTGAGCACCTGCCAGCTTCTTAGAGCTAATCTCTTGAAGATCTACAGTGACCCATGAACTAACACTTTGCTTGGTTTGTCTCACAGTTCATAGAATAAACATATTATATGCATATTTAGCAGAGAATAGGAAATTCTTTGGAAAATCGAAATGATAGGGTACATGCACCTGATAGGGGTAGATGACTTCGGAATACCACCTTCAAAGGCTGTTTGAAATCATTTATTAGCCATGCAGAAGGAGGTGAGTATTTTATGTTCCTGGAAGGGATTGAAAGAAAAATAAAATCAGGACAAAAGGAGAGCTTTTGAGGTTAGCTGTAGGACTAATTTATGTGGAAAATAAGATGGCTTTTCTTAGTTGCTTAATATAGTTCTGTGAAATTGTATCTTGTTTTTCTTTTTGTACTTTCCTATTCTTATTGCCCAGTTGCTTACCTGCCTTTCATAAGCATTGTTCTTTAAAATAAAATCGTGGCAGCAGGAAACCTTTGTACTTGTTTTTAAAGCTGCTGAGCAAGTGAACAAACCAGCTTTCATTTTCTTTAAAGTAGGCCGTTGAAGGCTCTGAGTCTTTTATGCTACACTCTAGAAATATCAGACTTCTGCCAACCTTTTCGCTTTGTGATTAATTGGCATAAGTTAGAGAACTTGGTTTGGAAATGCTCCAATACAGGGTGAAATTGAGGCAGTACGTGGGCAGAAATGGAATAAAATGTCCCTTAAATACATGAGGGTTAATCAGTGATATGATCTGCTTTTCAATCTGCATTTTAAAAAATTCATACTCGGTCCCGGCATGGTGGCCTAGTAGCTAAAGTGATTGCCTTAAACGCACTGGGATCTCACATGGGCACTGGTTCTAACTCCGGCAGCTCCACTTCCCATCCAGCTCCCTGCTTGTGGCCTGGGAAATAAGTCAAGGATGTCCCAAAGCTTCGGGACCCTGCACCTGCGTAGGAGACCCGGAAGAAGCTCCTGGCTCCTGGGTTCGGCTTGGCACAGCACTGGCTGTTGCGGTTACTTGGGGAGTGAATCATCGGACGGAAGATCTTCCTCTGTCTTTCCTCCTCTCTGTATATCTGACTTTGCAATAAAAATAAATAAATCTTTTTAAAAAAATAAAGTAAAATAAAATGTGCATACTTTATGGTCAGAATAAGTTATCTCATTCAATAGAATTAAAATAGTTTTGGGGGTGGGCAACCGACCCAGTGTTAAGATGTTGATGAAGGGCTAGAGATGTAGTTCAATAGGTTGAGGTGCTGCTTTCAGCGCTCTGGCATCCCATAGAGACTTAAATTCTGACTTCTGCCTGCTTTGCTTCCCACGAAGCTGCCTCTAAGGCACCTTGGAAGGCAATGGTTGATGCCACCCAAGTGAGAAGCTCCCGGCTTTGGCCTGGCCCAGCCCTAACTGTTGCGGCTAATGGGGGAATGAACCAGCAAATGGAAGTTCTCGCTCGTTCTCTCTCTCTCTCTCTCTCTCTCTCTCTCTCTCTCTCTCTCTCTCTCTCAGTTGATGTGCCCATTAAGTAAATCTCAATCTCTCTTTTTTTCTTTTTTAAAGATTTATTTATTCTCATTACAAAGTCAGATATACAGAGAGGAGGAGAGATAGAGAGGAAGATCTTCCATCCGAAGATTCACTCCCCAAGTAACCGCAACAGCCAGTGCTGTGCCCATCCGAAGCTGGGAACCAGGAACCTCTTCTGGGTCTCCCACACGGATGCAGGCTTTGGGCCGTCCTCGACAGCTTTCCCAGGCCACAAGCAGGGAGCTGAATGGGAAGTGGAGCTGCCGGGACCAGAACTGACGCCCATATGGGATCCCGGGGCTTTCAAGGTGAGGACGATAGCTGCTAGGCCATGCTGCCAGGCCCTCTTTTTTTTAAAGAAATGGTTAATATGCCCATGTCCCATATTGAAGTTCTGGGTTTGTTTCTTGGCTGTGCTTCCCATTTCCAGCTTCCCACCAGTGCAGACCTGGAAGCAGTGATGACTCAGGCAGTTAGGTTCCTGCTGCCACCCATTTGGGAAACTTGGCTTGAGTTCCCAGCTTCAGCCTGGCCCACTCCTGGTTGCTGTGACATTTGGGAATAAACCAGCCTGTGGGAACTCGCCTGCCTGCCTTTCTGTTTCTTTCTGCCATATATATATATTTGTAGTTGTATGTATATACATAGTTTGTTCTTTATTGTTTGAAGCCAAATACCTTTAAGTTACTAAAGTTACATGTGAAGCGGCTGGCATTGTGGCGCAGTCAGTTAAGCTGCCACCTGCATTGGGGCATCCCATATAAGTGCCAATTCCGGTTTCCTGCAAATGTGACTTGGAAAACCGCAGAGGCTGGCCCAAGTGCTTGGGCCCTTGTATTTACATGAGAGACCTGGAAGAAGCTCCTGGTTCCTGACTCCAGGCTTTGGCCTCGCCCAGCGCAGGCTGTTGCAGCCTTTAGGAAGTGTACCAGTGGGTAGAAGATGTTGTGTCTCTCCTTTTTCTGAAATTCTGCCTTTCAAATAAATAAAAAGCAAATGTTAAAAAAAATTCTTTTTAAAGTTTATATGAACTCTCACATGCTTTCTAAAAATCATGTGAGAAGAGGAGAGAGAGAAATTCATACTGAAAGTAGTACCAGTACTTTCCATTTAAGCAGGAAAGCTAAAAACCGTGGCTAGTTAAATTTGTATTGGGAATTGAACTTAGGTGTACTAATCTCATGCCCTGGTCCCTATCCTTTATCAGTGACACATGGGATTTTTACCCTTTGATTAATGATAGAATAATATTCCAACAGTTAGGAAAAAAAAATACTGTTGTTGGTGTCCTTATGTGAGTTTTCTTCAAGTTTGCATATTCATTATATGAGGCCAAGATTGTTCAGAATTATACTACTGGTTGCCAAGAAGATCTGGTGGCAGAGTGGAGTAATGCACCAACACCCACACACAGTGTTTCGTATGTGTGCTCAGCTTCAGAGCACAAATTGTGCTTCTGCCTTGTTTCTTCCTGACCCAAGCGATGTGGTTCAGCCATATGTTAAGCTTCATCTCAGCTGCGGCCATGAGCCAAATGAGTTTTTTTTTTTTTTTTTTAGATTTACTTATTTTTATTGGAAAGGCAGATATACAGAGAGCAGGAGGAGGAGAAACAGAGAGGAAGATCTTCCGTCCGCTGATTCACATCCCAAGTGGCCACGACTAGAGCTGAGCCAGTCAAAAGCCAGGAGCCTCTCCTAGGTCTCCCATGCAGATGCAGGGTCCCAAGGCTTTGAGCCAACCTCGACTGCTTTCCCAGGCAGCAAGCTGGATGGGAAGCAGAGCTGCTGGGATTAGAACCATTGCCTGTATGGGATACCGGAGTGTGCAAGGTGAGGACTTTAGCCACTAGGCTACCTCATCAGGCCCCCAAATGATTTTTCGTTTAATTCCTTGTTTAGAAAGATCTCTTGATACAGAATGATATATATATAAATGTATTTTTGCTTAGAAATTTGCTAAAGATTTTCAACCTGTAAATTCAGTGCGCCTTTAACTTTTTAAAAAAGATTTATATTTTTTTACTGCAAAGTCAGATATACAGAGAGGAGTAGAGATGGAGAGGAAGATCTTCCATTCGATGGTTCACTCCCCAAGTGAGCACAACGGCTGGAGCTGAGCCAATCTGAACCCAGGAACCTCTTCTGGGTCTCCTACGTGGGTGCAGGGTCCCAAAGCTTGGGGCCGTCCTCGATTGCTTCCCCAGGTCACAAAGAGGGAGCTGAATGGGAAGAGGGCCTGCTGGGACACGAACCAGCACGTATATGAGATCCTGGTGCGTGCAACCTACTAGGCCCTTCTGTTATTTACTTTGTATAGTATAAAATACAGTTACCTGAACAGACCTTTGTGGAGAGCGGGACTTTGCCCCAAGATGGCGCTTGTTATTGTCTTCTCACGGCACAAAGGCAGTAAACAAGTTTTAGGAAGTTGCAGAGGATTGGTTCAAGGTCTCATGCAGTCTGCATGGTGTGCGCGTGATCAGAGTTGTGATTGGTGTGTTTGATGCGTGGCCAAGCAGCCCTGTTGCAATTGGCTGTTGATAGGGTTTTAACCTAAGTTTGAGAGAGAACAAAGAGAAGAAGAACAAAGAGGAGTAGTGGTAGAGTAGTGGTAGTAGTAGTAGTAGAAGAGGAAGCCTGTAAATATGCTGTAGTTACACTGCCCTTCTGTATTAGTTTGTCCTTCAATAAATCCTCATAAGAGCAAGCACCTGTGTCGGAGCTTCACTCGCTGGACGAGGGACCCTGTTAGACCTTGTTCTGCACTGCACTGATTTTGGGAACATGTTTTCATTTTAAAATGACATATTCCTTGATTATTTTTATTAACTTAAGTGTATGATATTTACTTACATTCCAATAAATTATCCTCTGAAATATGGGCCCGGCAGCGTGGCTTAGCAGCTAACGTCCTCACCTTGGAAGCCCCGGGATCCCATATGGGCGCCGGTTCTGGTTCCGGCAGCTCCACTTCCCATCCAGCTCCCTGCTTGTGGCCTGGGAAAGCAGTCGAGGACGACCCAAAGCTTTGGGACCCTGCACCCGCGTGGGAGACCCGGAAGAGGTTCCTGGTTCCCGGCTTCGGATTGGCACAGCACTGGCTGTTGCGGTTACTTGGGGAGTGAATCTTCGGATGGAAGATCTTTCTCTCTATCTCTCCTCCTCTCTGTATATCTGACTTTGTAATGAAAATAAATAAATAAATCTTTAAAAAATTATCCTCTGAAATAATACCAAAAAAGTTACTGCAGAAAGATTACAAAAAATTGAAGATTCCTTACCTTTTAGTAACAACTATTAACTTCTTGACTTTATACCAGTTTTTCTTTTCCTAAGTATATATGCTTACTCATAAATGTGGGATCATCCAGTATAACATTTACTCAATGTAATACTTTCCTGCCTCATTTCATATCCCACCCTTTGTTTCAAGTATAAGTAATGTTATTTATTTGTTTGAATCAGTCATTCTGGTTGCTTTAAAATTATACTTGTTTAAATTCTGCTATAATTATGTGCAATGATTATTTACATTTATATATATAAAGGTATTGTTTGAGAGGAGGGCTTTCCCCCCTTAGATATATTTCTTTCCTTTGTGTTTCCTTAAACTAAAATAATAGCGATATTGAAAAACTTAACTTTACATTTTAAAATCATTTGAGCTAATTAACTAAAATGTGTTTTTTTCTCAAAATCAGGTTGGCGACATTGTACAAATCACCAAGTCAGAAGGAAAACACAGTACAGTTTGACATCACAGTCAGTATTATTTGATTGGAGTGGGATTTTGGTGTTAATGGGCAGTAATTATCCAAAGAGAACATTTACAAAGAGAGCATTTACAAATTTTTCTGTTAACTTCTGTAGGCAGTGAGCATATTTGAAGACAGCTTTTAATGCTTAGAACATTCCAAAAATAGTAGTATACACAGAATACTGTAGTCACAATTGGACTGAAACTTATACTTTGGGAACAGAGAAAATATTTTTGGGTTATGTGCTCTGTGATATGTGATTGCAGGATATTAAAGGTTTTTAAAATGGAAGTTACTGATAATTTTCAGAAAAAAATACCAACATATACTTGTTTTGATCTGCAGATAATATTGGTGCATTGTAGCCACCAAATATAGCCCACTTTAAGCTATTGCTTTTGTGTGAATTTATACCATAGAACACATTTTTGGCTGAAATGTATATTTCTTTGTAGTGTTAAGCCATGTATATTTTTACAGCTCATTTATAAATTCATAAGGAGAAAAACAGAAAGGGAAGGGGATTCTGCAACAGAGTTACTAACTCTTCTACGTTGTCCACATTCATTTGAAAAATGCTAGCTGAAAAGTTTTGTTTTAGAATAATTGTGGGGCCCAGCAGCGTGGCCTAGCGGCTGAAGGCCTCGCCTTGAACGCCCCGGGATCCCATGTGGGCGCCGGTTCTGATCCCGGTGGCTCTGCTTCCCATCCAGCTCCCTGCTTGTGGTCTGGGAAAGCAGTTGAGGACGGCCCAAGGCCTTGGGACTCTGCACCCTCGTGGGAGACCCGAGGAGGTTCCAGGTTCCCCGCTTCGGCTTGGCGCAGCACCGGCCGTGGCAGTTATTTGGGGAGTGAATCATTGGACGGAGGATCTTCCTCTCTGTCTCTGCTCCTCTCTGTTTATCTGCCTTTGCAATAAAAATAATGAATAAATCTTAAAAAAAAAGAATAATTGTGAAATGTAGACTTATGAAATAACTAAGAATTAGTATTTTATTCTGACAAAGGTAATTATGAAGCTTGTTAAGATTGTCCCTAATTGTTTTATAATGTAATAGTACTTTATAACACACTGTATTGGCTTTATTTATTTAATATAGACCTGGCGTGGACGATCCATGAGGTTTATCCTCTTCATTTGTAGCACTTGATAAGTTTACTGAAAACTAGTATCTTTCTTATTGGTTCCTTTAAAACACTTAGATGACCAATCTTTCTTTTAAATGTTTTTAAGTCATATTTGTATATTGTTTTCATGATGCAGCCTCAGGGATTTAGAGATGCTGTTGCTACTACATGTTCATTGAAAACAGAAGGTTCATTGAATTCACGGAAACGGTCACGAGAACCAGGGGAAGAACAGTAACCCAGAAACTAATCTCAAAGAAGAATGTATTGATGCTGTGAAACTCAGTTTCTACTAGTAGTAGACTGATTATTTTAAAATAGAAACACATACTGTGGAATCAATGAATCAAGATTATCTAGAGTGAATGGGAAAAATAGCCAAGAAATAGGAGTTTGAAAAGTTTTATTAAAATTAAGTTTTACAAAGCAGTGTTTTATGATTATGTTTTTCTGTTGACATTTTCCGTAACAGTAGAGAAGATGTAAATATTGTGTTTGGTGGCTTATTTCATTGGCTAATCTCAGTTTCTTACTCAGACCTTTTCCTTCTCTTCCTAGTTACCGAGAACATTCCAAAAAAAATCCTATTTTTATATTTTTTTGTATTCTTTGTAAATGTAGACTTAACAGTTCTAAAAAAATGACCTATTTGAAGTATTGCAAAGAGAAACTGGCGCTGTCAGTGTGTCATGTTCAGTTTTGTGGGTAGAATATTTTTTGATGCCCTCAGTGATTTTAGTGGACCTCAATACTAATCTCTAAGCCATTACTTTAATTTTTTAGGTTAGTTTGTAATATTAAAGAGAGAACTTTGAAACTGTAATATAGAGATTATTTGGAATGTATGTCTTCCAGAATAGTCACACTGACAATTATTTATTTCTGCATTTTTTAAACATAGTGGAGTACATTCTAGACTGTTGATATTTTCTTTGGAAATGTGTTGACATTTTTTCTTTGAAAACCTTTTTTTTCTGCTTCAATAAATTGAAAATTTTTGAATGATTTTTAAATAATCTAAAAATATTTTGGGACTCCAAATATTCTGAATTCATTCACAAACTGCTTTGGTTTCCTTTGGCAGTGGGAATTGGGGAATATATAAATAATTGATTATTCTGTACTGTGACAATCATATCTTTTACATTTTAGTGTTAGGCAGTATTTCTTGTCCAGTACTGAACATTGGTGTATAAATTTTCTTCAATATAACCATTCTTAATTAATTACACATAGAATAGCCACAGTACCAAGAGTTTTGAGAGTGAAAGCAGTTTTTATGACAGTTTCAGTAGACGTAAAGCAGGGATGCCTAGGAAAATCAAACATAGGGTCATTCTAACTGCATAAGAACAATTTCAGTGGTTCGGGCCTTGGGTTTGGGGGCAAGTGCTGCTCCTCACAGTGTGGCGGCTGTGGGGGGTGCCCCTGCCGGCTCGGACCCAATGCTGGGGGCTCATGCCAAAGACACTGCCGCAAGGCAGTGAACGAGTCCTCGGCCTCACCCAGGGCGGCCAGTGCACCATGTAGTGCCAGGTTTTGCCTGCTGGCCACCCGGCGGCAAATTCTGGGGTTTTTTAAGATATGTTTGCTGCCTGGGGACACCCATGACTAAGTCCAATTTTAGTGTAGGTGAGTAGTGAATCTTGGGTGATTCCCAGTGACAGGGTCATGGAAGTTTTAGGCATGCATGGGGACTGAGACCTGGTGGTTTGGAGGGAAGTACCCAGGAGACAATTACGGTTAGTCAGATACACCAACCCAATTCGGAATACAGAAATGGCTTGTTTGCCTAGAACATCACTGATCGTCACACACCAGCCCACACCAATACTATGGATGGGGGCCTCTTTGGCAGTGATGGGTACCATTATCCAACTGTTTGGTGGAGTGGTGGAGTGGTCACATTTGGCAGGGTCAAGACTATATCCAGCACGTGAGAGAACTTGGTCTGGGGGTAGACTGTATGGGGTTGAGTGGGCCCAACCCTGTGAAAATACAAGTTCCCCTAGTTCGACACCCTAACAGGGTTGAGGTTCCCACGAAGGGGCGCGTGTGCTGCAATGGGGGCTGCATTCTATCTAGGAAACAGTTGTGGTCACCCAAGGCACTAGTGTGGGCTGGGATTGAATGCACCAAGCCAGTTCAGACCCCAACACCATCTGGTGTCATGGAGAACCAGGGTAGATATGGGACTGACTAGGCTGGGTCTCAACCCCCTACTGAGCCATGTGTGCGCTCTATGTGGGTATGGATGAGCCATGGCTGGACCGAAACATCCAACAACAAGAACCAGAATGGGTTGAAAGCCAGTCAGGAAAAGCCACTGTTCCTGCTAGGTCAGGAGGTGAACTGAGTAGGGTTGGCTCAAGGACCCCCTGGTATGCGCAAAATCTGGCATTGGGAGGGGTTCTGATGGAGGAGCCTGGGCAACTCCTCTGGCAGGACACAGTCCCTGCAGGTAAGCACAAGAAGCATGATAGGAAACAGCCCAGAATAGGCCATGGAAAGTTTCCCACTGGCACACATTCGGCATGGGTCAGGGGCAGACCAGGCTGAATCAGTTCATGTCATCCACTGGCAAATCCGAACACCAGAACAGAGTGTGGGTTGAGCCGGGCTTGGTTGTGGCAAAACCAGTACACATTATGGAATGCCAGGGTGAGGTTGCCTGTACTGGATTTGACTGCAGCACCCAACCAGCACACGTGAGATCCAGGAAGGGAGGGACAGAGCTGGCAGGAGGATTAAGGGGCTGGTCCCCTCGCCGGACAGCTACTCCCACTGGAGAGCGTGGGCTGGGATGAGGACAGACGAGACTAAGCAAGGCTACAACACCTGTGTGCTGCATGTGGACTGATCAGGGAAAAGCCAGGCTGGGCTGATTATTCCTGTGGGTGCAAGCATAAATTAGAGTGGGTGAGGGATGTTTGGGCTTGGCCGCAGCATCAGCTAGCAGAAACTGGCACTGGGGACTAATTCTGTCAAGACAAACCACAGAACCACCTAAAGAGTGCATAAACCGGGACTGAGAGAGATCTGGGAGGGAAAAAGTGGGTTCCTCCTTCCTGGGTCACTAGTCCCACGGGAGGGCATGAAAACTAGGACGGGGCTGGGGTGGCTAGATAGAGAGGCACTCAACAACATCCGTGAGGGCTGGATGGTTGAGTTGGTTAGATGCAACTAAGCTTTAATACCCATTGACAAGTACAAGAGCCAAATGGGATGGGGGACAGACTGGTCTACTGCTACACATACTGGCAAACCAGGTTAGGGTGTGGGCCTGATGGGGGTTATTGTGGGTCGCCCCGACTGGGCTGCAGCTCCCACTGGTTGATGTAAGGGCCGAGTATGTGCTGGGCAGAACCAGACTGGACTGCAACACCCATTGGTTCCAGTGCAACTCGGGACTGAAAACAGAACCAACACAGCAATTGCAACCACCAGCTGATCGGGGTGATGGACTGTGCCAGGCCCTGTGCTTGCTAGAACATACAAGAATCTGGTCTGGGAATACCTCAAGGTTTCTTTGGAGATCTCCCCAATCGAACTGCTGGACTCAGAACTCTAACCAAGAAAAGACAGAAGACAGAACAGGTCAATCATTCATCTCAGCTATATGTTGGCAGCGAAATATGGGGCAAACAGAGACTTTATAATGGACCATATCAATCAGTGGACGACCTCATTGAGCGAAACTGGCAGCGTTTCATAACTGGAGAACTATTAAAACCACTTGAGCAAATATCTCAGAGCATGCCCCACATCCGGGACTTGGGGTGGGCGGGAAACCGGGTGGGGCTTCTCCCTCAATATCCCTCTTTATCTCAGATACATGATGGAAATAATATGGACATAATAGTATTACCCACTTCCCTATACCCCCTGAACCTTTTTTTTTAACCACAATTAACTATGTAAAGATTGTCAACAATAATACAATAAAATTTTTTTTAAAAAAACAATTTCAGTGTAGCATGTAGCAGTAGAATGTAGCATGACTGATTATACCTGTCTTGTGTTTGAGGACTTCAAAGAATCACTTTTTTTTAAGATTTATTTATTTTTATTTGGAAGTCAGATTTACAGAGTAGGAGAGACAGAGAAGACCTTCTGTCTACTACTTCACTCCCAGAATGGGTCTTGCTAAGTCAATCTGAAGCCAGGAGCATCTGTGGATACAGGGTTCCAAGATTTTGGGCCATCCTCTACTACTTTGCCAGCTCATAAGCAGGGAGCTGGATGGGAAGATTTTTCTAAAAAATAAAGTGTAACACCTGTATTTTTTTAATATAATTTATTTTTATTATTTTTATTTAAAAGTCGGATATACATAGAGGAGTAGATGGAGAAAGATCTTCCATCTGGTGATTCATTCTCCAAGCAGCCGCAACGGCCAGAGTTGCACTGATAGTAGGCCAGGAACCCAGAGCTGCTTCTAGATCTCCTGGGCTTCTACAGGGTCCAAAGGCTTTGGGCTATCCTCGACTGCTTTCCCAGGCCACAAGCAGGGAGCTGGATGGGAAGTGGGGCCACCAGAGTTAGAATGGTGCCTATATGGGATCCTGGCGTGTGCAAGGCAAGGACTTCAGCTGCTAGGCTACCATGCCAGGCCCAACACTTGTACTTTAAAATACCGAATCCTGGGCCCAGCGCAGTAGCCTAGCGGCTACTCAACCTTGCACACACTGGGATCCTTTTTTTTTTTTTTTTTTTTTTGGACAATCTTTACATAGTTAATTAGGGTAAAAAGGTTCAAGGGCTACAGGAAAGTGGGTAAGACCAATTGGGCCCGGCGTGAAAGTGTAGTGGTTAAAGTCCTCGCCTTGAATGCACTGGCATCCCATATGGGGGCCAGTTCTAATCCCGGCAGCTCCACTTCCCATTCAGCTCCCTGCTTGTGGCCTGGGAAAGCAGTCAAGGACGGCCCAAAGCTTTGGGACCCTGCACCCGTGTGGTAGACCTAAAGGAAGTTCCTGGCTCCCGGCTCGGTGCAGCACCGGCCGTTGTGGTCACTTGGGGAGTGAATCATTGGACGGAAGATCTTCCTCTCTGTCTTTCCTCCTCTCTGTATATCTGACTTTATAATAAAAATAAAAATAAATCTTAAAAAAATATTTATTTATATATTTTTTATTGGAAAGATAAGTATACAGAGGAAAGACAGAAAGATCTTCCAATGATGGTTCACTCCCTGATGGGCTGCAACAGCTGAAGCTGAGCCGATCCGAAGCCAAGGGCCTGTAGCTTCCTTCAGGACTCCCATGCAGGTGCAGGGTCCAAAAGCTTTGGGCCGTCCTCGACTGCTTTCCCAGGCCACAAGCAGGGAGCTGGATGGGAAGTGGAGCTGCCGGGATTAGAACTGGCCCCCATATGGGATCCCGGGGCGTTCAAGGTGAAGACCTTAGCCGCTAGGCCGCCACGCCAGGCCCTATAAATAAATCTTTACAAAATAATAATAATAATTGCAGAATGCTGAAAATAGATATGACTCAGTGTTTCTGCTTGCAACTTTCAAAATTACGTCTGAGAATCTTCAATTTTTTATTGGTGGAAATATTTTTCTATAAAAATAATGCACATACGGGCCTGACCTGATGGCCCAAGTGGCTAATTCTTCCCTTGCAAGTGGCAGGATCCAATGTGAATGTTATTCATGCCCTGGCTACTCCACTTCCTGTCTGGCTCTCTGCTTATGGTCTGGGGAAAGCGGTGTAGAATGGGTCAAAGCCGTGGAACCTATACCCACATGGGAGACCCAGTGAAGCTCTTGGCTTTGGATTGGCTTAGTTCTGGACATTTGAGCCACTTGGGATAGTGAGCCAGTGAATGGAAGATCTTTGACTCCATAAATCTGCCCTTCCAATAAAAATAGAATTGTTCAAAAAAATACACACTTACTATATAACTTACTCTTCTCAGGCTGCCTTAATGTAATGCCACAGACTGGGTAGCTTCAACAGTGAAAACTGATTTCAGATGTTACTCCTAAGACCTCATCAACCTTGATTATCTCCAAAAAGCCCTTTCCACAAATACAGTAATATCTGGGGTTAAAGTTTTGACATATTGACACAGTTCAATTCATAGCGCCAGAGCAAATGTCAAAATTTTTATATATACAAACACACACACAGAGCTTCTTCTGGATCTCCTGGGCTTGTACAGGGTTCCAAGGCTTTGGGCCATCCTCAACTGCTTTCCCAGGCCACAGGCCGGGCGCTGGATGGGAAGTGGAGCTGCCAGGATTAGAACCAGTGCCCATATGGGATCCTGGCACATTCAAGGTGAGAACGTTAGCTGCTAGGCCACTGGGCCAGACCCGTGCTATCTTTTTAAATGATCATTTGTAAATGATCATTCTATTCCATATGAAGAAACGTTTCTTAGTATTTTGGAAGCTTTGATTTAAAAAGTGTATTTCTTATTCAGTTAATGCAATACAAATAAATACATTGTTTTTCTCTCCCTAAATATTAATCTGTTTTCCTTCCTTCCTCCCTCCCTCCTCTTTCTTTCTTAACATTATCTGTTACTTGGTTTTAATTCATTATGTGAGATGATTTAGAACCATGATGGCTCAATGGCTAAATTGTCACCTTGCAAGTGCTAGGATCCCATATGGACACTGGTTTGTGTCCCAGCTGCTCCACTTCCCATCCAGCTCCCTGGTTATGGCCTGGGAAAGCAGTGGAGGATGGCCCAAAGCCTTGGGACCCTGCACTGGTGTAGGAGACCTAAGAAGCTCCTGGCTCCTGGCTTCAAGTCGTCCCAGCTCTGGCCATTGCAGCCATTTGGGGAGTGAGCCAGCGAATGGAAGATCTTTCTGCCTCTCCTTTTGTCATAAATCTGACTTGCCTTTTCAATTAAAGAATAAATCTTAAATAGATTCATTACGAGATATATCTACTATCCCCAGTTTATATGAGCTTGCCACCTAATGTTAGATCACTAAAATTGTTTAAAGACATACTTCCTGATAGATGGTGACTTCATCCAGATTTTTACATTGCCTTTTCTCTGTCTCATGCCATTGCTGTGATTATTTCTGCAAGTCATGTACATTAATTTTTCTGGCATGCATAAAAGCCATTTACTTCCAAAGTCTTTTTCCATTTTTCACTCTGACTTGGCCAGATAGTACAACAAAAGCCATTAATATAGCTTACTTTAAAAAACTCATTTTAGAAGGAAGAAGACAACTAGTGGTTCAAAGTTTGCTTTGCTTTAAAAAACACTTTTACTCCAGTGTACTTGGGAACTAAATTTGAGTCCAGGTAACTTCTTGGTTTATTTTTAAAATTTGATTTACTGAAAGGAGAGAGACAAAGACAAAGAAAAAAGATCCCCTTTCAGATTGTTCACTCCCCAAATGGCCACAATGGCCAGGGCTGGGCCAAGGAGCTAGGAACTCCATCTTAATCTCCCACAGGAGTAGCAAGGGCCCAAGTTCTCCAGCCATGTGCTTCCTTCTCAGGCACGCTGGCAGGGAGCTAGATCAGAAACACAGCATCTGGCACTCTGATCTTGGATGATGGCATTGCAAGCAGCAACCTTATACACTGTACCACAACAGCAGACCCCCAAGTAAGTTACTAAAGATAGAAAATTACATGTTTATATAAACCCTACCTTGAAGGATAGAAGCCAGTGTTTCAAATGCAACTACTGTGGACCTGACCTAAAGATCCATCTCACAAATATCTTGAATTATGTACTTTTTCAAATATTTTTTAAAAATTGTTTCCTACGGGCCCGGCGGCATGGCCTAGCGGCTAAAGTCCTCGCCTTGAACGCCCCGGGATCCCATATGGGCGCCGGTTCTGGTCCCGGCTGCTCCACTTCCCATCCAGCTCCCTGCTTGTGGCCTGGGAAAGCAGTCAAGGACGGCCCAAAGCTTTGGGACCCTGCACCCGCGTGGGAGAGCTGGAAGAGTTTCCAGGTTCCCGGCTTCGGATCGGCGCGCATCGGCCCGTTGCGGCTCACTTGGGGAGTGAAACATCGGACGGAAGATCTTCCTCTCTGTCTCTCCTCTGTGTATATCTGGCTGTAATAAAATGAATAAATCTAAAAAAAAAAAAAAAATTGTTTCCTACAATGTATCTTTGTAGGTATTGGAATTCATCCTTCCCTTTCCTTCCTGCCTATTTCCCCCTCCTGCCATGTTCTCCTCTTATTACCACAATAGTATAGTTCATTAGTACAAGTTTAATTTTCTGAGAATGTATCATCAAATATGTGATATTTTTTGAAAATTGGATTATCTTTTCCCCCAAAATATTCATGACTTTTAGTTTTGATTATATCCTCAAAACTTTAAACATGTTTATAAAATGCTTTATATTATAGAATAGCTTTTTTTAATGGAATACCTTTTAAGATTTATTTTTATTGGAAAGGCAGGTTCACAGGGAGAATGAGAGACAGAGAAAGATCTTCCATCAGATCTTCACACTGCAAGTGGCCATAACTGCCAGAGACGAATTGATCTGAAGCTAGGAGCCAGGACCTTCTTCCAGATTTCCTGTGTGGGTTCAGGGTCCCAAGGCTTTGAGTCATCCTTCTCTGCCCCTACAGGCCACAGGCACGGAGTTGGATCTGAATTGGAGCAACCAGGACACAAACTGGATCCTGGGGATTTCAGGGGCAGAATTAGCCTGTCAAGCCATTGCACCAGGCCCTGGCATACTTACTTGATTTCATTTGGTCCCTCTAGCTATTCTGTATAGTACACATTATAAATTCACCTGTTTTCTTCTCATCCTCTCTTCCTTTCCCCTAACATTTACAAATTGATTGATGAATAAATATTTCAAATAAGATTTAAAACAGGTTGTTTTTCAAATGATCAAATAAATAATGTCTGTTCATGCATACATTATAAATGAAATCTTAAAATTTGTGCCTGGGTATCTGGATTATTTTATTTAACATGTTTTATTGTAGCATGTATAAGAACTTCCTTCTAAATAAATATGTCCTATGTATGTATATATACATATATAGTGTATATGTATTTAAGATATATTTATTTTTTGAATTGGTGTGATGGCTCAACAGTTTAATCCTCTGCTTGCCACTGCCAGCATCCCATATGGCCTCAGGTTCATGTCTCAACTGTTCCACTTCCCATCCAGCTCCTTGCTTATGACCTGGGAGAACAGTGTAGAATGGCCCAAAAGCTTTGGGACCTGCACCCACATGGGAGACCTGGAAGAGACACCTGCCTCCTCGTTTTGGATCAGCTCAGCTCCAGCTGCTGTGAACATTTAGAGAGTAAACCAGCAAATGGAAGATCTGTCTCTCCTCTCTGTAACTCTGATTTTCCAGTTAAAAAATTTAAAAGATTTACTATATCTTGATTATATTATTATAAAATAAATATTTGTAAAAGATTAATTTTTATTGGAAAGACAGTGTTAAAGAAAGAAGGAGAGATAAAAGATCTACCTGCTGGTTCACTCCCCAAATGATGGTAACTTTTGGAGCTGATCTAATCTGAAGTCAGGAACCAGGAGCTTCCTCTGGGTCTCCCACATGGATGCAAGGGCCCAAGGACTTGAGCCATTCTGTATTGCTTTCCCTGTCTCTTAGCAGGGATCTGGATGGGAAGTGTGGCAGCCAGGACACGAACTGGCACACAATATGGGATTCTGGCACCACAGGGTGAGGATTAGCTTGCTGTATCACTGCAACAGCCCCATGTGTTACATTTTATTCATTCATCTTTTGATAGACATGAATTATTTTTAATAGTATTTTGTTGGTTTATGTATAAATTTATATAAGTAACATTTGTTGTTTCCTCAACCTTTATAGGCACAAAAAGACAGATAGGCAGTTTCCATGCGTTTGCTTACCACTCAGATGGCTGCAGTAACCAGGAGTGGGTTGGGTCAAAGCCAGGAGCGCAGGATGCAGTTCATGTCCTCCTTGTGAGTGGGAGTGACACAGTTCCTTCAGCCATCACTGCTCTTTCCAGATTCTTTATTAGTAGGGAGCTAGAGCCAAGAACTAGAGCCAGATAATCAAACCCAGGGATTTTGATAAGGAAGTGAGCATCCTAAATGGTAGGCTAAACATCTGCCTTCTTTTACGTATTTTTATTACTGCTACTTATTAAGTATGGAGCAGTTAATTTGTCTTTGGAATATTTTCAGACTGTTCTACTGGCTTAAATTCCATCCCAAATAGATGTGTCTTAACTTCTTTTTTTTTTTTTTTAAGATTTATTCATTTTATTACAGCCAGATATACACAGAGGAGGAGAGACAGAGAGGAAGGTCTTCCGTCCAATGATTCACTCCCCAAGTGAGCCGCAATGGGCTGGTGCGCGCCAATCCGAAGCCGGGAACCAGGATCCTCTTCCGGGTCTCCCACGCGGGTGCAGTGTCCTAAAGCTTTGGGCCATCCTCAACTGCTTTCCCAGACCACAAGCAGGGAGTTGGATGGGAAGTGGAGCTGCCGGGATTAGAACCGGTGCCCATATGGGATCCCGGGGCTTTCAAGGCGAGGACTTTAGCCGCTAGGCCACGCCGCCGAGCCCAGATATGTCTTAATTTCATAGATTAGCTCTTTTTTTTTCTTTTACTTGTTAAGTATATTATTAAAATGTTTGTGATTTGTGATAAAATTACAGTATAATGCATAAGATCAAAGGAGTTAAGAGATATGCATTCTAATTCTAGCTGAGACATCAACAAGCCATTGTCAGCTTTTCATGGCTTTACCTTACTTATAAAAATAGTTGGAGGCCAGCATAATGGGTAAACTTGTACCTGTGATGCTGGCATTGCATACAGATGGTAGTGCGAGTCCCAGCTGCTCCATTTCCAAGCCAGCCTTCTGATAATGAGCTCAGGAAAGCAGTGGAAGATAGCACAAGTACTTGGGCTCCTGCCATTTAGGTGGGGAGATGTGGAAGAAGCTCCAGGCTTCTGACTATGTTGCAGCCGTTTGGGGAATGAACCAGTGGATGAGAAATCTCTGTTTTACTCTCCCTGTCTCTTTGTAATTCTGCTTTTCAGATATAAATTTATTTATTTATTTATTGCAGGAATTAATGGTTATTTAAATTCATTGGTTTCTGTTTTTTGTAGAGGCATTGTTTGCTTAATTTATAAAATTTATAATTTTTTAGCTTTTTGTCAGTTCTCATGTTAATACAATATTAATAGAGAAAGAACAGATTTAATAGTTTTTAGATACAACTCCAAGGATATACTTCCTTCCTCTCCTCTTTCCCTGCAACCTTCCTGTTACTATTCACTTTGAATGATCAAAACTGGAAGCATGGAATAGTGACATTTACATATTTTTATTTCCAAAATCATTAATACTAGGGTTTTCATTGCAGAACGATTTCAGTTTTGAGAAATAAATATTGAAATGCTTTCTTTTTAAAAATATTGATTTGCAGAAGAGAAGCTGGCTGTTCGCAATATGTATTTTTAGTTAACATCAGTGCCTAAAATTACTGTTACTGTTAAAATTTACAGAACATTTTGCTCTGACAGAACTGATTTTGGCATAAAAAATGTTGACAGGATCTCATGTATTTTTGACCACAGGATACTCTTCGCCTGTTTCCGGCCTTGGTTCACCATCAGCACAGACCTTTCTATGTTCCGGCCATCCCTTTGTCTCCTGTTATGTGCTTTTAAACACATCTTTACTTTGATAGTGATTTTATGTATAGTCTATTTATGAGGACATAAAAGGTAAGCTCACTGAGAAGCACTCAAAGACTCACAGAAATTATGCCCTGTTTTCAAAGTAAAAAAATTACAAAATGAAAGGCAAAAGCCAAGTAGCAAAATAATTTGTATAAAGAAGTAAAAACAAACAAAAAAAACCCCATAATCGGTTACCTAATTTTCTTGGTCTAATGATAGGAAATATGCTAGTTCTTAGAAAAAATGTTTTCTGGATTATTTATTTATTAATTTGTTTATTTATTTATTATGAAGTAATAGTTACCCAGGATTTAAAATCAGAAATGCAAATTTAAATTTTTATAAAATTTCCTTTAGATATTTATTTTTGTTAGAAAGAGACATTTACAAAGAAGAAGAGACATAAGAGCTTTTATCCAATGGTTTATTCCCCAGATCAGCTGAGCTGATCTGAAGCCAGGAGCCACGAGCTCTTCTGGGTGCAGAGTTTCAAGGATTTGGGACATCTTCTGCTGTGTTCCCAGGCCACAGGCAGAGAGCTGGTTGGGAAGTGGAGCAACTGGACATGAAACAGCACCCTATATAGGATGCAGATATCCCAAACAGCACCTTAACTGCTATGCCAAACTCTTGTCCCTGTAATGAACTCTTAATCCATTCCCCTGGTTATTATCAACCTACTGTTAATTGCATAGCCCAGGTACTTCAGTTACAGGTAGATCAGTGCAAATACCCGGTCTCCTTAGAATTTTTAGTTCCTTCCCACTGCAAATTCATTGTTGTTGTTTTTGTTGGAAAGGCAAATCAGATTTTACAGAGGAGAGATTTTTCCATCCATTGGTTCTCTCTCCAAATGACTGCAATGGAAGGGAAGTGGGGCTGCTGAGATTAGAATTGTTGTCCATATGGGATCCTAGCGCAAGAATAGTGAGAACTTTAGCCACTAGGCTTCTGCACCATGCCCAATATTTATTTTTTGTGTTTAACAGGATAGACGGAGAAAGATGTTCCAGTCACTGGTTCACTCCCCAAATGGCTGCAACAGCCGTTCAGCTGAGCTGGGACCAGGATCCAGTAGCCTCTTCCGGGTCTCTCATGTGAGTGCAGGGGCTGAAAGATTTGGGCCATCTTCCACTGCTTTCCCATAGGCAGGGAACTGGAGCAGAACTGGAACAGCTGGGACATGAACTTGTACCTATAACTGATGCCATTGTGGCAGGTGAAGGATTAGCATCTTTATGGCAGTGTGACAGCCACCAACATCATATTTTTTTTTTAAAGATTTATTCATTTTTTATTACAGTCAGATATACACAGAGGAGGAGAGACAGAGAGGAAGATCTTCCATCCGATGTTTCACTCCCCAAGTGAGCCGCAACGGGCCGATGCTGTGCCGATCCGATGTCAGGAACCTGGAACCTCTTCCGGGTCTCCCACGCGGGTGCAGGGTCCCAATGCATTGGGCTGTCCTCGACTGCTTTCCCAGGCCACAAGCAGGAAGCTGGATGGGAAGTGGAGCTGCTGGGATTAGAACCGGTGCCCATATGGGATCCCGGGGCTTTCAAGGCGAGGACTTTAGCCGCTAGGCCACACCGCCGGGCCCCACCAACATCATATTTTAAAACCTTGTTTTTAAATTGTGGGATATATTTCCTTTCCTTGAATCTAAAATGAGCATAATTACTACTTCTAATAGAGTACTTTAGAAGTAATACTTGATTTATTAAATTAATCTTAAAATCAGTGTTCCAGAGCAGACATTTAGCCTAACTGCTCAGATTCCCTTTCATCCCTTAGAGGTGTGTCCAGGTTTGAGTTCTTAGTCTGAACTTAATTTCAGTTTTTTGCTAAAAAGCACCCTGGAAACTAGCAGATGACAACTGAAGTACCGAGTCTCTGCCACTTATGTGATAGAGCTGGACTGAGCTCCAGGCTTTCACGGGCTGTAGGGTAGGGCCTGGGCCTAGGGCAATCAGTCAGCAAGATGGAAGTGTGCTCTTGTTCTCGCTCATTCTCCCTCTCCCCTCTGTCCCTTTCTCCCTCGCTGCCCTCCCCAATTCTCATCTGGCCCTCCTCTCTCTGCCTGTCAGATAAATGAATTTAAATCCTTTGTACCTACTCACTGTAACACTCACTCTTGAAGTTTTAAAATGCAGTGTGAGGGGCCCGGCGGCGTGGCCTAGCAGCTAAAGTCCTCACCTTGAAAGCCCCGGGATCCCATATGGGTGCTAGTTCTAATCCCAGCAGCTCCACTTCCCATCCAGCTCCCTGCTTGTGGCCTGGGAAAGCAGTCAAGGACGGCCCAAAGCTTTGCGACACTGCACCTGCGTGGGAGACCCGGAAGAGGTTCCTGGTTCCCGGCTTCGGATGGGCGCACATCGGCCCATTGCGGCTCACTTGGGGAGTGAAACATCGGATGGAAGATCTTCCTCTCTGTCTCTCCTCCTCTCTTTATATCCGGCTTTTCAATAATAATAAAATCTTTAAAAAAAATGCAATGTGAGAAGGGCACAATGTTATTATGTGTAAGCATTACAGTCAACAGCCAACATCAACTACCAGTTTGGGAACACAATCAAATTAACATATTGAAAAGTATTTGTATGTTAGTTGTTTTTCTACTCAGTTTTCAACATAAATGAAGTTTTCAAGTCTTCTCAGGTATCTATACCATTTGTACTCTCTATCCCCAGTCTCCTAAGACCCGCAAGTAACACGGAACTAGCTAAGACGAGTCGGTCTATAAAACTATGAAATGTAGTACAATGGTGTTTGTTCTAACCAATAACTTTTGCTATGGTTTGTTTTGCCCCAATAGGTAACGGGCATAGTCATCTGATAGCCTCTCTGGGTAAGCTGCCAGATCTTCTCAGGTTGTGTCTTCAGGTACTGCCTTAGAATTTCAGACCTTTCTGCCCTGTTTCATCGAGCTTCTTTTGCGTCTTTATTCCTTGTGATATTCTCTTCCTGTATCCTAGTGCTATTATTGCCTAACTGATTCCAGCTTTCAGTCTCTTTTCCAGTCTGTCCTGCACTCATCTAAAGGAATGTTTCCATGTTTTCTTAAAACATAATTTTTCTTTTCAGTCCAATATTTCTGCCAGTTCTTAGGACAAATAGTTATAATTTCATCTCCCAGTGCAACCTGGGTCTAATCTTCAACTCTTGCCTGGAGACATTATACTTAGAGCAGTCTTGACATTATTGGCATATATTTCCAGAATACAAAATTCCAGAATTGAACGGACAATTTAAAAATATTTGAAAAATCTGCTTAAAAATAGCAAGTAGAATAAAAAAAGAAAAATATGCTTTATTCAAGTTTATTTTTGTATACATAGTTTGACATTGTGCCTTTTGTAAGTAATTTCAAGGCGGTGTGCTATTTTTTAGGTATATAGAGATTCATCAAATGTTAGTCTTCACCTTGCAGAGTTCCTAGAAACCAGATGTGCTATACTGGTGCCAGCTATGTCATTTATAGATTATTCTGTCATAAGGCAGCAAGCCACTTCATATGCCCAAATCATTTCCTTTTTGGAAAAGATGCACTGTGTCAGCATGGTTACTCTGTGTGGTAATTGATAATGTCTGTGCCACATGGCTGCTGTCTACTCATGTCCGACACAGCCATTCTACCACCTATGATTACCATATGTTACAGCACTCCAGGTTAATGGAATCGTTTCCATCTTCCCTTCTCACAAATGTCACTGTGGCTCAGTTCCATGAGTTCAGCTAAGAACAAAGTATCCTGTACTGTTTAAGCATAGAAAACACATCTATGAAAAATTTTCAGTTAGTTTCATATTTTAATCCTAACCCTATTTTTTTAAAGTTTTTTTTTTTAACAAATGTTCCAGAGTGAGGAATGCTAACTAGAATATGATAAGACCAGTATCATTCTGAATTCTTGTGCATATTTGTTGTAGGTGAATATATAAAGGTAATTAGAATTGGACGATGGTAAAGATAATTTTTTCACTTTAAAACACTTGTTTTTCTTAAGAAAAACTAGTAGCAAAATGTTGAAGTGATTTTTTAAAAAGATTTTATTTACTTTTATTGGAAAGTCAGATCTACAGAGAGGAGAGACAGAGAGGAAGTTCTTCCATCTGATGAGTCACTCCCCAAGCGGCTGCAATGGCTGGAACTGAGCCTACCTGAAGCCAGGAACCAGGAACTTCTTCTGGGTCTCCCATACGGATACAGGGTCCCAAGGCTTTGGGCCATCCTTGACTGCTTTCCCAGGCCACAAGCAGGGAGCTGGATGGGAAGTGGAGCAGCTGGGACATGAACTGGTGCCCATATGGGATCCCGGCATATACAAGGCAAGGATCTTAGCCACTAGCACTGGGCCCTGAATCGCTTTTTTTTGTTTGTTTTTTAATAGTTGACTTTAGAAGAACCATTCATGAGAGAAGGAAGATCCCACATGTTAGCCATTTATAGTACCATCATTAAATCACTATCAACCCCTGTTTTCTTTCTCTTTCATGAGAATGTCATAAAAAATCATTTTAGTCCCTCAAAAACTATGCTGGATAACAATAAAGTAATATTTTTGTTAGCAAGTGGAGGTGATTTTAAAATTATTGTTCTGGGGCCTAACATGATAGCCTAGTGGCTAAATCCTTACCTTGCATCCATGGGATACCATACGGGTACCAGTTCGTATGCCAGCCCCATTGTTCTAGGTGTAGTGGGTATAGAAGAAGAAAAGTTCCTATTTAAAGCAATTTTTACAACTGTCAGTTATTGTCTTGCTCCCTACTAGTTAAATTGACAATACAACCTAATATTTTTAAAAATGTTATTATTTGAGAGTAGAGAGGGACAGTCCCTACTCCATTCTTCAGGTTTACTTGCCATTGCATCAGCCAATTGTGACTCCCGTGTGAGTGGCAAGATGTCAGCTCACTGCTGCCTCCTAGTTCTGCATTAGTAGAGAGCTTCACTCAGGAGCTAGAGCCAGGAATTGAACCCAGGTACTGCAGTGTTGGATGTGGCATCCTAGTCAGCAGCTTAACTGCCTTCCCCTCAAATTAATATTTTATTTGTTTTTTTAAGATTTACTTATTTTTATTACAAAGTCAGATATACAGAGAGGAGGAAAGACAGAGAGGAAGATCTTCCATCCGATGATTCACTCCCCAAGTGACCGCAACAGCCAGTGCTGTGCCGATCTGGAGCCAGGAGCCAGGAACTTCCTCCAGGTCTCCCACGCAGGAGCAGGATCCCAAGGCTTTGGGCAGTCCTCAACTGCTTTATGAGGCCACAAGCAGGGAGCTGAATGGGAAGTGGAGCTGCTGGGATTAGAACCGGCGCCCATATGGGATCCTGGTGCGTTCAAGGCGAGGACTTTAGCCGCTAGGCCACTGCGCCAGGCCTCTCAAAAATTAGTATTTTAGAAGTTATGATTGAGCCTGGTGCAATGGCTCAGCAGCAAAATCCTTGCTTTGCAAGCGGCAGGATCCCATATAATGCCAGTTCGTGTCCTAGCTGCTCCATTTCCCATCCAGCTCCCTGCTTGTGGCCTGGGAAAGCAGTCAAGGACAGCTCAAAGCCTTGGGACCCATGTGGGAGACCCGGAAGAAGCTCCTGGCTTCAGATCAGTTCAGCTCTGGCCATTGTGGCCATTTGGGGAATGAACCAGTGGATGGAAGATCTTTCTGTCTCTCCTCTGTAAAGCTACCTTTCCAATAAATTAAAAAAATAAATATTTAAAAAGCTATAAGTATTTTTTCCTCTCATTAAATTTTTAATATATGAACGAGAAACATATTTTTAAGTTTATTTATTTGAAATTCAGAACAATAGTATGGGAGGGAGAAGAGATCAGTGTTTCACCTGCTGCCTCACTCTGCAAATGACTGCCTCAGCCGGGGGACAGGCCACACTGTGGGCAGGATCCCGAAACCCCATGGCAGTCTCCTACATGGGTGGCCAGGCACTTGCTGATGGGCATCTGGCTTATTTCTAGGTTTGAGCTGTTAAGAATTAAAGTTCCCAAGCATCTGGTGTTATGGCTTCACTGGCAAATCCTCCACCTGCCAGCACTAGCATCCCACATGGGTGCTGATTTATGTCCCAGCTGCTCCACTTTTGATCCAGCTCCCGCCAATGCACCTGGGAAGCACCAGAGGACAGCTCAAGTCCATGGGCCCTTGCTACCCACATGGGAGACCCACATGAAGCTCCTGACTCTTGATTTTAGTCTAGCCTGGCCCTGATCTGATTTTCAAATAATTTAAAAAAGAAAAAGAAACAAAGAAAGAGGAAAAAAAGGAAAGAAGGAAACAAGGAAAAGAAAGTTTAACTTGCTGTACCATAGCTAGTTCCAGAAAAAACTTTGAGAAAAAAAAAATCTCAAAAACACTACTTTTGATATACATGATTTTCTTAGCTTAAAAATTTAAAATAACTAGTAACAGAAGGGATCAGGGAATTTTAGGAGGAAAAGAACTGAGAAGGAAAACAAAGTAATGGAAAATAAAACCCCTTTTGCCCCCCAAAAATAAAGACTTCTGAAAATGGCAAAATCCTTTCACACAGTTGCTCTGCAATCCCAGTGCTGCCAGCAGCCACCTTCTAGCAAAGCTACCTTGTCAAAATGGATGCAAAAGGATTAATATCGATTTTCATGAAGAAATATCTTTACTAGTATAAGCAAACACACCTCCCATTTATAGTAAAATAGAGGTGTGGGCTTTCTCTTTTACTCTTAGAAGTAATGTTTCCCCAACATATATCACTTCCCTTTGATATGTGAGTTGAGTCATAAATTAATGTGACAAATAAATGTCATCTAAAGGGAGGCACCCACATTACAGAGTAGGAAGGTGTAGCTTGATATGAATTGTTACAGTTGACAGCTCTGTGTGCTTGAACTAAATGTCAGCATGTCAAACTCTGAGATAGTAATAGTTGGAATGTTAAACTGTGGACATTCAAGTTTGTAGCCTAAGAAGTTTTGTCAGTCTTTTCTACACATTCTGAAATGGAAATGAACAGGTGAATTAAAAACAAAGACAAATGAGTTTAAAGGCTTTTTTTGGCATCTCATAGAGATGTTACTTTATACTGGTGATGTTTTCAACAAAACACCTATAAATACATTTAACATGTTGGGAAACAGACTTATTAGGTCTTTCTATTTACCTCTGAGGGAAAGTTATAGGGAACATTTCTCATTATATACTTTGTATCATGTATTATTTAATCTCAAGCCAGGACAGGGCATGAAACTATCTTACAGGATGCCATAATGTACATTAGTGAGGTCAACCCATTTAATCTTAAAATAACATTGTCAGTTCAGGGATTTAGCATACAGTATTGTATGAAAACACTGGCAGGGAGACTTCCTCTTCTGCCAGTAATAATTGGTAATGGTATTTCAGACCTTAAATCCTACTAAAACATAGACACAATAAATGGAGAACTTGGGGTGGATAGTTTATAAGAACATGTTTTTCAAAGTAGAGAAAGAATCACTAGGTGCTTGCTGAATTATATGTTGCCATGGACATGGCAGGATGCAATAATGGCGCTATCAGTTATACAGCTGTATAAAAACACAGTCTCTCTCTCCCATCCCCCTTAGGCATGAAAATAATAGGTTTGTGTGTAGTTTGGTAAGAAAATTAGAATCATTTAGTTGTTTCAGTTTCAATCTAAGAATACAGAGAGGGTTGGGGAGTGGGGAAGAATAGCAAACAAACTGGAAAAAATATACATTATGTAATAAAGTATAAAATACATTCCATAGAAATTAGATGGGTATCTTGATATGCTGGAAAACTAATGAGTGAAATCCACCAAAATGGATGAGTCCAGTGAAAACACTTGTATTAAGTACGTATATTGTTTGTATGTTTTGTGTGACCTTGAGCCCAGTTATCAGGTCTTTACATTTCAGTTTCCTCACCCATATAATAAAATCAGTAATGGTTATGTCCTCCATCTCAAGGGCTATGGTAAGAATTAAAAGTATGAAAACAGCTTGTGAACTACAAAATCCTACACAAATAAAGTGTCATATAGACTGAAATTTTCCAAGACTGGAGAGTTAAAGGAAAAATCTAAAAGAGCCTAATAATTTGGGTTTTAATTCCATCACATGTCTTGAAGTCTCAAGATGTGGAAGTAAAAGAGTGTTTTGTTTTTAAAAATAAAAACATTTATTTTATTTGAAAGGCCCAGTTGCAGAGAAGGAAACAGGCTGGGCTGGACTGAAGTAAGAACTTCTTCCTGGGACCATCCTCTGTTACTTTTCCAGGATCGTCAGTTGGGACCTGGATGGGAAGTGAAAGAGTCAGGACTTGAACCAGCACGCACGTGGGATTCAAGCTAGCTTCACTGGGCACAGTAAAACATTACCTTAATTTTGTTTATTTGAGAAAGGAGGATAACATTTCTTTACAAATTCTATTGAGAACGTACCCAAAGGAACCTACAGGTGCAGGGCGTCTGAGGCTTCCTCCCTGGAACGACTCCTTCAATGAGTCTCACCAACAGAAGAGAGGACATACGGAAACTGAGGTGAATGCAGTCCGAGTGGGAACCAGCAGCTGGAGTTGGAGATGCCTCAGTCCATTCTTAACCACGTGAGGCCCAAGTATCCATCCAGGAAACCTGTTCGGGAGTCGGACACCAGGCGAGTCCGGTTGTCCTTTCGACTCTGCGGACTTGACGGGAGGGACCCTGGAATTCTTCATTAGAACACGGTTGCTATGGCGACAGTCTCCAGGCAGCGTGGGCTGAGCTCTGGGTAGGGATAGAGGGTGGGCCGCCGCTGGACCCTGCGCGCGCGCCCGCCACCAACTTTCCCTCCAGACCCGCGAGGGGCGGCGCGCTCCGCCCCCGCCCCCGGGCCGCGCACGTCGGCGTTCGGCGGCGCGCACGCCTGCGGGAGCCCTCTCCAGGCAACCTAGTGCTGATCGCTCGTGCCGGTGCGGCCGTTAACCGCCCTAGCGGGAGCCCGAGCCGCCGAAGCAGCCCCCCCTCCCCTGACCGGGCTTCCCCCCACCCCCTTCCCGCTCGGCGCTGGGGCATGAGCAGCGATGGCTGGCTGTATCCCTGAGGAGAAAACTTACCGGCGCTTCCTGGAGCTATTCCTGGGCGAGTTTCGCGGACCGTGCGGCGGTGGCGAGCCGGAGCCGGAACCCGAACCCGAGTCGGAGCCCGAGCCTGAACTGGTCGCTGCCGAGGCGGCCGAAGCTTCGGTCGAGGAACAAGGAGAAGAGGCTGCCACGGTAGCCGCGACGGAGGATGGGGAACCGGAGCCAGACCCGGAGCCCCAGGAGGAGGTAGTGGAGGAAGAGGCGGTGGCGGCCGCCGAGGGAGACGAAGAGGAGGAGGAGGAGGAGGTGGCCGCAGCCCCGGGGCACTCGGCCGTGCGGCCGCCGCCGCAGCCCCAGCTGCCGCCGCTGCCCCCGCTCCCGCGGCAGCTGTCCGAGCGCATCACCCGCGAGGAGGTGGAGGGCGAGAGCCTGGACCTGTGCCTGCAGCAGCTCTACAAATAGTTAAGTAGCGGGGCTCGGCTGGGGGTGGGCCCGCTGTCCTCGACGCGCCGGCCTCGGACGAGGCTCCCTCTGTCCCCCACCCCCACTCGGAGCTGCTCCTCACCCCCGCAGCCGCTCGCCTGCCGCCGCCGAAAGCATCCCGGCGCTCGGGCTCGGCCGGTGGGCTGCGGGCTGCCCACGCCCGCCTCGGCCCCCGCGCCGCCTGCCGCCTAGGAACGGCTCCCGGGCCCTTCTCTCTCTCACACATACACACACCCTTTCTGCTTCGGAAGGTCCTTGGTCCTGAGTTCCCTCCTCGCCTCTTCTCCTGGAGGTTTCCTCCCACCCTAGGTCGGTCTGTTTGCGGGCTAGGCTCCTTGTTGTTTGGCGGCCGAGGGACGCGACTCGAGTCTGGGCTGAGCCACCAGGTGCCTCCTGCGTAAGCGCCGCTCGGGCACAGAAATCCCGGCCCCGCGGCAGCAGCAGGAGTCGGTATTCCGTTAGGCGCTCGGTGTGGAAAGTAAAGAGCTCTGTGCATGCTCAAAACACGGGAACCCAGTCAGAGTCAGTCTCTCTCTCTCTCTCTCTCTCTCTCTCTCTCTCTCTCTCACACACACACACACACACACACACTCGTTACCGACGGCGGTGGGAAGAGATTGATGGAGAGGGGAAAGATTAAGCAAAAAGTCACAATTCAGCCCTCGAGTGAAAGAGCCGTAATACACCAAAGTGGGAAAAAAGCTAGTTTGATAAAATTGCAATCAGGTGCAGTATTTTCAGTCCATTAAGTTACAAGGTGTGTGTGTGTGGGGGGAAGCAGATGGCTTAGCTACACAGATGAGAGTCTAAAATAGAAAGGTCAAGGCTTTGCCTTTCATCCCAGTTCTGGTGTTTATACACTTGAAATAGAGGCGTTTTACGATCGGCCTTTCTTTCCAAACGGAATTGTGCTGAACCAGTTATCAGTAGAGGGGAATACTGACAAGGCTCTTCAAAACAGCAGCAGATCCGGGAGTCTTTTGCCATATAACTCATACTTTAAAGAAAGGTGTTAACTCTGCCCATCCTAAAAGTTTACTGCTGCAAAATTTCACCTCAATTAAGTTCAAACTCACTTCTTGGATTTTCTCAAAAGCCTCGGTGAGAGAAGGGCCTGCGTCGTCTTCATCCATCGCAACAGACACTCGATCAAACTGCTTTCCTGTCCAAACAGTAGCTTATCAATAAGGAAAAAGCATTTAACAAGTCACCTGTAGAAATCTGGGTTGATGTTTCACTTTATCAGCAATCTAAAATTTAATTTTAAAATACTGTTCAGTGACCAAAGTAATAATGATTTTTCGGGGAGGGGTGGGATGTAAAAAAAAAAAAATAGCGTGTAATACCACTATCCCGAGATAAAACAGCATTAACATTTTAGAGCATTTCTTTCTAGTCTTTGTAAATTATCTTGAAAGATGCTATTTTTTAACACTGTTTAAGGTTACTGAAAGCTCTATGCTTAAAGTGTTTACCCAAGTGAGGGAATTTACTTCAGCATTAAGACTGATTCTATTTTGGCAACAAATTTTTACCTTTGTAAGTGCAGTTGCAAAATGAAACAATGTAACCATTAGGGAATGGCCCCCCACAAAAAAAAATCATCAGTATAACCCCGAACATATGTCATTCAGGAAGTTTTTCACTTTTAATGAAATCTATATTAAAATTATATGTTTTCACATGGATGGGAGGCAAAATCAATTTTAATACATACAGAAATTAGAAAAAAAGATTCAGTTACTAAAATGGCCACCTAATTGAGAAATTTGAACTTGAAACAAAACTAGCAAAATTATGGTTGAAAACTATAGTTTTACCTTAATTGGAATTCATCATTTAGGCTATTTTGTGCAGAAACTATTAATATCTTTTTTATTGTGGTATGAAGTAGCTGGCTTATTTATGTAACCTATCTTTATGGTCTTTGTTTTGTTTTTGTTTAAAATTTATTTTATTGGAAAGATTTACAAAGAGAAGGAAATACAGAGAGAAAAATTTTGTCTGCTGGTTCACTCCCCAAGTGGCTGCAGTGGCCACAGCTGAGCCAGTCTGTAGCCAGGAGCTGAGACCTTCCTTAGGATCACCAACTTGGTTGCAGGGTCCCAAGACTTTGGGAGTCCTTGATTGCTTTCCCAGGCCACAAGCAGAGAGCTGGATGGGAAAAGGAGCAGCTGGGACATAAACTGGCTCCTGAATAGGATCCCAGTGCATGCAGGGTGAGGATTTAGCCGCTAGGCTATTGTGCGGGGCCCTGTCTTTATGGTCTTAACACAAAAATCACTACTGTGTTTAGTTTCCATTTTATGTATTAAGGAAAAGCATAGGATTTAGATGTAAGAATTAATACTGGAAGATTCTAGGGATAGATTTTTCCGTCAAGCACTTCGTTTTATATATGAGAAAACTATGAATCCAGATTCAGAAGTGATGACTATGTACAAATAATCCCAGCACTTTCCAGTGTACTTGTTAAACCTCAAAACTCTCTACATACTTGAAATACTGATTTCTCCAATTTCCTAGGAAATAATTTTAAGTAATTCTGATCACAAATATGTTGCAGTTGCTTATATGGGGAAAGTGAAAAAAATTTATCCAAAAAATACTCTTGATAATTCTTTTTTATTTTTATTTTTTAACATTTATTTTATTATTTTATGATACAGTTTCGTAGGCTCTGGGATTTCCATTTCCCCTCCACAAACCTCTTCATCTCCTCTGAGTTCCCCTGTATTATTACAGTAGTATAGTCCTTCATAAACAAAAGTCTATCATTCTGTTATTTAAGTGTATCCTGACATTGTAGGTAGGACAGTAGTAGAGTCCAGTACCTATTTTGAAGATGTATTTATCAGTTTTATTGGGAGTCCATCTTTGATTATTTTCTTAATAAAAAGAAATATATACTGTAAGTGGAGGAAGTAACATGGGGCAAAAGAAAACAAATGCCATTCAGTGTTAAGCATACTTTTTTAGGTTTTTCTCCTTCCTCTCAGGTTGCCGTTTCTTTGTGACCTTTTTAAACATATATATTTATTTGAAAGGCAGAGCAGTAGAGGGAAAGGGATAAACAAAGACAGAGATGCTCCATCCACTGCTTTGCCCTACCCCCTGACAAATGGCCTCAATACTCAGGACTGGGCATGGCTGAATTTTTTTTTAAAGATTTATTATTTTTATTGGAAAGGCGGATATATAGAGAGGAGGAGAGACAGAGAGGAAGACCTTCCATCTGATGTTTCACTCCCCAGTGAGTGCAACGGCCGGTGCTTCGCCGATCCGAAGCCAGGAACCAGGAACCTCCTCTAGGTCTCCCACAAGGGTGCAGGAACCCAAGGCATTGGGCCGTCCTCAACTGCTTTCCCAGGCCACATGCAGGGAGCTGGATGGGAAGCAGGGCTGCTGGGATTAGAACCGGCGCCCATATGGGATCCTAGCGCGTTCAGGGCGAGGACTTTAGCCGCTAGGCCATGCTGCCTGGCCCGTGGCTGAATTTTGAAGCCAGACATTCTGTCCTATTATCCTGTATGTATGGAAAGGCTGCGGTGACTTGGCTGTTACCAGCTGCCTTCCGGGCACATTAGCAGGAAGCTGGATTGGAAGTAAAGCAGCTGTAATTCAAACCAGCACCTTGGTAAGGGATGTAGTCATCACCACAGGGACTAACCCCTGTCCTGTAACACTGGCCCACTCTGTGAAATTTTATATTCTGCGCATCCCCACATTTTGGTGTTCTGTCCTGGACATCCTTCTTGGATCTGGTTGACTTATTTGTTGCTAGTCAGTATCAATCTCTCATGTAACTTTGGGTTATTGTACTTATGGTAATCGTTTCTAACTTTTACCTCCATCCTTGCTCTGTTAAAGGAGCAGCTTTACGTGGATGTCTAAAAACCTCCTCAGATTAAACTGTCCAAATTGAATTCTACCCTCCTCTTACCCATGCTCCTGATACTGATTTTTAGTAAGCTCTTCTTGACTTCTCCTTTTACCCTTTACATTCAGTCAACAGGTTTTATAATACTGCCTTGTAAATATCTCATAAATGTGTTATCCTTCATTCTCAGTGTCATTATTATCTCTTACCAGTCTTAGCCTTCCACAAAGATATTCAGTATATTTTCCCCAGTGTAGCCAAAATGATTTCCTCTAGAAAATTGTCTAATTATCACCCTACTTAATTACCTTTATCTTTCACTTGACAGGTTTGGATTGAGTGTCTGGCTCCTGATTTGGGCTCCAACTGGGTCCTGGCCTATGTGGGTGTCATTCAGGTGTTTGAGAAGGGAACCAACAGATGAGAACGTGTTGTCGTCTCTCAAATAAGTAAATGAAGGAAAGACATTTAGGGCAAGTGTTGGCAAGTTGGAAAGAAAAAGGGGGAGGGGAAGAGTTACAAAGGCACTGGGGTCAGTGTGTTACAAAGGCACTGGGGTCAGTGCTGCAGTGCACCATTTTGAGTCACTGTGGCATTAGCATCCCATGCAGTACTTGTGTTCTGGCTGCTCTACTTTTGATCCACATCCCTGCTAATGCACCTGGAAAGCAGCAGAAGATAGCTGAAGTACTTAGGCTGTTACCAGCCATGGGAGATTAAGATGAAGTTCCCAGCTTCAGTTTAACAGCTCAGCACTGTTCATTGCAGCCATTTGGGACGTGAAACATGAGATAACAAATCTCTTTCAAAATCCTGCCTTTCCAATAAATAATTTAAAAATTTTTAAAGATTTATTTATTTTTGTTGCAAAGTCAGATATACAGAGAGAAGGAGAGAGAGGAAGATCTTTCGTCCATTGATTCATTCTCCAAGTGACTGCAATGGCCAGTGCTGTGTTGAATCGAAGCCAGGAGCAAGGAACTTTCTCTGGGTCACGTGGGTGCAGGATCCCAAGGCTTTGGACCATCCTTGACTGCTTTCCCAGGGCACAAGCAGGGAGGTGGATGGGAAGCAGGACTGCCGGGAATAGAACTGGTGCCCATATGGGATTCCAGCATGTGCCAGGCGAGGACTTTAGCCTCTAGGCCACTGTGGCAGGCCCAATAATTAAATCTTAAAAAAAAAAAAAAAGAATAAGAAAGCAAGTGTACAGAATCCATGAGAGTGAAAAAATCATGATAAATTCTGGAAGCTAAGTCATAAGCACTGTGATTGCAGCATAATAATTGACAAAGGTGAAACCAGTAATGCAGTTAGGGGTAGGATTAGGTAGGGTTGCTCTGAGGGCCTTATCAAGCCTGTTGAATTTTTTTAAGGTTTATTTTTATTGAAAAGGTAAATTTAGAGAGAGATGGAGAGACAGAGGATCTTCTGTCTTCTGATTCACTTCCCAAATGGCCACAGTAGCCAGAGTTGCAGTGATCTGAAGCTAGATGCCAGGAACTAGGAGCCTATTCTGGGTCTCCTACTTGGGTGCAGGTCCCAAGGCCTTGGGCCATCCTCCACTGCTTTCCCAAGCCACAGGGAGGGAGTTGGCTGGAAATTGGAGCAACTGGGACTAGAATTGGCACCCATATGGTATGCTGGTACTTGAATGTGGAGGATTAGCTTGCTGAGCCACAGCATTATCCTCCAGCCCTGTTGAATTGTACTGTAACCACAATCTGAAGACACTGCAGCATGATCTATTTAACAATTTTAAAAGAGCATTCTGATGACAATATGGAAAAATGTTTGAAGGTGAAGAACTATGGAAGTAGAAATACCAGTTGAAGTGCACCGTTTAAAGCTAATGTTAGCTTGGAAAAGGTTGGTAGAAATGGAAATAAACAGAGCAGGTGTTGTACAGCAGATAGCAGGATGGCTTGAGATGCCTGCATCCTTCTCTGTTCTCTGAAAGAAAGGAGGAGAGAAAGAAGATATTATTGCATCTTCCTCACTCCAAGCTTGGCTTTATTATAAGTTTGTTTATGTGTGTATGTTTTTTAACATTTTCAACTAGCTATAGAAGTGTTTGTGACTCTTGTTACTAATTAACATTCCACAACTTTCTAAATAAATATTTTTCATGAATTTTTTCAAAGATTTATTTATTTTTATAGGAAAAGTGGATGTACAGAGAGGAGAGATAGAGAGGAAGATCTTGCGTCCGATGATTAACCCCCCCAAGCGGCCGCAACAGCTGGAGCAGAGCCAATCTGGAGCCAGGAGCCAGGAGCCAGGAACCTCCCCAGGGTCTCCCACAAGGGTGCAGGGTCCCAAGGCTTTGGGCCGTCCTCAACTGCTTTCCCAGGCCACAAGCAGGGAGCTGGATGGGAAGTGGAGCCACCGGGATTAGAACCAGCGCCCATATGGGATCCCGGCATGTGCAAGGCGAGGACCTTACCACTACGCCATCATGCTGGGCCCACATTTTTCATGAATTTAAAAGAATAAGTATATTTACTATGCCTTGTTAAAAATTTTTTTTTTTTAAAGATTTATTCATTTTATTACAGCCAGATATACACAGAGGAGGAGAGACAGAGAGGAAGATCTTCCGTCCGATGATTCACTCCCCAAGTGAGCCGCAACGGGCCGATGCGCGCCGATCCGATGCCGGGAACCTGGAACCTCTTCCAGGTCTCCCACGCGGGTGCAGTGTCCCAAAGCATTGGGCCGTCCTCAACTGCTTTCCCAGGCCACAAGCAGGGAGCTGGATGGGAAGTGGAGCTGCCGGGATTAGAACCGGCGCCCATATGGGATCCCGGGGCTTTCAAGGCGAGGACTTTAGCCGCTAGACCACGCCGCCGGGCCCGCCTTGTTAAAAATTAAAAATATTCTTATGCAAAATCTTTGAGAATAATGTGAACAGTATGTAGAAAGTAATGTGCTATTTAAAATATTGAATTTTCTTGATTCCTGTTGATATTTTATCTAAGACTTTACATTATGATGCATAGCGCTTAGTTTGCCAACAAACAGCATAACACTAATCTACTAGTTAGAAATATTAAAGATTTTGTTCCATGGAGACTTAAAACATTGCTTTAGGAACATTATACTCACAGTTTTTCTACTTTGTGAATCTAGATACAAGACTAAAATGGATATTAATAATACTGTTTTTTGAGATTCATGTTGTATTACAGCTAACATTCAATTTTGCCTTAAAAAGCAATGAAAAATACAATGCCCTTAAGTTGATACCACATCATATATTTTTTAAATGTTTTGAGGTATGTGAGGCAGATATATGGTGTGTGCTTCTTAGGCTAAAACTCTAGAGGGCAAGAATTATATTGTTAACATGTTGTTTATTGGATCTTATATGTTACATAAATATGAGGAATGGCAGTCATTAATCCAGCTGCCACTGATTTTACAATAAGAATAACCTCTGATTTTTTGGATTTCATTTCGAGCAACTGAAAATGTTTCCTTCCATTCTTCCTTCCTTCGTTCCTTCATTTCTATGAAGGTTGGTTTACTTACTTGAAAGGCAGAGTGACAAAGGTCAGGGAGGTTAAAGAGTTCTGAAGGTTCGCTCCCCAAAAGTTCGCAGTGACTGGGGCTGGGTTTGGCTGAACCCAGCAGCCAGAAGCTCTGGGTTGTCTCCCATGTGTGGATGGCAGGACCCAACCATTTGACCATCTGCAACTTTGGTGCCTCGATGGGGCGTGATGGCTCTAAAGAGCACTCCAGTATGGGATGCCAGCTTTGCAAATAGCAGCTGACCACTGAATGTTTCTTAGTTCAGATATTCTTGCTTTAAAGGAGTTATAGCTGCATCTGTTACTTGAAAAGTGACTTGCTAGTCATAATCTATGTGTGTACCATCAAAGAAATACAAATGATTTCAACTTTTCAAGATTGGAAAGATAATCATGTATCTAGAAGCAATTATCAGTGTTTTAAAAACAAAATAAATAAATAAAGTAAATATTAAAAGAAAAACTTGTAAGGTGGCTGGGAACTCGCATTTACTTTTAACATATTGGTTACTCATTACTATGTCAATTAATTCCATAATGATGTAAATTTTTGCTGATGGTATGTTGGAGCTTTCAATTGACTGGGATGATACTCTGCTGGCTCTGTCTTCAGACCAGAGAGGGTATACCTAAGAAGCCGTTGAACTTGACTGGACAATAAGATGCTGGACTCTATGTTTGGTATACGCTTGCAATGGGGGAATCTCAACTGAACTTGAGCTGTGGTTATGCAACAAGGTGGAGGAATCCACCATGGTGGGAGGGTTTGGGGAGGGGTGGGGAGAACCCAAGTACCTATGTAACTGTGTCACATAATACAATGTAATTAATGAAGTAAAAATAATAAATAATTAAAAAAAAACTTGTTCTCAGAGCTAGATATTCACGTTAGAAATTAAAATTTGGGGCCTGGTGTGGTAGCGGTAGCTAAAGTCCTCACCTTACATGCACCAGAATCTCATGTGGGAGTCCGTTCATGTCCTGACTGCTCCACTTCCCATCTAGCTCTCTGCTTGTGGCCTGGGAAAGCAGTTGAGGACAGCCCAAAGCCTGGGGATCCTGCACCCACATGGGAGACCCAGAGAGGGCTCCTGGCTTCTGATTGACTCAGCTCCAGCCATTGTAGCCACTTGGGGAGTGAAACAGCAGATGAAAGATCTTTTTTTTTTTTAAGATTTATTTTATTTTTATTGCAAAGTCAAATATACAGAGAGGAGGAGAGACAGAGAGGAAGATCTTCCATCCGATGATTCACTCCCCAAGTGACCATAACGGCCAGTGCTGCACCAATCCAAAGCCAGGAGCCAGGAACTTTCTCCAGGTCTTCCACGCAGGTCCAGGGTCCCCAGGCTTTGGGCCATCCTCAACTGCTTTCCCAGGCTACAAGGAGGGAGCTGGATGGGAAGTGGAGCTGTAGAGATTAGAACCAGCGTCCATTTGGGATCCTGGCGCGTTCAAGGCAAGGACTTTAGCTGTTAGGCCATCACACTGAGCCCAGATCTTTCTGTCTCTCCTCCTCTCTGTAAATTTGCCTTTCTAATAGAATAAAAAAAATCTTTTTTTGTAAAAAAGAATGTTAAAAAATAAATTAAAAATTAATTATTAAAAATAAATTAAAATATGTAATTTTGTTCAAATATAATTCTAAGTAAAATTATCCTCAACTATCAAGCCAGGTTTAATGCAGGTCTGTGAAAATATATTGAAGATTAAAATGTCCTGAAGATCAAATACAAAAGAAAAGCATTTCTTTATAAAAATATTGTATAATAGCTAAACATTAAAAAACCTTTACAACCTTAATGTTGTAAAGTTATTCAGGCCAATTAAACAGCACAATGGAAAAGTCTATTAAATATTATTTTAAGTGAGTAGCATTTTTTATATTCTTACTCAGGTTAGAATTATCAAACAAAGTTGAATTTCTTTTCATTTCCTCAAGGACTATAGAAGATTTTAATTAAGCTTTTTGTAACTTTTCTAAGTGGTGGTGAGGTAAAGATGACCTGATGTGTGGTCTGCTAATCTTTTTTTTCTTTTTATTTAAAGATTTTATTATCATTGGAAAGCCGGATATACATAGAGGAGGAGAGACAGGGAGGAAGATCTTCCATCCAATGTTTCACTCCCCAAGTGAGCCGCAACGGCCAGTGCTATGCCAATCTGAAGCCGGGAACCAGGAACCTCTTCCGGGTCTCCCACATGGGTGCAGGGTCCCAAAGCTTTGGGCCGTCCTCAACTGCTTTCCCAGGCCACAAGCAGGGAGCTGGATGGGAAGTGGAGCTGCCGGGATTAGAACCGGTGCCCATATGGGATCCCGAGGCTTTCAAGGCGAGGACTTTAGCTGCTAGGCCACGCCGCCGGGCCGGTCTGCTAATCTTTAAGGTAAATACATATACCATGAAAGCATTACTAAATTCCTTTGGCAGTCATGACCAGCTATGCTCTGCTCAGAATAGCGAATCATTTGTACCTTTTAATGTATAATTAATAGTAAATCATAAAGATTACAAACAACATTTTTTTACTGGCATTAATGAAATTTATTTTCATTAATTTCATTAATTTATTTTCATTAATATTTTCATGAATGAATTTTGTTTTCCACCTCATTACAGAAAGGATTTTGAGTAGCACATTAATTTGCTACAATGAAGATATTACTTGTCTATCAAAAATATTGATGCCTTGCCATGTGCCTAGGACTACAAAATGCTGCTCACAGAGATGTAAACATATTACTTTCCTCAGGATGTATGTGATTTTAGAAGATATGTCAGACGCCTTAATGAGCAAGTACAGTATAGTGAAAGTCTGATGAAAGTTATTAACTTTGGTACCTTATATTGCTGTCATTCTCTAACGTTCAAATGAGGAAATTCATTCTTGAAGACATTAAGTAACTTGTCCAAGATCACACATGTGCCTGAGCCTGAAGCTTGTCTGGCTGCCTTATGTGCTAAGAGGAGTTCAGGCGCCCTGAAGCAGGTGATGTGGAGCTGCTGAAGTGGAAGTGCCTGCAGAGACTATTAGATTCTGGAGTGGGTTGCTTAAATTGATTTTAGAAGACTAAAATAGGATTTAGCTAAGAGAAAGAGAGAATTCAAAGCATCCCAAAAGGGAGATTACCGTATGCGAAGTCATGAAGATGAGACAGTATAGCCCTTTTGGGACTTGTCTGGTAAACTTGCATTTCTCTTACAGAAGGATAAACTGCAAGGGAGCTGGGAGAAATGACCCAAGAGTCATTCACGCATTCATTATTCAGTTAATACTGGGCATTGTGGACCTTGTCTTTACTGCATTTCTGGGAAAGTACTGGAATTTTTAAGACTGGAAGTCATACAAATGCCACATAATCAGGAAAAATAAAAGCTTTATGCTCTTAATTCTGCTCTTTAATTTGTTTTATTTTAGAAGAGTGGCTTCTAAATTTTGAAATGTGTTTTCTGTTTTTTGAGCATTTCTGTCCCCATGTTACCTAATGCCAGGCAGTGGGGAGTTCAGAAATGAAGACTCCCTGGAGTGTTTCCATTTCATCTATGTTTAGATCCTATTTAATTCCTTAAGATTTGTGAAAGAGTATATTTCTTTGTATCAACCTCAGTATCCACTGTGTGACCTTATAATTTCATAGAATAAATGTACTAACACAGATCCTTTCAAGAACATATCTGAAAAAAACAGAAGCACACTAATTTGCTGGGTAGATATACAGGACAAATCAAGAGTTTGACAAAATTTCGGGATGCGGGTGGTGAGCATTTGTTCTAGTGGTTAAAATGCCATTTTGTGCTTCCACATCCAATGTCAGTGTCTGGTGTGACTCTCTGCTCCTCTGCTTTTAATCCAACTTCAAATTAATGTGCACCCTGAGGGGGGCAGAGAATGGTGGCTCTAGTCCTGTAGTGTTTGCCACCTACACATGAGGGAGACTGGGACTAGATTCCCAGCACCTGCTGTAGTGTGGCCCAGCCCTGGGGCAGGCTTTTGTGTGCTCTGAGGACAAAAAAAAATTCTTTTATCTATACACCTTTGTGCATGTCTTATAATAAATTATTATCTTTCTTAAAACAGAATTCATGTTTGATCCATATCACTATGCCTCATACAAATAAGGAAGTAAGTTCATACATATTTAATGAACTAAAGTATCTCATGTATATTGTGAACTGAACTATTAGAGCAATATTTGATATTGGATAGGAATTGCCTTTATTAGAATAATCAGTGTTTTGTTAAAAATGCAAATTTGCTAGATTCCTGCCTGTATCTGTCTATTGAATCAGAATTCCATGAGTTCTGATAATCCAGTTTAAATAAAAACTCTAGGTAGGATTGGGCATTTAGTGTAGTCATTTAGATGCCTTGTCCTGCTCCTGGGTAGCCAGGGCTGATACTCAGCTCCAGACTCTAGCTTCCTATTAATGCAAACCCTGGGTGGCAGAAGTCAGTAACACAGGTAACTGAGTCCCTGCCATTCACATGGGAAACCTGGACTGAAATTGCATTTCTGACTTCAGATTGCCCAGTGATCCTCCACTGTTTTTCAAGCCTATTAGCAGGAAGCTGGATCAGAAGGGGAGCAACCAGGCTTGAGCCATAGTTCCTATGTGGATTGCTAACATTGCAGGTAGCAACTAAACTTCCTGTGCTATCATCACTGGCCTTGAATGTATGATTTTTTTTTTAAACATTTTAACTTTCCTATACTTATCACAAGTATGAAACTTACCTAAAGCCTGCTTCAACACTAGATACTTTCAACACTAGATATATTAGATTTGAAAGTCTAATGTGCAAAAATGAAAAATTGAATGTATGGGTTTATCTTTTTTTCCTTTCAAAGATTTATTTATTTGAAAGGCTGTATTAAAGAGAGAGAACTTTTATCTGTTGTTTTATTCCCCAAATTGCTACAACAGCCAGACCTGGGTGGGATGAAACCAGGAACCAGGAACTGTGTCCAGGCTTGGACCACCTTCTGCTTTCTCAGGTGCATTAGCAGACAGCTGGGTTGGAATGTTGGATGCTGGTATTTGATGTGGCAGCTTAACTTCTTGTGCCCCAACACTGGCCCCTTGATTAATGGTTTTTATTTGTTCTGTGAATTGTTTTTATTCTTTTTTGACTTTTATAATTTTATGTTTATTACTGAATTGAAGGACATCTTAATCATTGATATTAGCCTCTTTTAATGGTGCAGATGCCTTCTCCCAGTCTGTAAGTTTTCTTTTAAAAACTTTACTATGGGCCCGGTGGCGTGGCCTAGCGGCTAAAGTCCTCGCCTTGAACGCCCCGGGATCCCATATGGGCACCGGTTCTAATCCCGGCAGCTCCACTTCCCATCCAGCTCCCTGCTTGTGGCCTGGGAAGGCAGTCGAGGACAGCCCAATGCATTGGGACCCTGCACCCGCGTGGGAGACCTGGAAGAGGTTCCTGGTTCCCGGCTTCGGATCGGCGCGCACCGACCCGTTGCGGCTCACTTGGGGAGTGAATCATCGGAGGGAAGATCTTCCTCTCTGTCTCTCCTCTCTGTATATCTGCTTTGTAATAAAATGACTAAATCTTTAAAAAAAAAAAAAAAACTTTACTATGGGGCCCAGCACGATAGCCTAGCAGATGAAGTCCTCCCCTTGAATGCCCTGGGATCCCATATGGGCGCCAGTTCTAATCCCTACAGCTCCACTTCCCATCCAGCTCCCTGCTTGTGGCCTGGGAAAGCAGTTGAGGATGGCCCAAAGCCTGAGGACCCTACACCTGCGTGGGAGACCTGGAAGAGGATCTGAGCTCCTGGCTTTGGATTGGTGCAGCACCGGCCATTATGGTCACTTGGGGAATGAATCATTGGACGGAAGATCTTCCTCTCTGTCTCTCCTCTCTGTATATCTGACTTTGCAATAAAAATAAAATAAATCGTTAAAAATATAAACTTTTTGGGCTTGGCGGTGTGGCCTAGTGGCTAAGGTCCTTGCCTTGATCCCGTATGGCTGCTGGTTCTAATCCCGGCAGCTCCACTTCCTCTCTGTCTCTCCTCCTCTCAGTATATCTGACTTTGTAATAAAAATAAAATAAATCTTTAAAAAATATATATATAAACCATTCTATGGAATCCTTTTTTTTTTTTTAAAGATTTTTTATTATTATTGGAAAGCCGGATATACAGAGAGGAGGAGAGACAGAGAGGAAGATCTTCCGTCCGATGATTCACTCCCCAAGTGAGCCACAACAGGGCGGTGCTGTGCCGATCTGAAGCCAGGAACCAGGAACCTCTTTCAGGTCTCCCACGCGGGTGCAGGGTCCCAAAGCTTTGGGCCGTCTTCAACTGCTTTCCCAGGCCACAAGCAGGGAGCTGGATGGGAAGTGGAGCTGCCAGGATTAGAACCGGCGCCCATATGGGATCCCGGGGCTTTCCAGGTGAGGACTTTAGCTGCTAGGCCACACCGCCGGGGGAATCCTTTTTTTTTTTTTAAGATTTTTTTTTATTACTTTTTTAAATTGGAAAGTCAGATATACAGATAGGAGGAGAGACAGAGAGGAAGATCTTCCATCCGCTGAATCACTCTCAAAGTAGCCACAATGGCTGGAGCTGAGCCCATCTGAAGCCAGGAGCTCAGAGCCTCTTTCAGGTCTCCCATGTGGATTCAGGGTCCCCAGACTTTGGGCCATCCTCGACTGCTTTTCCCAGGCCACGAGCAGAGAGCTGGATGGGAAGCAGGGCCAATGGGATGCAAACCTGCACCCATATGGGATGCTGGCGTATGCAAGGTAAAGACTTAATTAAGCCAGTAGGCCACCACGCTGGGCCCTGGAATCTTTTACTACCAGGAAGTTTACATTTTATACTTGTTTATCTTGGATAATGTTTTTCTTTGTGGCTTCTGGGGTTTCTGTCATTATGAAAGGATTTTACTGGTTTTCCCCACGTATTGTCTTCTTTTTTTCTCTAAATGTTTATATCTTTTTATGTTTCTTCTTTGGGAATTATATTTTACATTGGATACTAATAACATTTAGCTGCTTAAATTGTTCTGCTAATCATTATACTGATAATTAAATAGCTCTCGTTAAAAAGCTTGAGAATGGGACTCTGATTTTTTTCATGCCACTTGATTGAAAGCTGGGACTCTGACGGCAAATATCATACAGCTACTGCATTAATATAAGATTTATTTTTTTTTTCATTTTAATATTTACATAGTTGAGAGGGATGCACATTCTCATTTGAGCCTCTGATTGGGGGGAGGGTCAGGCACAGAAGAAGATGGGTGGGACAAATGCTCTAGTTTTTTTTCTCCTGTATTGACCCAGGAAGAAAGGGAGGGGAACATGCCTTTCTGTCAAATTACATAAGTACCCAGAGTTCGGGCATGGTCATTTGATGACACCTTAGAAACCCTAATGTGGGGAACAGTGTTGTGAGGGCGTTATTGAAGTGGGTTTTGATAGTTCTGAGTTGTCGGTTTTGTTGCTCCAGGGTCTGTTGGTTGACAGAGTTCATCTTAGTGCATCCTCAGACCCAGGAACATGTTTCAGAGCTTGACCAAGAGAGTTGTCCTACCTATTCTGCTTTCTATCCTCTGAAGAGGCAGTTGAAGTCCCGTGCTGGCTTAGATGAGCTGGTTGTTATGTCCCCTGTGTGTGTCTGGATAATGCTGTCCATTACACAGGCATCAGCAACCGAAGAGACCCAGTCCCAACACAAGCACTTGAAGATAGGACCACATATCCTGTGACTTTTTTCCCCCTCTGAGGTCAGGGTCTGAGTCCAGCAGTCTAGTTGTGGAGTCCCTTCCAGAAACCTTGCCTAGGGTGACCTCATATTTGACTTTTGTGTGCACCAGCCAGTGCAGGGTCAGGTGTGGTCTGTCACCTGCACCAGCCAGTGCATAATATCAGTGGATGGAGCTGCCTGTCCCTATCCCAATATCTCATGCAAACTGGTGGGTCCTATGGCCTAACCCAGACATTCTGCCACAGGCCCCTTCCTCATGTACGCCAGTGGAATTTGTGGCCTAGTTGTGGTGAATCCCCAGTAACAGCCAGCTGTAACTGCGTCCAGCTCTGGTTTTTGTGTGTGCCAGCCTCTGCTGCAGCCTAGACAAGCCCAGCCACATCCTGCCTGGCTCTTGTGCACTCCCATGGGTTCTGTGTCTTAGCTCAGCCTGCTCTGTCCCCAGACCCAGCCCTCATGTATGCTGACAGGTGCCACTGCCTTGTCCAGGCTGGCCTGCCCCAGCTCTGGTCTCATGCTCAGCAGTGGCAGATAGAACCTAGCAGGGGAGTGCCCACTGTTCCCCTGCCAGGCATACTCCCAGTCCTGGATCTTGCACCTGCCAGGGGTACCTGCTTAATATGACCTGCACTCAGTCCTAGCACTTGCCAGCTGGTGCCACCTGGGACAATTCTACCTGGAACAATCTGCACTCAGACCCAGCTCTCACGCTCACCTGTGGAAACAGTGGTCTAGCTGGGGAGTCCCAAAGGCTCTCCTACCATGCCTGCCCCAAGCCCCAGATCTCATGCATGCCAGTGTGTACTGTGGCCCAGTCTGAGATGACCCGTCCCTAGTCCAACTCATGCCAACAGGTGCAGAAGCCCAGCTCAGCCTGGCCCACTCTCTGCCCCAGCTCTTATGTGAACTGTTGGTGTGCAGTCCAACCCAGCTTAGCCTGCACCCCTTCCTGGCTCTCATTCATGCCGGTGTATGCCGTGGACTGACCCTGCTTGGCCCATCCCATACCTGACCCACATGTATGCCAACAGGTGCTGCAGCCCAGCCTGGTCTGACCTGCTCTCAGCTTTGGCTGTCGTGCTCACTCTCAGGAGCCATAACCTAGCAGCAAAGTTCTTCAAGTTCTTCCCAGCCCATTCATAGCAACGTATCACATGTGCCATCAGGTGCTGCTGCCTAGATTGACATGGCTGGTCCCCAGTCCTGGCACTAACCAGCAGGTACTATGACCTAGCCTGATGGCCTGTACCCATTCTAACTTTAACCAGTGGGTGTTACAGCCTAGCCTGACCTGTCCTACATCTTTCCTGGCCCTCACACTCACCAGTAGGAGTGTAGCCTAGCTGGTGAGTCCTCAAAATTTCCCTACCAGGCCTGCTTCTAGTCCTGGATCTTGTGTGTATCAGCTGGCACCTCCATCCAGCCTGGCATTACCTGCCCACAGTGCCAGTTCTTGATGGTAGGTGTTGCAACCTAGCCCAGCCAGGCATGGTCCACACACTGTACTGGCTCTTGTGTGTGCCAGCAGGTGCTGCATCCTAGCTCAGGCCAGCCTGTCCCCTGACCTGGCTACACAAATGCTGAGGAGTATTGCAGCCTTGCCTAGCCTAGCCTACCCCCAGCCCCAGCTCTTCTGCTCCCCAGTGGAAGCTATGGCCTAATAGGGGAGTTCCCCAAGTTGCCCTACCAGGCCCAGGATCTCATGTATGCTGGCATGTGCTGGAACCCTGCGTAGCATGGTCTGCCCTCAGTCCTGGCCCAGCCCAGCTCCTGCATGTGTCAGGTGAGTCCCTGTCAGGTGAGATCTGTGGTCTGGCCTGGCTCAGCCTGTCACCACTCACAGCTCTGAGAAAATGGCAGTAGCTACAGTCCCACAGAGGCGAGCCCACAATTTTGCTACAGAATCTGCCCCCCAAATTTGGTTTTCTCATGTTCTGGAGGTGCTGCAACCCAGCTTTATGTGTCCCATCCCCTGATTTGACATTCATGGGTAGCTGCTGTAGCCTAGCCCAGCCAGGCATACTCTCAGCCCCAGCTTTTGTGTACCCTAGTGGGTAATAATATTCAGCCCAGCCCAGGTCTCCCACATGGGCAGGTGCCTTGGCCTGACCCAGGCATGTCCTCCAGTTTCCCCCTGTAAATCACTCTGTCTAGCTCCCTTACCTATCTGCAAGTGTAGTGGCCCGGTCTGTGGAAGACCTCAGAAGTCCCTTTTCTCCTGTCAAACATTCCCTCAGATGCTCCCACTCCAACATCTGGATCCCACTCCAGATCCCATTCCCTGAACAATCTGCATACCCCTCTCTACTGCCTAGGTGCTGGGGTGGTGTGTCCCGGCCTGTCATTCCCTGAATTCCCCACATACCTTTCCAAAAATAATAAATAATTAATAAATAAACAAGCAACTATGCTGGCACACAGGAATAGTTAATACAAATTTGACATTAATCAGGCCCAGAATACCTGCCAGCTAGTAGTTGCTTTTCTCCCAGCTGTATAACACTTGCTTAGGTACAAGGCAACCTAAGCAGTTGCCTACGGTTGCGGAGGTGCTTGTGTCTTAAAGTGTCTACGTTCAAGTTGTGGTTCCACTTCTGATCTTGGTCTCCTGTAATGTGCACGCTGGGTTGCAGCACATGGTAGCCCAAATGAGTGTGTCCCTGCCAACCGTCTGGTTTTAGTTCCTGGGCTAAGCCAGGCCTAGCTGAGACCATTCCAGGATTTTAGGGAATGAACTAGAGGATGGAAGATCTCTCCATGTCTCTCCATCTTTTTTTACCTTCAGAATAAATTTTAAAGAGTAATTAAATGAAAATTTAAAAATATAAATTTAGTGTATCTAAATATGCCTTTTGGATTGGGAAAAAAGGTTGAAAGAGGAATGATGAAGGATGAGAAACCTAATGACAGCATTCATGATAAATGGAATTTTACTGTTGATAAATGTAGTAGAAATCAGCTGTGTGATTTGCCTGGTAATACTTGACTATTGCAGTTTTCTAAACCTTTCTAAGGAAGTTTGATCAGGGTACACCTGGCTTGAGTTTAGGTTTGGGTACTATGTTTGAGGAAATATGTCTACATGACAGAGGTATCATCAGTTTTTTGGTCATGTGGGAAAAGAGACTTCATTTGAGTGATAAAGCAGCTCTTCCATCCAAAAGAACAAAGAATTGCCCATGATTAGAGCTTTTTTTTAAGAATTAAGGGGGGTGGACAGCTCTGTGGTGGGTAAAGCCACTGCCTATGTCCCATGCAGGCACCAGTCCAAACCCCGGCTGCTCCATTTCTGATCCAACACGCTGCTGATGCGCTCGGGAAAGCAGCAGAAGATGGCCCAACTACTTGGGCCCCTGCACCCACGTGAAAGATTTACAAGAAACTCCTGGCTCCTGATTTTGCATTGACCCCACTCTGGCTGTTTTAGCCATTTGGGGAGTAATCCAGCTGATAGAATATCTCTGTCTCTCTCCCCACCTCTCAGTAATTCTTTCAAATACATAGATTTTTAAAAAAGATTTATTTATTTTTATTGCAAAGCCAGATGTACAGAGAGGAGAAGAGGCAGAGAGGAAAATCTTCTGTCCGATGATTCACTCCCCAAGTGAGCACAACGGCCGGTGCTGTGCCAATCCGAAGCCGGGAACCAGGAACCTCTTCCGGGTCTCCCACACGGGTGCAGGGTCTCAAAGCTTTGGGCCATCCTTGACTGCTGCTTTCCCAGGTCACAAGCAGGGAGCTGGATGGAAAGTGGAGCTGCCGGGATTAGAACTGGCGCCCATATGGGATCCCAGCACGTTCCAGGGGAGGACTTTAGCTGCGAGGCCACGCCACCCGGGTCCATAGATTTTTTTAATTAAGGAATTAGCAAGCTACTTTGAGAAACAGCAGTTTGTGTGGGTGGTGTTTGATCAGGATTAGTTTACTACTTGGTTGAGGATGTTATAGAGAGGATTCAAGTGGTAAGGTCTGAAGTATATTGTATCTTTTGCTATGCTTATTGGCTATTTGTGTATCTTTGGAGAAATGTATAAAATCATTTGCCTGTTTAAAAAATGTTTTAATTCATTTTCTTTTTTAATAATTATTTTTTAAAGATCTGTTTATTTGTATTGCAAAGTCAGATATACAGAAAGGAGGAGAGACAGGAAGCTCTTCCATCCGATGATTCACTCGCCAAGTGACCTCAACGGCTGGTGCTGTGCTGATCTGAAACCAGGAGCCAGCAACTTCCTCCAGGTCTCCCAGCCGGGTGTAGGGTCCCAAGGCTTTGTCCTCGACTGCTTTCCCAGGCCACAGGAGGGAGCTGGATGGGAAGCAGAGCCACTGGAACACGAATCGGCTCCCATATGGGATCCTGGCACATTCAAAGCGAGAACTTTAACCGCTAAGCCACCGTGCCAGGCCCTAATTAAATTTCTTTATTTGAATGGCAGGGGACAGAGGGAGTGGAGTTTCTCTGCTGTGCTGTTTTACTTTTTGAATGTCCTTGTCAGCCAGGGCTGAACCGAGTGAAAGCCAGGAGCTTGGAACTGAATCCAAGTCTCCTCTGTGGGTAACAAGGACCCATTTACTTGGGCCATCATCTGCTATATCATAGGGAAAGAATAAACAAGAAGCTGGAATTGGGAGTAGACGAGGTCCAAGTTCCCTAATACAGGATGTGGGATGTTATGTCAGATTCCTTCCTTAGCTGGTCTCGGCCGTAGAGGGAAGAGGACGAAGAGAACGTCGTTGTTCGGGAAGCATCGCAACAAGATGCACACGCTGTGCCACTGCTGCAGCTCCAAGGCCTACCACCTGCTGAAGTCCACCCGCGGCAAGTGCGGCTACCCTGCCAAGCACAAGAGGAAGTATAACTGGAATGCCAAGGCTAATACCATGGGCACCGGCCAGATGAGGCACCTCAAAATCGTGTACCGCAGGTCCGGACATGGATTCTGTGAAGCTACAACTCCTAAACCCAAGAGGGCTGATGTTGTCGCATCCAGTTCATCTTAAGAATTTCAACAATTAGGCAATAAATATTTTGGTTTTAAAAAAATACCTTCCTTACTCTGCATATTTTGAATTGTATTATTTGCCTTTTATTATCGAGTTGTAAGAGCTTTTTATATGTTTTCTCACGTTTTGAAGCCTTTGCTTCTTTTTTTAAGGATTTATTTTTTTTTTATTGGAAAGTCACATTTTAGAGAGAGAAGGAGATAAAGATCTTCCATCTGCTGTTTCACTGGCCAAGTGGCCACAACAGCTGGAGCTGAACCAATCCAAAGCCAGGAGCCAGGAGCTTCCTCTGGATCTCCCACACAGATTCAGGGTCCCAAGGCTTTGGGCTGTCCTTGACTGCTTTCCCAGGCCACAAGCAGGGAGCTGGATGGGAAATGAAGCAGCCAGGACCAGTGCTTACATGGGATCCTGGCACATGTAAGGCGAGAATTTAGCCACTAGGCTACTGTGCCAGGTCCCACACTTTTTTGATGGTGTCATTTGCAACACAGACATTTTAAATTTTGCTATGGCTGTAGTCCTATTAATACACATTTCTTCTTTTGACAATTGTTTTTAGTGTTGTCTAACTCAAGGTAGTAAAGACTCACTTCTGTGTTTTATCTAAGAGCTTTGTAGCTGTTTAATCTAGGATTAAAAGATCCTAGATCCTATGATTCATTTTGAGGTAATTTGGGGGGCAGGGATATGTCTAGTTTCATTCATTTGCAAATTATATCCAGTTTTGCTAGTACCTTACATTGACAGGATTGTTCTACCTTGGGCCCGGTGCGGTAGCCTAGTGGCTGAAGCCCTCGCCTTGTATGAGCAGGGATCCCATATAGGCGCCAGTTTGTGTCCTGGTGGCTCCACTTCCCATCCAGCTGCCTGGTTGTAGCCTGGGAAAGCAGTCGAGGGTGGCCCAAAGTCTTGGGATCCTGCACCCACGTGGGAGACCTGGAGGAAGCCCTTGGCTCCTGGCTTCGGATTGGCGCAGCTCCAGCCATTGCAGTCATTTGGGAAGTGAATCATTGGACAGAAGATCTTCCTCTCTGTTTCTCTTCCTTTGTGTATATCTGACTTTGTAATAAAAAAAGGTAAATAAATCTAAAAAAAAAAAAAAGGAAGAATGGGATTAAGGTAAGAGAGCAGTACATACTTTTGTAACCTATTATGCAACTTTATTATTTTCTGTATTTCTTGCTTGTCTCTTTTAGACATTTTACAGTTAAATAATTATGTACTAATCATGTGTTACAAACCAGTTTCATTTAACACGTGATAGACACATTTTGCTTTGCTATACAGATTTGCATACTGTTTTTGTTGTTGCCTGATGTTGCATACATAATTTCAAAAATCAGCCCCTTATTTTAAATATTTAAGATTCAGTAAGCAATATTAATTCATAATATTTGTGCATAAATTCTTAGCCTTCAGTTGGATAATTTTCTAAGATGAATTCCTAAACAATTTCTTCCATGTTTATATTGCTAGGCAATCAGAGACCAGTTATATTATTTAGATTTTGAGACTTTGGGGGACCAGTTTAATTAACAATGGCAGTTAACATTGACTTTTGGCTGTGGGATAGGCAATGTGCCAAGTAGTTTGTGTACATAATTATATTTAATTATCGCACAAAATCTGTTAGAGAAAGGATTCCGGTTTCAGCACTGTCTGGTGACGTGTCCAGAGTCATGTAACTGGTAAATGGCAGAGATGGTATATGAGATGCCAGTGACGGAATGACAGCTTAACCAGCTATGCTCAACATCTTCCCTTTAGTAAAGTGATAATTATCTTTTTACTTTAGTTAATAACAAAGTTAAACTATACCTGATATCTGTAATGGATATTTGACATTATGTATGTTACAGTATCATTTGTTGGTAAGTGTAGAATTCTGTCATTACAAAGCTTCAGTATCTGCTCTGATCATACCAATAAGCAGAATGTTTTTTAAAAAAAGTTTAAGAGGCAAAGAAAGGGCCTGGCGGCGTGGCCTAGCAGCTTAAGTCCTCGCCTTGCAAATGGGGGAATCAGGAGTAATCCTAACAACCTCTTAACAGGAGGTCATGCGTATAGAGCAGGGAGGGTCCCCAGAGTGGAGCAGGCGGACAGAAGGCTTTTATCCCAAACCTGAAGACTCCTAGATCCTCACCGAGGACTATCAGTATGAGCACCGAGGACTACATCCCTACTGCCAAGGAGACCACGGGGAGATGGAGTGCCTTCGAAGACCAAGAACTCTCCAATTGGATCTACCACAAGGGATGGAAGAAGCCCAAATCCTGCCTTGCAGGATCCAAGGTCATCGGAACAACAACCAGGATCCCTGTGCGGTTCGCAGAAACAGAACAGTAAACTTCCTTCAGGACTAGGGAGAGGAGCTTTGTCTGGTCCTTGTCTGCTTCCAATTTTGGGTCCCCACCCCCTCTCGTAATAACCATCAGGAGCGTTCCAGAAACCCCTCAAAACAAACAAACAAACAAAACTAGAATAGATAGAGAACAACAAGGAAAGCTTAGAAACAGACAGGAAACGGTCAGCGGGGATGCACTTACAACTCACTGGGTGGAACACAAAGATTAGTTACTCCTCACTGGGGTATGGAAGATTTCTCTGCACACCCCTCCTAAACATGCTCACCTAAACTGTTGACATATATCCTGTTAGAATTATAGAGTTAGACCACCTGAAAAACAGCCAGGTTCAGCGAAAACATGCTTCAATGCTATAAACTGCTAAATACTAAAATTAAAATAGGCATGAGACAGCTGAATAGCAATCTAAGCCATTTTAAGGTGTATAGAACACGGTTGAATATAAACCAAAATTGAAATGTCTATGAAGAAGTCACAGATTGTGGTTGAGAACCTGCATTTTCCTATTAACATATTGGTTAATCAATACCATGTCAATTAATGCCACAATGTTGTAAATGGTTGGAAATATTATGTTGGGGCTTTTAATTGATTGGGATGATACTCTGCCTGCTCTACCTTCAGACCAGAGATGGTGTCACCAAGAAACCATTGAACTTACCAAGACAATAAGATGCTGGACTTTATGCTTGGTAAATACCTCCAATGAAAGAATGTCAACTGAATTTGAACTATGGAAATGCAACAAGGTGGAGCAATCCGCTGTGGGGGGAGGGTGTGGAGAGGGGTGGGGGGGAATCCCAGTGCATAAAAAATGTATCACATAATGCAATGTAATTAATTAAAAATGAAATGCAATAAAAATATGTTTAAAAAAAAAATAAGTCCTCGCCTTCAACACCCTGGGATCCCATATGGGCACCGGTTCTAATCCCAGCAGCTCCACTTCCCATCCAGCTCGCTGCTTGTGGCCTGGGAAAGCAGTCGAGGACGGCCCAAAGCTTTGGGACCCTGCACCCGTGTGGGAGACCCGGAAGAGGTTCCTGGTTCCTGGCATCGGACTGGCGCGCACCGGCCGTTGCGGCTCACTTGGGGAGTGAAACATCGGATGGAAGATCTTCCTCTCTGTCTCTCCTCCTCTCTGTATATCTGACTTTGTAATAAAATAAATAAATCTTTAAAAAAAAAAAAAAGAGGCAAAGAAAAAGGAAGAGTTCCCATCTGTTGGTTGACTCCCCAAATAACCTAATGGCTAGGGCTGGTCTGAGACTTGGAGGGAGCCAGGAGCAGGCACCTGGGAGTGACACTCCAGGTCTTCTGCCTGGGTCATTGGACGCAGGTGCCAGCCCCACTTCTTTCTATGATCTGAATAGGCAGGAAGCTGGATGCAGAAGCTAGACCTCAGAATCAAACCCAGGAACTCCAATATGCGATGCAGGGATCTTAACTATTAAGGTGTAAATACCTGCTCTAATAAATAAACTGACTATATCATATTTTAAAAATAATGTTTTCATTCTCATTATATAGTGTCTTAAATCATCACAGAAGCACCATCTTTTTGGTTCGTAAAAAAAGTGATATTTTTCAACATTATTATTGAGTTTAGGGTTTTAGCTGATCCAAAGCCAGGGGCCAGGAGCTTCTTCTGGGTCTCCCACTTAGTACAGGGTACCAAGGCTTTGAAGCCATCCTCCACTGCATTCCCAGGCAACAAACAGGGAGCTGGATGGGAAGTGGAGCATCTGGGACACGAACCGACACCCAAATGGGTGCTTCTATTCTTGGTGCTTGCAAGGCAGATGAACCAGTTGAGTCATTGTGCTAGGCCCATTTCTTCTTTCTTTCTTCCTTTTTTAAAAAAATGTGCTCTATGTTGATAAAGCAGATGTGAAGATAATTACTAGTAGTGGCTTTTCTTCTACAGAAGCAACTAAAATGTATTTGTTTAATATATATCACAAGAACTCAAAGAATTAATTTTAAAGAACAAATAAAAATAACACCCCAGCTAATGCAACAAGCAGTACAGAACTATATCAAGGAATGGGCAGGCATTCTAAGAAAAAAACTAAGACAGGGCCCGGTGGCATGGCCTAGCAGCTAAAGTCCTCGGCTTGAACGCCCCGGGATCTCATATAGGTACCGGTTCTAATCCCGGCAGCTCCACTTCCCATCCAGCTCCCTGCTTGTGGCCTGGGAAAGCAGTCGAGGACGGCCCAGTGCATTAGGACCCTGCACCCGCGTGGGAGACCCTGAAGAGGTTCCAGGTTCCTGCCTTCGTATCGGCGCAGCACCGGCCGTTGGGCTCACTTGGGGAGTGAATCATCAGATGGAAGATCTTTCTCCTTCTCTCCTCCTCTCTGTATATCTGCCTTTCCAATAAAATAAATAAATCTTTAAAAAAAAAAAACTAGACAATGACACAAGGAGAGGCTTCTGATAAGTGGGGTTTTCAGAGCTCAGCAGCATGTATGCTCAAAGGGCTGCTGGATGTTGGTAGAAGGCTCTAGATGTAGTGTGGGATGGTCCTGATGTCATAGGAGCCAGACCACCTTGGGTGCTTTGTGCAGCACAGTTTAGACCAGGCTGAAAAGCGTAGGCTCTGTGCTATGAGAAAGACATACACAGGTAGGGGCTTGGCAGTGTGGCCTAGTGGCTAAGGTCCTCGCCTTGATCCCATATGGCCGCTGGTTCTGATCCCGGCAGCTCCACTTCCTCTCTATCTCTCCTCCTCTCAGTATATCTGACTTTGTAATAAAAATAAAATAAATCTTTAAAAAAAAAATTAATGGCCTTTAAAAAAAAAAAAAGACATACACAGGTAGAAGTATGTTAATGGGGGAGATGTAGAGGGAACCTTTTCCATTGAAAGAGAGCAGTCTTTCCTCCGTGTGTGAGAGAGAGAGGAACCTCTTGTCACATGCTGGGGGAAGGGAGAGGATAAGAGCAGAATACGTGGTCCATATGGGTTCCGGGCCTGGCGCCGTGGCCTAGCATCTAAAATCCTTGCCTTGAACGCACTGGGATCCCATATGGGCACTGGTTCTAATCCCAGTGGCCCGAAGATCTTCCTCTCTGTCTCTCCTCCTCTCTGTATATCTGAATTTGCAATAAAATAAATAAGTCTTTTACAAAAAGAAGTACATGGGTTCCTGCAACCCATTATTTTAGGAATGTGTGCTGCCTGAGGCTCAGGCCTTGTCAACTACAGACCTTGTTAATACAGTATTATTTCCTGCAGCTTTCAAGCCCAGACACCTGCTGCTGGTCCATCTCTATCCTCCTCTGGCTGCCAGTGACCCTCCCTGCTGACCTCCGAAACTGGGTGCTCATGTTGGGTGGTTGTAGAGAGCGAGAAACTTCACTGTAAGTGTATTAAGAGAATAACACTGGAGAAGTGCAGGGAGAGTTTACACCTCAGGTCTTCTGCTGCTCCAGGAATGTTCCCTACCTTTTTGAAAAAGTTTTCAGGTTCAGGGAAGGCAGAAATTCCTTCGTTGCTAGACAACATGCAGGTGATTACTCCTGTAGCCTCTTGCCTGTGAGGTGGCACCCACACTGGGCGTAGTGCCTCTACCAGCATGACTATCGTGCTGGTAGCCGCTGGATGGCAATTTTGAGGGCCATTTGAACAGGACTTGGCAACAAAACAGGAACTCAACTACACATGATATTCTTAATGACTCAAGCGATCCTTTTAATTTATATGTGAATGCATGAGTGAAACGATAAATTGTACATTCCCAAAGGAAGAATTTTTATATATTTTTGTCAGGTTAAGTGCAACTGACTTTAAAAATGAGAATTGACAGGACTTACTATATATCAAATAACATATTTTACTTTATTAAACTCCTTTAATAACCCTCTGAACATAAAAGACATTGTAGTTTTGCAGATAAGCAAGCAGGCATGTTGAATTGTAATAATTAGTTTAAGGTTGCAGAGCTTGTGACAACACAATTGAGATTCGTGTTCTGCCTTCAAGTACATGTTACAATGTATTATTTTGCTGAGAAAATTAGTATGAATAGAAATTTCAACTATGTGGAAAAGGATTATAAATGGAAAAAGTTGTTGATACTATAGTGATCAAGTTGAAAGAGTAATATTGTATCGCTTTTCCACCTATCACAAGTCAAAAAATGTGATGGGGAAAAGGTTAATGTGTGAGTTTTCAGCTTTCTGTTCTTCCTCTGAGTGATAATGCTAGTTCTACTTTGGCTAATTCAGTTTCTTTCCATTCTTTTCCCTCCAAGAAGAGCTCAGCATTTGTCAGACTAGGTGTTTGGAGATTTTAATATAAAAGTAAGAATCAGGGATAAGGTAGAAGGAATATTAACGTGGAACTGATACTGTGGTATGGTGTGTTAAGTCATTGAAGTGTAGCTTTGAGCTCTATTCTGCTTCAGCTAAGCTTCATGCTCATGCACCTGAGGAGATGGCAGAAGGTGGCCTCACTGTCTGGGTGCTGCCACCCAGGTGGGAGACCCAGATGGGAGTTCTAACTGCTGACTTTCGTCACTGGCACAGCCCTGGAAGTTGTGGCTGTTTGGGGAATGAAGCAGCAGATGGAATCAATCAGCCTGCATGTCCATTTCCCCCTTACCTTTTATATAAATAATTTTTTGAAGGGAAGAAACATGAACGTCGTCACTGCAGAATAATCTAATCTACTGCCTTGCCAGGCACAATACAAGGGGTTGGATTTGAAGTGGAACAACTGGGATTTCACCAGGGCTCACATGATGGCCTCATCCATTGAGTCATAATGCTAGCCCCCATTTGTTACTTTGTGTATGAGAGACATTAAGATTAGCCGGAAGGTTCAGGCATCATAGCTTCCTCATTCAGTCCTCACCCTGTGCTTTGCCCTACCCCCCAATCCCTGGACTTTCATTGGTGTTCTTTGCCTGGTTTCATTAGTGGTTTAAAATAGTAACTGTGTACTTCCATCATTCCTTTTTCATCTAATAGTTAAGCTATTGTATGAAGAATTTTCACCCATTCGTTGTTTTTCCAATGAAGTATTTTCTATCATAGTTATTCTTTTTTATTACAGATTTTAACATAACTGAATAGTAATCAGAAAATGTGAGTTGTATGACATAGATTTTTTAAAAAATCTGTTGAATCATGCTTTATAAAAACCTAATGTATTCATTTTGGAAAGAAATTCATGTACTTTTCAATAGTGTATTCTGTTGTTGGGTATGGGTTATAAATATGGCCATAAAATAAGATTAATTTCATTTAATGATTTAAAAATTTCCTTAATGGGTTTTGATCTGACCTATAAATCAATGAAAAAGAGTAGTTCATTTTGCCATTATGTGGTAGTTCATTCATTTATTCATGGAATTAATATTTTCTTTAAAGTTCCATTATTGAGGTTGGTGTTGTGGTACAGCTTGTTAAGTTTCTGCTTGCGACATGACATCTCGTATCAGATTGCTGATTGGAATCCTAACTCTTCCACTTCCCATGTAGCTTTATACCTGGGAATGTGATGAAGAATGGCTCGAGAGATCCATTGGGAAATCCATGTAGAGTGTCTGGTTCATGACCTTGATCTGGCCCAGACCTGGCTGTGGCAGCCCTTTGGGGAAGGAACCTGAAGATAGAAAGTCTTTTTCTTTCTTGCTGTGCCTTTCAAATGAATAAGAAAAATTTTTAAGATTTGTTTGTTTTTGTTGGAAAGTAGGATATACAGAGAAGAAGAGGGACTCAGAGGAAAGATCTTCATTTGTTGTTTCACTCCCCAGGTTGCCACAACGATCAGAACTGAGCTGACTAAAGCCAGGAGTTAGAAATTTCATCCAGATGTCACATGTTGGTGCAGGGTTCCAAGGCTTTGGGCCATCCTAGACTGCTTTCCCAGGCCACAAGCAGGGAGCTGGTTGAGAAATAGAGCAGCCAGGACATGAACAGACGTCCACATGGGATCCCAATGCATGCAAGGCAAGGATTTTGCCACTAGACCATTCCAGTGGGCCTGAATACTGAATAAGTAATTCCTTTTTGTGTGTGTGTGTAAGATTTATTTATTTTCATTGCAAAGTCAGATATATATAGAGGGAGAGAGACAGAGAGAAAAATCTTCCATCTGATGATTCACTGCCCAGGTGACCACAATGGCTAGTGCTGTGCTGATCCGAAGCCAGGAGCTCTTCCGGGTCTCCCGTGTGGGTGCAAGATCCCAAGGCTTTGGGCCGTCCTCAACTGCTCTCCCAGACCACAAGCAGGGAGCTGGATGGGAAGTAGAGCTGCCGGGATTAGAACTGGCTCCCATATGGGATCCTGGCACATTCAAGGTGAGGACTTTAGCCACTAGGCCACCGCACTGGGCCCATTAATAAGTAACTGTTAAATAAAGCTCTGTATTAAATATACACAGTTTAGTATTACATCTTTCTGGTGAATTAAATCTTGTTATATCCTCATTGTATAAAAGTTTATCTTATTTGATAGTATTTCTAACCAGTTCCTTTTGGTTAATTTTGTTTGGAACAACTTTACCTATCCTTTCATTTTCGATATATATACTTACATTTTAGTTATATCTTTTGAGAATATTATATGTATGTGTGTGGGGGAATAGATACATATATATGAAAGTAAAACAATATGTCTGTATATCTAGACTGACAGTCATTTTCTTGGAGATTTATTTTTATTTGAAAGGCAGATTTACAGAAAGGAGGAGAGACAGAATAATCTTCCATCTGCTGGTTCATTTCCCAAATGTCCACAATGCCTGGAGCTGAGCCAATCAAAAGCCAAGAGTCAGGAGGTTCTTCCAGGTCTTTCACATGGGTGCAGGGTCTCAAGGATATGAGCCATCCTTTACTGCTTTCCCATGTTATTAGTAGAGAGCAGGATGAGAAGTAGAACAGCAGGGACATGAACCAGTGCCCATAGGAATGACAGCTTTTATAGGCAGAGGATTAACCTGTTGATCCACCACACCAGCCCCAAGGCTGACAGTCTTTTAAAGTGTAGTTCTTAGTCCAATTAGATTTAGTGTTGAAGCTGATAAGGCAAGTATGTCTACAACTTTAGCCTTTAGCCTTTTTTTTTTTAACCTTTATAAGGTTTTTTTTTTTTTGCCACTTTTTGTTTGTTGTCATTCTTGTATAAAATCTTTTATTTATTTATTTATATTGAAAAGGCAGCTATATAGAGAGAAGAAGATTTGGAGAGAAATATCTTCCATGTGCTGATTCACTCCCCAAGTGGCCGCAACGGCCAGAGCTGAGCTGATCTCAAGCCAGGAGTCAGGAGATTCTTCTGGGTCTCCCACATGGGTGCGGGTCCCAAGGCTTTGGGCTGTCCTGACTGCTTTCCCAGGCCACAAGCAGGGAGCTAGAAGGGACGTGCATCAGCCATTCCATATGGGATGCCATCATCATATATGGTTTCTTTACCTACTGCGCCACAGTGCTGCACCCCAGCCCCCCAAAAACATTTCTATGATGGCCGTTTATAAGATTGTATCATTTTAGACTCTTCTGAAAACCTCACACCTTGAAATTTTTCTTACTATCACAGGAAAATTACACAAATTGTGAAGAAAAGCCCAATATAAGTTGACGTAATGAGATTTCTATATTATAGAAGGATCCCAAAATGTGTTTTAATCATTTCCCTTTTGATATATTCAGATTATTCCTTATACCAATGAAAGCAGCTATAGAAGACTGTACTGTAATGAGCTAATTCTGTAATTCTTGCCAAGATGGGAAGGGTTGTTCATTGTGAACAAATTCTCCTGCCAACAGCTAAGTTGGAACATTGTGTTTGTAAGAGGATTAGAACAGTTTGGTTTAAAGGTTAAATGGAAGAATAGATTATATTGATAAGACTAAGGAAATATTAACCTTTTAAAGAAATATGGATTAATTCACAAATGAAATACTTATTTATTATTTTTAAAAAAGATTTATTGGGCCCGGCGGCGTGGCCTAGCGGGTAAAGTCCTCGCCTTGAAAGCCCCGGGATCCCATATGGGCGCCGGTTCTAATCCCGGCAGCTCCACTTCCTATCCAGCTCCCTGCTTGTGGCCTGGGAAAGCAGTTGAGGACGGCCCAATGCATTGGGACACTGCACCCGCTTGGGAGACCCGGAAGAGGTTCCAGGTCCCGGCATCGGATCGGTGCGTACCGGCCCGTTGCGGCTCACTTGGGGAGTGAAACATCGGATGGAAGATCTTCCTCTCTGTCTCTCCTCCTCTCTGTATATCCGGCTTTCCAATAATAATAATAAAAAAAAATCTTTATAAAAAAAAAGATTTATTTATTTTTATTACAAAGTCAGATATACAGAGAGGAGGAGAGACAGAGAGGAAGATCTTCCATCCAATGATTCACTCCCCAAATAACCGCAATGACCAGTGCTGTGCCAATCTGAAGCCAGGAGCCAGGAGCTTTTTCTGGTTCTCCCACACGGGTGCAGGGTCCCAAGGCTTTGGGCCCTCCTCGACTGCCTTCCCAGACCACAAGCAGGGAGCTGGATGGGAAGTGGAGCTGCCGGGATTAGAACTGGCGCCCATATGGGATGCTGGCGCATTCAAGGCGAGGACTTTAGCTGCTAGGCCACCGCGCTGGTCCCCACAATTGAAATATTTAATATACTGAAGATTATAGAAATTAAAATTTCTGCCTCGATTTTCATTTAGAAGAAATTCTAGTTTTTTCTTGCCATTTTGACAACTGGATGGATGTATTGGAGGCAACCTAGCTCTGTGTAATACGTAACAGATTGGAACACAGAGCAAGAGTAGGCTGCACAGTGTCATGGAATCCAGTCCAGTGGTATTCACGATATCTAAGGAATTTTGGAATGCAGTGTGATGGAAGACAGAGGCTGAAGTGTGGATATAAGCATGGATAAAAAACAATTTTCTATCTAATATAAAATGTGCTGGGTATAGGACTAGAGTGTTGGATAATAATCAAATGTTAAAGTTTAAATTGCATGCCGTAGAGGGACACAGAAAAGAACCATGAATATTGGTTAGTGAACCAGCAAAGATGTCATTAGAAATATGGCTTTTAAGTTGATTCTGAAGAAGAAAGTAGTGTTTTAATAAAAGAAAGATGATAGGAATAGCAGTGCAGAGATCTCATTTAAAAGTTTATTTATGTTGGGCCCGGCGGCGTGGCCTAGCAGCTAAAGTCCTCACCCTGAACGCCCCGGGATCCCATATGGGCGCCGGTTCTAATCCCGGCAGCTCCACTTCCCATCCAGTTCCCTGCTTGTGGTCTGGGAGAGCAGTTGAGGACGGCCCAAGGCCTTGGGTTCCTGCACCCGCGTGGGAGACCTGGAAGAGGTTCCAGGTTCCTGGCTTCGTATCGGCGCAGCACCAGCCATTGCGCTCACTTGGGGAGTGAATCATCGGATGGAAGATCTTCCTCTCTGTCTCTCCTCCTCTATGTATATCTGCCTTTCCAATAACAATAAGTAAATCTTTAAAAAAAAAGTTTATGTTATTTGAGAGACATAGCAACAAATAGAGAGTTGTATTCGCTGGTTCACTCTGCAGATGTTTGCAGTGGGTGGGACTTGACTAAGCATCTTGAGCTCAGTCTAGGTCTCCCAAGCAGGTGACAGAGACCTAACTACTTGATGCTTCTCTGCCTGCATTAACAGAAAGTTAGAATCAGGAATTGGACCTTGAATCCTGGCACTCTGATTGATAATCACTGTCAAATGCCCACTCCTGAATGCCCACTCATTTTGAGGGCCTGGTAAATGTAAAAGTATAAGTGACTAACACAGAAGTTTTCTGGAAGGGTAAAGAAGGATAAAAGGTTAAAGCCTGGGGATGCTAAATACTTGTTCTGTAATAATTTCATGTGCATATTTGAAACCTATAAACAACAGCGAAGTAAGAAACCCTAAATTTTTAAAAGTAAGTTACAGGGCCAGTACTGTGATGTAGTGAGTCAAGCCTGCTTACTGGCATTCCATATGGGTGGCAGTTTGAGTGCTCACCACTCCACTCCTGGTCCAGCTGTCTGTTAGTGTGCTTGGAAAAGCAGTGGAAAATGGTCAAGGTGTTTAAGTCCTTGCCAGGTACATGGAAGACCCGGAAGAAACTCCTGGCTCCTGCCTGGTCCTGCCCAGATGTTGCTGCCATTTGAGGAGAAAACCAATGGTGGAAGATGTCTCTCTCCCTGACTCTGCCTTTCAAATAAATAAATAAATGCAAACAAACAAAAGATCATGTTATAATAAAGATGCATTTGTCTGAAAGGCACAGTTTCTGAGGGGAAAAGAGAGAAAGATTTTCCATCCTCTGGGTCACTCCCAAATGGCTGTAATAGCCAGAGATGACCAGGCTGAAGACAATGGCTTCGTCCAGTTCTCCCAAGTATTAGGGGCCCAAGTACTACTATGTTAAAATACATAAAACGCCACATTGTTAGATTATAATGTTGAACTTCCATGTGTAATTCTGTTATCCCAAACTAAATGGTAAAATATAGGGGCAATGTTGTGGCTCAGAAGTTAAACTGCCCCTGAGGTGTCTACTCTGTTTTGGAGTGCCAAGGATTAAGTCAATGGCCAGAGCTGAGTAAATTCGAAGCCAGGAACCAAGAGCTTTTTCTGGGTCTCCCATGTGGTGCAGGGTCCCAAGTTTGGGCCATCCTCTGCTGCCTTCCCAGGCCACAAGCAGGGAGTTAGAGAAGGGAAGTGTAGCAGCCAGGGCATGAACCAGTGCACATATGGGATGCAGGTGGATACAAGGCTAGGATTTAGCTACCAGGCTATCATGCTAGGCCCGTTTGAACAATATTTTACTATTTCATTTTAAGAATCTTGCGCATGTGTTAACATTTTGGGGCTTTAACACTTCTAGACCTTTTTAGATTTTTCTGTTTTTTATCTCTGTACATGTAAAATATCCAATGCTGATTACTTCATCATACATTCATTGAGAATCTAGAAAAATTCTTGCATTCTAGTAAGGGAAACATTCTATAAATATATTGTGCTGCTTTTCACATTATTTAACTTAGAATTTCCAAGCATTCTGAAACTTTTATAATAAAGTGGATTTTTGTTTATCTCCCAGAAAATCCTTGGGTTTCTTAAGAAAAATTATCTAGTTTTTAATTTAAATTTTTTTATAATTTATTAATTTAAAATACAGGGCCACCGAGAGGGAAGGAAATCCAGAGAGGAAGATCTTGCTTCTCGTGGCTCACCTCACAAATGGCTGTGTCAGCTTAGGGTGCTAGGCTGAGCCAGGTCGAAACCAGAACTAAGAACTAAGAACTCCATCCTTGTCTCCCATGTGAGTAAGAAGCAGGGGCCCAACCACTGGGCCACTTTTTGCTGTCTACCCAGGCCCAAGCTGGGTAAATCTGTTAGCAAACTGGATCAGAAAAGGAGCAATCAGGAGTTCAGCTAGCATTTTGATATGGGATGCTGGGTCCCAAGCAGCAACTGTGCAGCTATGCCACAATGCAAGCCTCTAGCAGGATCTCCTCTGAATCTCCCATGATGATTCAGGGTCCCAAGGCTTTGGGCCAATCTCTGCTGCCTTCCCAGGCCACAGGCAGGGAGCTGGATGGGAAGTGGAGCAACTGGGACATGAACTGTCCATATGGGATGCTGTCATATGCAAGACAAGAACTTTAGCCATGAGGCTACCACGCTGGGGTCCAAAATAGTCTTTTTAATCCACACTGTATGTGCTGCTATATTTTAGTCACCTGGGAGCCACAGTTATCTGTTCAATTGTGGTTCTATGAGAGTGCTTGTGGGTTACTTAACAATGGCCCCAAAGTGCAAGAGTAAGGATGCCCACATTGCAGATATGCCAAAGCAAAGCTAAATGTTTCCTTTAAGTGAAAAGCTGAAACCTCTTGATTGAGTAGGAAAAAAAATCATATGCTTAGGTTCATAAATTTATTGTATTATCATTTGAGAGAGCACATTCACATAACTTTCATTATGTGTTGTGATCATTCTTTCATTTGTTTAAATTCTTATCTGATTTATAAATTAAATATTATCATAAATACATATGCATAAATGGGAAAAAACAATATAATTAAGGTTAGATTTGCTGTCTGTGGTTTCACATATTTAGTTGGGGTCATGGTGCACTGAAGGTTATGTATCCCCTTGTGAATGAGTGGTAACTGTTATAGTACTGCTTCATGGAACTCCTGGGAGGATTTAGGAAGACAGTAATGGAGGCCTGGCACAATGGCTCAGTTGGCTAATCCTTCCCTGCAAATGCTGAGATCCCATTGGTTCAGTCCTACTGCTCCATTTCCCATCCAACTCTACTCGACTACTTTCCCAGACCACAAGCAGGGAGCTGCTGGGATTAGAACTAGCGCCCATATGGGATCCCGGCGCATTCAGGGCGAGGACTTTAGCCACTAGGCCACGCCTCAGGCCCTAAAAAATATTTTTAAAGAAGAAAACAATAGATGTGATAGTCTAAGTCAAATTCAGGACTCACTAATATTCAATAAGATTTTTTTTCAAATTACTTAGAATCCAATTATGGAAGACACTGTAAAAGTCCTCAAGGAGCTTGCTTAATAGAGGATAAATAGGAAACATGTACATAAGTGACTTTAAAACATTGACAGGGGCCCGGCACGGTAGCCTACCAGCTCCTCACCTTGCATATGCCGGGATCCCATATGGCGCCAGTTTTAATTCTGGTGGCCCTGCTTCCCATCCAGCTCCCTGCCTGTGGCCTGGAAAAGCAGTTGAGGATGGCCCAAAGCCTTGGAACCCTGCACCCACATGGGAGACCCGGAAGAAGCTCCTGGCTCCTGGCTTCGGATTGGCACAGCACTGGCCGTTGCAGTCACTTTGGGGAGTGAATCATTGGATGGAACATCTTCCTCTCTGTCTCTGCTCCTCTCTGTATATCTGCCTTTCCAATAAAAATAAATAAGTCTTAAAAAAACACTGACAGACTATATGACTAAGTTAAGATGAATCGTGATTGAGTACATATCAGTTATTGTTATCTCATTGTAAAGTCCAAATTGTGTTAGAAGCTCAACAGAATTATTATCTGTGTACTGTTGTCTCATGTTGTAAACAAACACATTTTTAAAAATAAATGTATTCAAACTGTATTGTGAGTAAAGGACATTTGTGGGGTGAGTCATAATTAAGGGTTAGTAGCAATAATCTTGCTAATTTTAGATGAGTAGATTACCATGCTTTATGAACAACAGATATGAAGATGAGGGTAGGCTTTGTGACATGATGGCTTCAGTTCTACTGCTTGGGATGCGTGCATCTTACATTGGAGTGCCTGGGATCAAATCCTGCCACTGCTTCTGAGCTAGCTTCCTTCTAATGTGTTACACTGGGAGGCAGTAAATGATGACCCAAGTGATTGAGTTAAAAAAATCTAATATAAGCCCACAGTACTGTGACTGTAGTGTGATTATAGTTAATGTGTTGCATATTTAAAAAATAGATAAACATAAAGATTTCAGATACCTCCAGCTAGACTTTGAATGTTTTTTGCTTTTATTTTTTTGCAAGATTTATTTATTTAGGATAATTACAAAGGGAGAGGGAGAGATCATGCATCTACTGGTAACTGTGGCCAGGTTTGCAGACCCAAGACAAGGGCCAAGAGTTTTGGCCCAGTCTCCCATGTAGGCATCAGAGGCCTACACATTTGGGTTCTCCTCCACTACACTCCCAGATCACTAATCAAGAGCTAAATCAGAAGTGGAGCAGCTGGGACATGAACCAGCACCCATGTAGGATGCTGGTGTTGCAGTTAGCAGCTTTACTTGCCACACCACAATGCTAGTCCTGGTAAGCTTTCCATTTTATAATTAAATGGAAAGCAAAAGGTAATTCACTCAAAACAAAAATGTTTCATCTCAACATGAAGATTTTTACACTTAAAAAATCTTAAAAAAAAAGGTTTATCTGCTTGATAGGCAGATTACAGAAAGAGAAAGAGTTGTTTTCCATTTATTGTTTCACTCTCCAAATGGCCACAAAGCCAGGGCTGGGCCAGGCCATAGCCAAGTGTTTTAGCTGAGTCTCCCTATGGGTGGCAGGGGCCCAGACACTTGGGCCATTTTGTACTCGTTTTGCACACCAGTAGCAGAGAGCTAGATTGGAAGTGGAGCATCTGGGACTGGAACTGGCACCTTTTGGAATACTGACATCACAGGTGGTAGCTTTACTACAACACTGGCCTCTTATTAACGCCATTCTGTAATTAAAGTCAAGAAGGGTATGAGAATTGTATGAAAACTCTCCTTCCCAAATTTCTCCCCTACGTATAGTCTGAAATGACACCATTCAACAGTTATACATCATTTAGTATGGTCTAATTTTTAGCTTTTCTAATAGCTAACTGAAAATGTGTCAAGTTAATGAGATTTTGAAAGAAAATCAAGGAAGAACTAAGACCATTTTAAAACATAAGTTGTTGATGAAGATAAAGCTTTAAGTGGGAGTTGAGGTGACAGCTTCAGGGAAGGAATCTGGCAGGAAGATGAAACAGCTCAGATGGAGATGGGGATTACCAAAAAGAAAAAGAAAAATGAAGGATGGGCAAGAAATAGCACAGAAAGGTAGAAAGCGAGGGTCTTCCCCAAACTCCCCCCAAGAAAGAGGACACTGAAGCTTATTACTGAACAACATAAATGAGTATCTGGGCAGGAGAAATTATTATAAAATATGAAGAGCAGTTGTGGATTGTTTGCAGTTATTAAGTATGATTTTTTTTCCTTTGGAAAGTCCTGAATGTGTTTCTCTCTGTCTCTCCAAAGAAAGAGTGAATAGGAACCTGTTTCTGATTCTGTTATATTTAGCTATGTTGTGTTTAAAACAGCCTCTAAATTGTTCCTGTATTGTTCGATGTTAGGAAGAATGTCAAAGTTGGAACCAGTTTCTGTTGCCCTTCTGTTCTGGTTTTACACTAGGATTGAAAGTTTCCTAAAAATAGAATATGTTCACATTCCTAAAGGTGTAGCCCATTGGCATTTGCAGACTTGTTCTTTGATTAAGATAATTCATGCTTTAAACACTGGTGGTTGTGAAGAGAAAATGATAATTTTGATTTAGGAAATTTTTTTTCTGGAATAAAATGTGCCTCTTTTCCTGTGGGAAAATTCTGAATACAGCAAAGGTAAGTTTAATGCTTCGCTTGATCATTCAAGTCATGATAGTCAGGACTACCACACTGACAGTCCTTGCTGTTGAATATATTTTAATTGATTTTGTTGTTGTTCAGGGTCTGTGACAACTGAAGACTGCCAAAGTCACTTGTCCTGCTCTTTCCTCCTTGTCCCCAAATAGTAAAGCAGTGCAATGTCATTGAAAAGAGAGCTGACTTTAGATTGTTGCTGTATTTCTCAGTTGACCTGGACAGATCCTTCCAAGCCTGGGAATAATATCTATTTACACCAATGAGGAGTATTAGGATACAGAGCAGAAAATACATTGCATCTAAATGCTTTATATATATTTTAAAAAATATAAAATAAGCCCTTAGTCTACTACAGAGGAATTATATCCAGTTTAGGATAAGCTGATAGGGGATATTCCTATCATGCAAGCACGTCTGATAAATTTTCTTTTTTTTTTTTTTTTTAAGATTTATTTATTTTATTACAAAGTCAGATATACAGAGAGGAGAGACAGAGAGGAAGATCTTCCGTCCAATGATTCACTCCCCAAGTGAGCCGCAACGGCCGATGCGCGCCGATCCGATGCCGGGAACCAGGAACCTCTTCCGGGTCTCCCACGTGGGTGCAGGGTCCCAAAGCTTTGGGCCGTCCTCAACTGCTTTCCCAGGCCACAAGCAGGGAGCTGGATGGGAAGTGGGCTGCCGGGATTAGAACCGGTACCCATATGGGATCCCGGGGCGTTCAATGCGAGGACTTTAGCCGCTAGGCCACACCGCTGGGCCCCACGTCTGATAAATTTTCAAAGGAGTGGAATGAATGGGCAAGAGAGGAATTGTGAAAGCAGTGGGAAAACAGTCGTGTGGATGCTTGCAGGAAAGGGACTTACTTGAAATTCTAGGCAGAGGAGTGGTGTCTCTCAAAGATTTGGGTGAAAGGGTGAAGATCTCATTTAAGGATTGAATATGCTTTAGCAAAATGTTAAAAAATTTTGTTAATTCTTTGAAGTTTGGAAATAAAATCACTGATTACTATCTAGATGATTTGCTTAGTGATTTGGGTGTTTTTGTTTTGGTTTGTTTTTGGCCATTGATTTTTGTGTGTTCTTCAGCTACTATAAAATATCTGTAAAACTAAGTACTACGAGGGCCCGGTGGTGTGGCCTAGCGGCTAAAAGTCCTCGCCTTGAAAGCCCCGGGATCCCATATGGGCGCCGGTTCTAATCCCGGCAGCTCCACTTCCCATCCAGCTCTCTGCTTGTGGCCTGGGAAAGCAGTTGAGGACGGCCCAATGCATTGGGACACTGCACCCGCGTGGGAGACCTGGAAGAGGTTCCAGGTTCCCAGCTTCGGATCGGCGCGCATCGGCCCATTGCGGCTCACTTAATCATCGGACGGAAGATCTTCCTCTCTGTCTCTCCTCCTCTCTGTATATCTGGCTGTAATAAAATGAATAAATCATTAAAAAAAAAAACTAAGTACTAAGATTAGAGTGGGTGTTTGTAAGTTAAGCTGATACTTGTGATGACAGTGAAGTCCTAACTGTTCATCCATTCTAGCTTGCTCCATGCTGATGTGTCCCGAAAGCAGTGGACCATGGCCCAGGTACTCACCCCTGTTGGTCATCAGGAGACTGATGGAGTTCTGGGTCTTGGTTTGGCTCTTGGAGCCAACTCATGAGTGAATCAGCAAATGAAAGCGCTCGCGCTCTCTCTCTCTCTCTTTCTCTCTCTCTCTCTCTCTCTCACACACACACACACACACACACACACACACACACCAGCAGCAACACATACACTTTCATCAAATCAAATCTTCAAGTACTTCAGTTGCTGCCATTCACATCAAAAACCCTGATGTGCTTCACTTTGCTGGTGTCAGCAGGATGGGAGTTTTTCTCTGTCCAACTCCCTCTCACTTTCCTGTACCTTCCTCCTCCTCCCATTACTCTGCCTTTCAAATTAAGTAAATCTCTTTTTTAAAAAAAGATTTGTTTATTTGACTTGAAAGAGAGGAAGAGACCAAGAGTTCTTCTGTCCTGTCCTCTGGTTTATTCCCCAAATGACCATGCCATCACAACTGGGCTGGTCTGAAGCTGGGATCCAGGACTTATTCCAGGTCTCCCACATGGATGCACGGGCCAAATGCCTTGGCTAACTTCCCCTGTTTCCTAGGCTATTAGCAGGGAGCCACATCAGAAGTGGAGCAGCCAGATCTAGAACTGGTGCCCATGTGGGATATTGGCACCACAGGTAGAGCATTAGGATGCTATGCCACAAAACCAGTCCTCCAAGTAAATCTTCTATCCACAGGTTCACTCCCCAAGTGGTGCAGCAGCCAGGGCTGAGCCAGTCTGAAGCCAGGAGCCAGGAGCTTCTTCCAGGTCTCCCATGTGGGTGCAGGGTCCCAAGGCTTTGGGACCTGGACTGCTTTTCCAGGCTACAGGTAGGGAGATGGATGGGGGTTAGAGCTCCCGGGATTAGAACCGGCGCCCATATGGGATTCTGGTGCATGCAAGGTGAGGACTTTAGCTACTAGGCTGTCACTGGGCCCAGTAAATCTTTTTAAGGATTATGTTAGATAAGACAAAGAATGAGATTTATGTTTAAGTATAAATTGTGTTTATTTAAATATTTATTTATTTAAAAAATTGTTTATTATCATTTTTATTGGAAAGTCAGATATACAGAGAGGAAGATCTTCTGTCCATTGATTCACTCCCAAGTGGCAACAATGGCCGGAGCTGAGCCAGTTCAAAGCCAGGATCCAGGAACTTATTTCCGTCTCCCACATGGATGTAGGGTTCCAAGGCTTTATGCCACCCTCGACTGCTTTCCCAGGCTATAAGCAGGGAGCTAGATGGGAAATGGGGCCACCAGGATCAGAACCTGCTCCCATATGATATCCCAGTGCGTGCAAGATGAGGACTTTAGCCAGTAGGCTACCATATCGGGGCCCAGATTTATTTATTTTAAAGACAGAACTAAAGATAGGGAGAAACATAGATATCTTTCATCTCCTGGTTCACTCCCTAAATGGCAACAGCTGCTGCCAGAGTTGTGCTGGTTTGAACCGAGGAGCTCTTCAGATCTTCCACATGACTGCAGAAGCCCAAGCTGCTTTTCCAGGAACACTAACAGGGAGCTGGATCATAAGTAAAGTGGCCTGTTCTCAGAGACCCAAATGGGATGTCAGCCTCCATTGGCAATGGCTTTTATATGCTTTGCCAGAGCCCCAGCCCCGAGATTCAGGTTTTGTCGAAGTTAGTAGACTGTTCTCTAATGTAAAATGTATAGGATATTATATATGCTGTTCAAATGTCAATTACAGTTGGGGAATTGTTTGAAAGGTAAATACAAAGAAGATCATCAAAGACAGAAAATGTAACAATTTTCAGTCAAATCTATTTGTAGATCATTTCAAGCATAGTAGCCTTAATTTGAATGAGCTATTGAACCAGCACTTTTTGAGACCACGCACATGGGCAGAGTTCCTGTTTGAGAAATTGCTAATCAATTGCTCCATGCTACAGAATAACCCTTTTGTTAGAATCTCTTGTATGCAAGAATTCTTCAGTAAATCAGACTTTTCTCCAGTCTGTTAGTAGTTATTTTATTGAAATCAAAGCAGTCATTTGAAAAGGGTAAATATTCAGTTAGAAAATATTCTTTTTCTTAATGAATTTAGATTGCTTTAGCTTCTGGTGTTGTTTTATATAAATGCTAGTGTTTGTTTCTTTGTATATTGTATTATCTTGGGTAACTGTGCAGACGAGTTAATTTAAAATATCTAAAATATTTCAATTCAGAAAGAGTTGATAATGAGAAAGCTTTGTATTGACAATGCTATTTCTTCAGGAGCGAACACAATGAAAAGGCAGTATTTTTCATTCTTTGCTTTATATAGTTTATATTATGTTTTTATAATTAAGATGCAAATATAGAAATTATAGTTTAGTCTTAATGATCCTTGACACTTTTATCAAGTTTATTCAGAGAAAATGAAAACTGCTATAGATTCTTTAGAAATTTAACTGGACAGATCCAGCTGTTTCATTTATAAATAGCTACAGACATCTACAGCAATAAAGGGTTTACCAGGGTTGTTATGGCAACCAAAACTCAGCAGAACCTCAATAATAAGCTATGTTGAAGGAAGAGAGTATGTTACTTGTACATTTAATCCCATTATACAATAAAATGTCTTACTGTCCATAATTTAGATTGCAAGAAAGAAATTAGTTACAACTTATCAGAGTAACTTTCCTTAATGTACAAAGATTCTTTTACTACATTATTTTCTGTTTTCTTTTTTTAAAAAGATTTATTTATTTTTATTACAAAGTCAGATATACAGAGAGGAGGAGAGACAGGAAGATCTTCCATCTGCTGATTCACTCCCCAAGTGGCTGCTACGTCCGGTGCTGACTGGTCTAATGCCAGGAGCCCAGAGCTGCTTCTGGGTCTCCCACGTGAGTGCAGGGTCCCAAGTCTTTGAGCCGTCCTCGACTGCTTTTCCAAGACCTCAAGCAGGGAGCCGGATGGGAAGCGGGGCTGCTGGGGTTAGAACTGGTGCCCATCTGGGATCCCGGTGCGTGCAAGGTGAGGACTTTAACTACTAGGTTACCATGCTGGGCCCTGTATTCCACATATACATATATACATACATATATATGTATATGTATATGTATATTTAAGTAGGTTTTCTTACAGTAGTAATGGATTATGCCAATCCATTTAAGTGTCATTTTGGGGGCTGCTGTGTGTTATAGCAGTTTAAGCTGCTGCGTGCTTGGGATGCATGCCCACAACCCATATTGAAGGGCCTGGGTTTCAGTCCTACCTCAACTTTTGACCCAACTTTGTTGTACTTGGGTCCCTGCCACTCGTGTGGTGTACCTGGATTGGTTTGATTTTGCCAAGCCCTGAAAGGGAACCAGCAGCAGCTGGAGGATCCCTCTTTTTCTCCCTCCCTCTCTTTCCTTTCCTTCCTTCCGTCTCTCTCCTTCTTTCCTCTCCCTCTTTCTCTGTCACTCTGCGTTTCCCCCCTGCCTTTCAATAAATAAAAATACATATTCTTTTAAAATATCCTTTGTAATGAGTGACATGCTTGTTTAAATCTGCTGGCTAGTGTTCAAGGCACCATTTTTAAAGGTTTTTTTTGTTTGTTTGTTTTTCTGAAAGGCAGGGTTACAGAGAAAGGAGAGACAGAGTGGTTGCAGTGGCCAGAGCTGGGCCAGACTGGAGCCAGAAGCTTCTTGTAGGTCTCCCATGTGAGTGCAGGGCCAAAGTATTTGGGCCATCTTCCATTGCTTTCCCAGGTCAGTGGTCGGAAACTGGATTGGAAGTGGAGCAGCCAGGGCTTAGCAAGTATTATGCCCATATGAGATACTAGCACTGCAGGGGGAAGCTTAACTTGCTATGCACATTTTTTAGTCCATGGAAAAATCTGCAGGGGCTTGAAGGCTGTGACCCTATATTGTCACTTTATCCATCTGAAACTTGCCAGTTATAATCTTTTAAGTATCAAATAAATATCTAATAGATATCTTTAGATATTGTTACATAGTAGGTCTAGGAGTGGGATACTATAATGTAGATTTTTAAATTTCATTTAAAAACTAACACAAAATTAAAAAGAATTTTGTAATCAATAGTAAACTTTTAAAAAATTTATTTTTTATGATGTTTATGTAGTTGATCAGGGTGGGAAGGATCGAGTGTTAGGGGAAAGTGGGTGTGATAACTGTTTCCAAATTTTCTTTCTTCTTCCAGTTTCTGGGGGAAAGGAGGAGATAAGGTGGGGAACCATACCCAATCTCCACCCCAGTACTCAGGGATGGAGAATGACCACAGGGTCCCAATGTGGCTCACACTCCAAGGGTTCTGCCCAGTAGTTCTGAAATGCTGATCCAAGGATGAGGAAACTCTTCCAATGTGCATTGGCTGACATAGTCCACCTTACAGTCTCCATTCACCCAGATTTTTACTGTTATCATTTGGCTGTGGTAGTTGTACGTTTTGTTCTGTTCTCCTTCCTCTGCTGTGGTACCAGATGTCTGCTGCAGGCCCCAATGGATTACCTTATCCTGCAAATGCATCAGGACCTGCTGTCCACTGCTCCATCTTTTCCACTGAGGAGAACCAGTTCTCATAACTGGACCCAAGGGCCCCGGCCAGGCAAACTGAGCCCCACCAGACCCCCCGCCCCCAGGGCTCGCGGACATGACACCCATTGTGAACAGGCGGGCCCAAGGACCAGAGCCAGGTGACCTGGGCATCACTGGACCCTTGCCCCTGGGGCTCACAAACCTAGCACCCACTGCGCAGGCAGACCCAAGGACCCGGGCCAGAGACCCTGGCCCTGCCAGAACCATTGCCCCTGGGTCTCATGGACCTGGCACACCACCAGAATTATTTCAAAAATAATTTTGAAGTCAATAATAATTTTTTAAAAATATTTTATTATTATTATTGGAAAGCCGGATATACAGAGAGGAGGAGAGACAGAGAGGAAGATCTTCCATCCGATGATTCACTCCCCAAGTGAGCTGCAACGGGCCGGCGCGTGCCGATCCGATGCCAGGAACCTCTTCCGGGTCTCCCACGTGGGTGCAGGGTCCCAAATCATTGGGCCGTCCTCGACTGCTTTCCCAGGCCACAAGCAGGGAGCTGGATAGGAAGTGGAGCTGCCAGGATTAGAACCGGCGCCCATAGGGGATCCCGGGGCGTTCAAGGCGAGGACTTTAGCCGCTAGGCCACGCTGCCGGGCCCAATAATATATTTTTTAAAATGAAATAGTATACCATAATATTGCATCTTAATTATAGCTTCATAAAAAGATTAGTTTTTACCCTTCTCTTCTCTGTCTTCTCTAAGTCTTGGAGGCAACTTTTTAAAAAGATTTTTTTATTTTTATTGGAAAGTCAGATATATAGAGAGGAGGAAAGACAGAGAGAGAAATAGCTTCTGTCCAATGATTCACTCCCCAAGTGACCGCAATGGCTGGTGCTGCGCCGATCCAAAGCCAGGTCTCCCACGCGGGAGCAGGGTCCCAAGGCTTTGGGCCGTCCTCGACTGCTTTCCCAGGCCACAAGCAGGGAGCTGGATGGGAAGTGGGGCTGCTGGGATTAGAACTGGCACCCACAGGGGATTCCAACGCATTCAAGGTGAGGACTTTACCCGCTAGGCCATGGCGCCGGGCTCCAAGGCAACTATTTTTAATGCTTTAAATTGTTTCTGTTTGGATATATCTTTATTTCCAAAAAAATATTTCTAACTTTTTCGATTATAAACTGTTCCCTACTCTGGAAGATTTAACAGTTTCATTCAGCTCCTGCTATCACTTGGTCTCTCCCAACATATTCCTAATATAATCACACCATTATTGGCTACGGTAATGTCTGTATTATTTGAATTATGTGAATATTTTTTCACAGCTGAGCCACTATATACTGTGATTACATTTTATTATACAGCTGTTTTTCTTGTAGCTAATAATAACTTACTTTCCAACTGCTTAGTGTTCTGTGGATTTATTATTTCTTTTCTAAACTGCAATGAGACTATAAAACATATTCTCAGTATAGTTAAAAATATTAATCCTTAGGATTTGGTTTCTTTTCTCTATCACAGCTTCTGGCCTGGAACCTTGTGACCACCCGTTCCTGTCTGGACTTCACATTCACTAATTCTTCTGTCACGTGGCCTTTCTGAAGCTCTCCCATCATTGTCTGAGCTGCTTTATTAGAACTTAAGTTTTTCAGTTCTTGTATGTTTCTCTTTTTTTGGTTTCTGCCTTCCTTTAGAAAAGAGATTTAAAAAGTTTAATGTTACAGACATATAAGAACGTATGTATTTATAGGTACTGTGTGATGGTTCATTACATGTATGTACTGTGTAATACCCAACAAAGGTAAATGTGTTTTTTCTTTGAAGCACTGAACATTTCATTATAGTAAAAGAATCTAAAAGCTATTTTCTAGTTTTTTTTAAAGATTTATTATTTTATTACAAAGTCAGATATACAGAGAGGAGGAGAGACAGATAGGAGGATCTTCCATCCAATGATTCACTCCCCAAGTGAGCTGCAATGGCCGGTGTGCGCCAATCCGATGCAGGGAACCTGGAACCTCTTCCGGGTCTCCCACGCGGGTGCAGGGTCCCAAATCTTTGGGCCGTCCTCGACTGCTTTCCCAAGCCACAAGCAGGGAGCTGGATGGGAAGTGGAGCTGCCGGGATTAGAACCGGCGCCCATATGGGATCCCGGGGCTTTCAAGGCGAGGACTTTAGCCGCTAGGCCACGCTGCCGGGCCCAAGGTTTTTTAAAATAAGTATTTTAATTTACTTTTATTTGAAAAGCAGATTTACAGACAGATCTCCCAAACGTTGGTTTGCTCCCCAATTGGTGACAAGATCAGAACTGAGCTGGTTTGAAGCTAGGACCCTGGAGCTTCTTCCAGGTCTCATACTTGGGTGCAGTGGTCCAAGGACCTGGGTCTTTTTTTTTTTTTCTTTTTTTTTGCTGCTTTCCTAGGTCGTAACCAGGGAGCTGGATGAGGAGTGAAGTAGCCAGGATAAGAACTGGAGTCTCTATGAGATTCTGGTGTTGCAGACTGAGACTTAACCTACCGTGCCAAAGCACCAGCCTCCTTTCCTTTTCAAAAATAGAGAAATATACAGTATATTAGCTATACTTGTCTGATTTTGCGATAGGACCAGATTTTCCTATTTCTGTTTAACTATACTTATCAATCAGTATTTCCCTAGGATTCCCTCTCCACTTTCCTCCTCAGTTTTTTTTTTTTTGAAGATTTATTTTTTATTGCAAAGTCAGATACACACAGAGAAGGAGAGATAGAGAGGAAGATCCTCCGTCCGCTGATTCACTCCTCACGTGATCTCATTGGCCAGAGCTGAGCTGATCTGAAGCCAGGAGCCCAGAGCCTCTTCCAGGTCTCCCACGTGGATACAGGGTCCCAAGGCTTTGGACCATCCTCAGTTGCTTTCCCAGGCCACAAGCAGGGAGCTGGATGGGAAGTGGAGCAACCAGGACATAAACTGGCCAGCTATATGGGATGCCGCACTTGGAGGTGAGGATCAACCTTTTGGCCCAATGCACTGGCCCCCACTATTATAATTTTAAATTCTGTGAGATCACCTAGCTTTTCAACTCTACAATTAAGTGAGATCATGTAATGTTTGTCTTGTTCTCAGCTTGTTTCATTTAACACAGTACCTCCAGTTTTATTCATGTTGCAAACAAAGAGATTTCATTATTTTTATGGCCAAACAGTATTCCATTGCATATATGTAACATATTTTCTATTTTTCCCATTTCTTTTATTATTTTTTTTTTATTTTTAAAGTTCATTTGTGAAGTGAGGAGATCACAGGTTCACATGGGGCATGTTCAGTGGTGGAGAGGAGGACGTATTTCTGCCATCACATTCAGTGTCCAAGGGAAGAGAGTGCTCACCCCCCTGTTACTGGTCTTGATGGTTTAGGGAAGGGGGTTTTCTTCTTGATACCACCCCAGATCCCTAGTGAGGAGAAGCATACCGTGGGGGAGGGGTTATGGACCAACAGATAGGCAGGTGGAATTTACAAAGAGCAGGGGGAGTGTGGCTTCCAGTGTATAACCCTAAGCCGACTACCTACTTATCCGTTTCAGAGATTTCCAGCTCTTACTCAAAGGCTTGCTGAAGGGTACAGGTTGATCGCCTCATCTGTTGTCACTTGGTAATGATTAGGGGGGCTTTCCTATCCCAGGTTTGGAACTCTGTCTCATTTAATGGATCCCTCTCAAAAGTCAGAGAACTGGGCCCGGCAGCGTGGCCTAGCAGCTAAAGTCCTCGCCTTGAAAGCCCCGGGATCCCATATGGGCGCTGGTTCTAATCCCGGCAGCTCCACTTCCCATCCAGCTCCCTGCTTGTGGCCTGGGAAAGCAGCCCAATGCATTGGGATCCTGCTCCCGCGTGGGAGACCCGGAAGAGGTTCCAGGTTCCCTGCTTCGGATCGGCGCTCCGGCCCATTGCAGCTCACTTGGGGAGTGAATCATCAGACGGAAGATCTTCCTCTCTGTCTCTCCTCCTCTGTGTATATCCTGTAATAAAATGAATAAATCTTAAAAAAAAAGTCAGAGAACTTCCATTTAGTGCCAATGATTATGTCCCCTCATCTTCATTACTTTCTTAGATGTTGTTGGCTTCTCTACACAGGAATCAGCAGCATAGGTAGTCTAACCAGGCAGTCTGTCCATTGAGGCCAGACAACACACTCCTAGGTTCTGGTCCCTGAGATCAGAGATCCTGACATGTCTGAGGCCCTGAGATGAAAGGACATGCTGCTTGCCAATGCCAGAAGCCTCTGGTGGGTCTTGCCCTGGTATGGGGTGCCATAGCCTGGCCCAGAGAGACCCACTGGCTCCTGAGCTCTCAGTCCGGCCTGCCCCCAAGCCCCAGCTGACGTGTGCACACTGGTTGGTGCTGTGGCCTGGAATGAGGAGGCCCATGGCACTGACTCTCTTGGTCCCCCTACCTGGCCCATCCCCAGCCCCAGTTCTTATGTCCACTGGTGGGTGCAGCAGACTGGCCCGGGGAGGTTTTCTAGGCTCTCTGCCTGACCCACACTCCTTTCTCTTTGTCCTCTTTGTCTTTCTTCCTTCTTTCCTTCCTTTTTTTTTTTTTTTTTTTTTGGAGATTTACTTGAAAGGCCAAGTTACAGAAATATCTTCTACTTGTTGCTTTTCTTCCTAAATAGTTGTAACAACCAGCTCTGGGCTGTTCTGAAGTCAGGAGCTGGGAGCTTCTTTTGGCTTTCCCCTGTGTGTTCAGGGACCCAAGAATGTGGGCCATCCTCCTGTGTGAGTTCAGTGACCCAACTACTTTAACTGTATTCCCATGCACATGAGCCAGGAGCTGGGTTGAAAGTGAGGCACCTAGGGCTCGAACTAGTGCCTGTAGGGGATGCTAGTGTTGGAGGTTGCAATTTTACCTGCTGTGCCGCAGTGTTGGTCCCATATGTATCACATTTTTTTTTCTCTGTTCATTGGTGGTTGAACACTTAAGTTGCTTGGGTATTGTGAATAGTGCTGTAATAAATGTGGGAGTACAGATGTCTCCTTGATGGATGGATTTCATTTCCCTTGAATATATACCAAGGAATGGAATTGCTGGATCAAATGGTGGATCTATTTTTAGTTTTTTGAGGAGCTTCCATTCTGTTCTCCTGCACTAATTTACATTCCCATCATGAGTTGTTTGAGTTCTTTGTATGATCTGAATATTAACCCCTTGTCATATATATAGCTTGAAAATATCTCCCCCCTCCCAGCTACAGGAAACTGCCTAGGTTGCCTTGAGTCTAGGCAAGTGTTACATCGCTGGGAGAAAAGTAGCCAAAGCTGGTGGGCATTCTAGGCCTGCTTAATGCCAAATCTGTGTTAACTATACCAGTGTGCCAGCCTAGTTGCCTAATCAGTTCTGTTTTTCTGTTTTTCAAGATATGTCAGGAAAGCTGGGTTCACTGGCCTGGGACATGACACACTGGCTCTCAAGCGGGGGCGCTATTGATTGCCTGGGGTAGGGAGTCTGGGAAAGTTTGGGGGTAGGAACAGTTGAGGGCACATTTGACAGGCAAGGAATGACTTATGGGGCTTCCGTGGACCTGGCCACTGCACTTACAGGTAGGCAAGGTACTGAGATGGACTGGTTTAGAGGCAGGGAAACCCAGAGGGTATGTCTGGGTCAGGCCAAGGTAGCACCCACGTGGGAGACCTGAGTTGGGCTAAATAGCATTGCCCCTACCTGCTGGCACACTCAAAAGCTGGGACTAGAGGGCATGACCGACTGGGCTAGGCCACAGTACATGCCCTTGAGTATCAGAGCAGGGGGTTAGCCATGTAACATTGGGCCACAGCACCCACTGGAATGCATGAAAACTGAGTCTGGGGGCAGATTCTGTATGGGACTGTGGGCTTGCCTTCATGGACTGCAGTACCGCCAGGTTGTGTAGAGAGCTAGGGATGGTGACGGACCAAGCCAGGCTAGACCATGGAACTCATCTGTCAGGAACCCACGTGACATTTGCAGGAGCCAGGCCTGAGAGCAGTCAGGGCTGGGCCAGGCTTTAACACCCACTTGCACATGCAGAGGCCAGATCTGAGGGCAGACCATGCCCAGCAGGACCTTAGCACCCTCCAGCACCTGTGATATCCTAGGCCTGGTAGAGAAACTTGGGAAATCCCCCTGTTAGGCCTCAGCTGTCTCTGGGGAGCACAGTAGATGAGGCTGGGGGGAAGACTAGGTCAGGCAAGGCTACAGTACTACTCGGCATCTGTATGGGCAGGACTGGGGGCAGGCTGGGCTGGGCCAGGCCGTAGCAACTGGTGGCAGGCATAAGAACCAGGATAGAATATGGACTGCACCTGCCTGGTCTAAGCTGCAACACCTGCCAGTGAGAGCTGAAACTGGATGGGTCATGCCAAGTTGAATTGAAGTACCCACCAGCACATGAAAGATCCAAAACTGGGAGCAAGCCTGGTAGGAGAACTCTATAGACACATTGGCTAGGTTGCAGCTCCCACTGGTGAGTGTGAGAGCCGGGGCTATGGGTGGACTGGGCAGGGCTAGGTTGAAGCATCCATTAGTGCTGATAAGAGCTACAGTGGGTGTGAGACACACTGGGCTAGGCTGTGGCACCTACAGGTTCATGAGAGCTGTATCTGGGAGTGTGCCAGGCTGGGCTATGCTGTAGCACCCACTGGTGAGAGCCTGGTTGGGGAACTTAAAAGGACTCCCTTTCTGGGCAACTACTTCCATGAGAGATGGGATTGGGAGCAGGCCAGGCTGGGTGAGCTAGGCTGCCATACCTGCTGTCATGAACCAGAATTGGTGTGGACTAACCAAGCTGGACCACACACCCATTGTCAAGTGCCAGGGCTGAGTGCAAGTTGTGTCAGGCTGGCCTACAGTACCCCCTGGCATGCACAAGATCTGGAGCTGGCAGTGGGCTTGGTGGGGAAATTATGGGTGTAATTCTGCTAGGCTGCAGCATCTACTGGTGAGCACAAGAGCCAGGGCTGGTGGTAGACTGAGCTGAGTAAGGTGGCAGCACCCATCAGCATGCATGTGGACTGGGTCTGAAAACAAGGGCTGAATTAAGCCACAGTTCCCATAGATGTTCAAGAGAGCTGGATGGGATGTGAGACTGACTAGGCTAGACTACAGCACATGCTAGCACAGGTGAAAACTGTTGCTGGGGATCACCCCCACTAGGCTGCAGCCCCCTACTGGTGTGCTTGAAGACTGGGCCTGTGATGGGCTGGACTGGACTAGGCTGAAGCACCCATCAGTTGGCTTGAGATGTGGGGTTGGGGGTGGAACTGACAAGGTAAGTGCACCCACCAGTATGTGCACTGGCTGGTGCAGATGATGGACTGAACCTAATGCTGTACTGGCTGATGCACTCAAGAGTCAAGTCTGAGGTTACCTCAAGAAAGGTTTCCTGGGAGACTCCCAAACTAGGACAGTGAGCTCAAACTCTGGCCTCAGGAAAAAGCTCTTGATGTGTGGTCTGAACTTGGAGTGCATGTGCTGATGCCTGTGCAGTGAACAGCTTGCCCAGATGCACACAGGGGACATGATGGGTAATGGGCTCAGAGAGGACACTGAGTGCCCTGTTGGAGGATGGAAAGCAGAACAGGCTGGATCACTCTCCTGGCCAACTATTGCAATATGTTCCTGGCCTGTGGATGCACTAAGGTGGACTTGGTCTGCCAGTAGATCTTAGATTTTCTCACCCCTGGTGCAACTAAGCCAATGACATCTCAGAACTATCAGAACCAGCCTCAGAACACTCTTCCCCACATTGGGTTCTCCAAGGCATCATCAGACTACCATCCCCATCCCCAGGTGCTGATGTAGTTTGACAGCAAGGAGTGAGCCAGCCCCTCCTGTTCGCTCCCTGCAGACACAGGAGAAAAAGAAGGAACATTTGTCCTACCCACCTTCTTCCATACCTGACCCTCCCCACACTGGTCAGAGGCCCACAGGGGTGTACATTCCTCTCAACTATATAAACAATGTTTTAATTTAATTTAATTTTAAAAAGAAAATATTTCTCCCATTCTGTAGAGTGATGTTTGTTCTGATTGTTTCCTTTGTTGTACAAAAACTATGTGGATGGAATCCCACTTACCTGTTTTTACTTCTGTTTCCTGTGTTTTTGGGGTCTGATACAGAAAAGCTTGACCATTACAGTGTTATGAAATGCTTTCCAAGGTTTCCTTCTGATAATCTCATAATTTCAGGTCTCAAATTTAGGTCTTGAATTCATTTTGAGTTGATTTTGTACACAGTGAAATAAGGGTTTAGTTTTATTCTATGAATATGTTTTATTTAGTTTTATTATGTTTAATTTAGTTTTATTCTATGAATATTCAATATATTCTATTGAATATGACTATTCAATTTTCTCAACATCATTTATGAAAAACTTTATTTAGTTAATGTATTTTAATAGCAGTTACAGGAACAGCATAGGAAAAAACAAAGTACAAAAACAAAAACAAAGTACGTTGATATAGGACAACTCAGAAAAGTATAGTGAAAGGATGGAATCTACTGTGTGATAAAAATGCTACAATCACCATTTAGTTGCAGTCAATAAGAAATTTACTTGAATTCACAGAATACAAATGCTGGCATTGTCCACGATGTTTTAGCAGTTTACTTACTTTGTTATAAAATTGAACTGCTGAAACTTGTTCACTGAAACATTTGGATTTGCATTAATGCTTTATATCCCCACGTTTCTAATAACACTGACACACAAATGAGAATGGGAAAACTACCAGTACCTGATTTCTGTCCCCTGTTTTCCACTTGCAATCATATACTTCCGACCCTATGAGACAAAAACAGTAATAATAATATTCAGAATAACAGGGAAAAGAGAAAAAATATTTTTTTGAGAATGAAATGTTTCCCATCATAGTGGGTTCTTAGCATATTTTCCACGTATGCAGCACACTGGCTGGTTGTCTTTAGGACAAATTATGACATGTTTGGCACGAATGGCCCACAAGTTTTTGTCTTCCAAAAGGCCACCCAGATGCTAACTTGCCTCATGCAAAGCTCTAATAGCTGTGCTCTGAAAGCACAGATTTGTTCTGTAGTCCTGAGCAGTTTGTCTCACTGGATGCTGGCAGGGCACTATACAAATAATAAAGCTCAGTGAACTTAGGGTAAGTTCTTTGCACCTGCCTGTGACGATGATATTTCATCATCCTTCCAGTAGAGGGCGCACTCTCATTAGCAGCTTCTGTTGCCAGGTACTATCAGGGTGTATTAAACTAGTGGATTTCGGTTGGTATGCTTTGGTTTTGTGGAGTCATGGTATAAAGAATATCTATTTCCTTTCTTTGGCTGGAACTCGGTGAGCAAAACGAGGTGTTGGCATTAGTAGTGGACTGCAAACACCCAGTGTATGTGTATTTTTCTTTCTTTTTCCTTTCCTTTTCCTCTCCTCTGCTTCTTTCCTTCTCTTTCTTATTGTTTTACTTATTTGAAAGGCAAAGCTACAGAGAGAGAGAAGGAAATTTCAGAGAGATCTATGCCCAAATGGCTGCAATGGCTAAGACTGTTCCAGGCTGAAGCCAGGACCATGAACCGGTGCTATATGAAATCCTGGGGCATGCAAAGTGAAGACTTTAGCCACTAGGCTACCGCACTGGACCCTAATAGAAATTTTTTAAATAACTGATTTAACCTTAGTATCGGTCAGTTTCTTCTCTTTCCTCATGGTTCATTCTTTATAAGATATATATCTGACAATTTGTGCATTTCTCTAGGTTTTCAAACTCATAATAACCTTTGACAGTCTTTTCTCTCTCCCTCCCTCCTTCCTTGTCCTTGTAAAATGTCCTACTTTTAGGCAAACAAAGGGCAGTATAGAGAGCTCTCTGCATTGTCTGTAGCTCAACAATTGTTTTCATTTTGGAAGAGGTATTTCAGGGGTTTTTGTGTGTGTGTGTGTGTTGTGTGGGTTTTTAAAATTAATTATTTTGCATTATGTGACAGTTTCATAGGCTCTGGGAATTCCCCCACCCCTCCCCCTCCCCTCCCCCCTGGTGGATTCCTCCACCTTGATGCAGTATTACAGTTCAAATTCAATCAAGATTCTTTCCTTGCAAACATATACCAAGCATAGACCAGCTACTTATTGTCCAGATGGGTTGAACAGTTTCTTGGGGAGACCATATCTGGTCCGAAGTTAGAGCTGGTAGAATATCATCACAGTCAATTAACAGTCCCAATATAACATCAACAGCAATTTGCAATATTATGGAATTGACATGGTTTTGAGTAACCAGTATGTTAAAAAAATAAATAAAAAATAAAATATAAAAAAAGCAAGTCCTAACCAAAACCTATGATTAGCTCATTGACATTTCAATTTTAGTTTATATACAGGACCGGCTGCTATATACCTTAAAATGGCTATAAGGTACCATTCAGCTGTCTCGTGTCTATTTCATTTTAGTATTTAGTCATTTGTTGTGTTGAAGTATAATTTTGCTGATCTTGGCAGATTTTAGGATAATCTAGACTGGCTTGTAACTCTAACAAGACATTTGTCGACATTTAAGGTGCAGAACATTTTTTGTTTTGTTTTTGATTTTTGCAGGAATTGAGTGCTGGTAGTGTGGAGAACAGTTGATCAGAGAGGAGACCCCTCAGACAAGCTGCAACTCATATGAATTAGGAAGAACTCCCGAAATTAAGTGAGCTTTAGCAGCTGACCCAATTTTTCCATTTGCTTGTTTATTTTCTTTATTGTTATTTTTATTTCAACTTTTCAGTTACAAATATTTCTTCCAACTTCAAAGAAAATCTAAATCTGCTTTTGGCATTTAATGTTGGTGTTTCTTGCTAAGATTTAAGAACTCCCAAGAAGAATCAGAAACTGGTCCTCAGTTAAAAAATAATTACCCCAAAGGACTTAATACACATGATAGTAGGCATCAGTAGTGTTTTTTAATTACATGATTTTTTTCACACAGTTGTACATTAAATATTGAGCAAACACTTGTCAGTCACAGTAAGGATTGGGAAGCTGACTTCTAATAAAGAATTATGTGATTCACTAACAAAACAAGGCTCAGGCATAATTAAGATTAAATACAATATGTTGGTTCCAGATCCTGTGTAATGGCTCAGTGGCTAAATCCTTGCCTTGCATGCTCTTGGATCCCATATGGGCATTGGTTCATATCCCTGCTACTCCACTTCCCATCCAGCTCCCTGTTTGTGGCTTAGGAAAGCAGCACAAGATGGCCCAAAGCCTTGGGGCCCTGCACCCATGTGGGAGACCTAGCTTTGAATCAGCTCAGCTCTGGCCATCATGGTCAATTGAGGAGTGAACCAGTGGATGGAAGATTTTTCTGTCTCTCCTTCTTTCTGTAAATCTGCCTTTCCAGTAAAAATAAATAAATCCTAAACAACATGACAACAACAACAAATCAATCTCTCATATATATGTTCCCAGGTGTTAAAGGGGTTGCTCATCAATATGAGCATTATCCTATGGGCCTGGCGTGATAGGCTAGTGGCGAAAGTCTTCACCTTGCATGCCCTAGGATCTCGTATGGGCATCAGTCTGTGTCCCAGATGCTCCACTTCCAATTCAGCTCTCTGCTTGTGGCCTGGGAAAGCAGTAGAGGATGGGCCAAAGCCTGGGGACCCTGCATCCATGTGGGAAACCCGGAAGAATTTCCTGGCTCCTGACTTCAGATTGGCCACTTGGTGAGTGAATCACTAAACATGCAAGATCTTTCTGTATCATCTCTCTATATATCACCATTTCTAATTAAAACAACAACAACAAAAAAAAGGAGGGGTGGGGAGATGTCATTGTGGCACAGTGAGTTAAGCTGCTACTTGCAATGCCAACGTTCTCAGAGGGCTGGTTTGTGTCCTGGCTGCTCTGCTTCTTAGCAGGCTTCCTGCCAGAACTCCTGGGAATATAGTAGATGGCCCAAATGCTTAGCCTCTGCCCCACCATTAAAGAGGTGGGAGTCCCTGATTCCTTGCAGTGTGGCAGCCACTGGGGGAGTGAACCAGCAGATGGAAGTCAACTATCTATTTCCTTCTCTATCTCTGGCCTTTCAAAATCTCTCTCTTTTTGATAAAGATTTATTTATTTTTGTTGGAAAGGCAAATTTACAGAGATACGGAGATAGAGAAAGATCTCCTGTGGCCAGAGCTGAGCCGACTGAAGCCAGGAGCCAGGAGTATCTTCTGGGTCTCCCACGCAGGTGCGGGGTCCCAAGGCTTTGAGCCGTCCTTGACTGCTTTCCCAGGCCACATGCAGGGAGCTGGATGGGAAGCAGAGCTACCGAAATTAAAACCAGCGCCTATGTGGGATCCCAACATGTGCAAGGCAAGGACTTTAGCCACTAGGCTTCCATGCCAAGCCCTCTCTTTTTTTTTTTTTTTTTTTTTAAGGCATTACTTGGGTACCTGCCTAAAGGTCTATCTTTGAGTTTTCAGGCTCCTGTCCAGCTTCCTGCTAATAACATACTTTGAGAGGCCTTGAAGCAAGCAGTACTTGGATCTTTTGCCATCTGCAGTGGAATTCTGGGCTCCTGATTCAGCCCCAGCTAATATAGGCATTTTGGAAGTGAACCAGAGGATGTAAGATTGACCTCTCTGTAACTATGCCTTTGAAATAAAATAAACAAGTTGTACTCTGTTTCCAAAACAACAGAAGCTAACCAAATATTAAAATGCATTCTTAATTTATTTTTAATATATTTTTTATTAATTATTAATTATTTTGCATTATGTGACAGTTTCATAGGCTCTGGGGTTCCCCCCCACCTCTCCCCATGCCCCTCCCCCACAGTGGACCCCCCCACCCCGTTGCAGCTTTACAGTTCAAATTCAATCAAGATTCTTCCCTTGCAAACAGATGCTAAGCACATAGTCCGGCTGCTCATTGTCCAGATGGAATGTATAGCTTCTTGGGTAGACTATTTAGCTGCGATCGACCCCAAGTGATTTTAATATTTCTCTAGATATGAATCACTACCAGTCTCGCCACTCCCATTTTGATGAGGTCGTTGTAGAGTTCACTGGTTGACACTGTCCATCATAGAGTCTTCATTCGCCCGGTTTTCGCTGCCAACGTATATCTGAGATGGTTGATTGACCCATTCTGTCCTCTGTTTTTTCTTGGCTCATTCTTAATTTATAATGAATCTGTTAAATGCATTTGTAAAACAGATTTAAACCCTTTTAGATAATGTTCAAGACAGTTTCCTTTTAAAAAAGAAGTTTTTTTTTTTATTTCTTTAAAAGGAAGAAATATGCTGATTGACTCCTCAAATGCCCATAACAGCTGGGGGAGTTTTGCACATGGATACAGGAACTCAGTACTCAGGCCATCACCTAAGTGCCTCCTGGCTGTGTGTTAGCAGGTAGCTGGGATTAGCGGCAGAGCTGGAACTTGAACATAGATATCTAATCATGGGATGTTGGCATCCCAATAATTGAGGCAAATTCCCATCCCCAAAAGCGTGTCTGTAGATGGACCTTCCTGCTGTTCATCAATGAAAGTCTCTTATCTTTTCCTCTTATTTTCATTCTGTTCTTTGTGAAATGTTCTTACAGTTTCCCTTCTCAAGATTAATTTTTTATTTTTAACTTACATAAATTTTTATTTTTTTTAAGATTGTACTTATTTTTATTGCAAAGTCAGACATATAGAGAGGAGGAAAGACAGACAGGAAGATCTTCCATCCATTGATTCACTCCCCAAGTGACTGCAATGGCCAGTGCTGCACTAATCCAAAGCCAGGAGCCAGCAGCCTCCTCCAGGTCTCCCACGCGGGTGCAGGGTCCCAATGCATTGGGCTATCCTCAACTTTTTTCCCAGGCCACAAGCAGGGAGCTGGATGGGAAGTGGGGCTGCCAGGGCCCATACGGGATCCTGGAGCACTCAAGGTGAGGACTTGGCTGCTAGGCCACCATGCTGGACCCTTTTTAAGCACATTTTTAAAAGATTTATTTGTTTGAAAGGAAGAGAGGGAAAGAAACACCAAGAAAGGAGAGAAATATTCCGCTGGCTGGGATGCTACCCGCACGCCACAGTAGCAGGGTGCTCTCTTGCTTTCTCTTCGTCCCCCTCCCTCCCTCTTTCCATCCATCCATTGCTTGCTTCCGTCCTTCCTTCCTCTCTTTTTCTCTCTCTCCTCCTGCCCCTCTCTTCATCCTTCTCCTCTCTTTCCCTCTTCCTTTTTTCTTCTGTTTCTTCCTCTCTCCCTCCCTCACTTTTCTTTTTTTCCCCCCTCTCTCTCTCTTCCTCTTCCTCCCTCCCTTTCTCCGTGTCCCTATCTGTCTCTTTGCTCCCTCCTCATCAACTCTGACTTTCAAGTAAAAATAAAAATAAATCTGGAAAAAACTATACGGAAATACATATGGCCAATGGATGGCTAATTTAGGAAATTTTTGTTTATTAAAATGCAATGTGGCTTACCTGTTTTGCAATGTGGAATGGGACTAATATAGAAGTCGTAGATTGAAGATCTCTGATCTAGGTCCGCCCCCATAACTTTGTAAATGTAACTGAAGCTAATTCACTTAATCCATCTGTAAAACGGAAACAATCCTACCTTATTTTTGGCCCTACCTGCTATTCAGTTTGCATTCTCAGTAATTTGGAAAAAAATATTTTTAAGCAAAGTGTTAGCTGCTCCTTACAGGTTATTGTAAGGTTTAATTGGGCCCAGCATGGTGGCCTAGTGGTTCAAGTCCTCACTTTGAACGCGCTGGGATCCCATATGGGCACCGGTTCTAATCCCAGCAGCACCACTTCCCTTCCAGCTCCCTGCTTGTGGCCTGGGAAAGCAGTTGAGGACAGCCCAAAGCTTTGGGACCCTGCACTCCCGTGGGAGACCTGGAAGAAGTTCCTGGCTCCAGGCTACGGATCATCATATCATCGGCCGTTGCGCTCATTTGGGGAGTGAATCATCTGACGGAAGATCTTTCTCTCTGTCTCTGCTGCTCTCTGTATATCTGACTTTCCAATAAAAATAAAATCTTTAAAAAAAAGTAATACATTATATTAAAACAATAGTGCATAATAAATGTCCAACAATAATATCCAGTAAGGATAGATTTCTTTAATGCCTTGTTCCCCTAATTGTATTTATTCATTTATTTGAAAGATGTAATTATTTGAGAGAGGAAGGGACAAGAAGATCTGTATGTGGGTTCACTCCCCAAATGGCCACAATAGTTGGGGCCAGGCTGACATCAGGGGCCAGCAGCTTCATCTAGGTCTCCCTGTGGGTGTCTGGGTACTTTAGCCGTCTTCTGCTTTTACAGTCACATTACCAGGGAGCTGGAAACTATGCCCTCACCCTGTTTAAATAAACACTTAAACCTTATTCATTCTGTGTAAGTCTTCACATGTCACTAATGAAAAATCATTGTTGAAGCAAATTAGTTGTTAAAAATGCTATAAAGAAAATCCCCAGATTCAGATTTGCCTAAATACCTGCTGTGGTTTTTCCATTTCCATGATTTTTATACTTACTATATCCACTGCACAGGATTTGATAAGAACTAACCGAAATAATATATATGAAGACCCTTTGTAACCGAACATGCCATATGTATGTGAAATTACTATATACTGCTAGTAAGCTAGTTAACAGGTATTTCTTCATTAACTGTAAAAATTGTTTGAATTCATTGGAAATCAGAAGATAAACCTAATATGTTGAGTTTTTTTCTGATGAGGCCTAGAGTTCACTATTACAGTTGCTGTTGTTTGTTATCCATTTGTTTATGTTTGCTTTCTTACCTAGAGCATTCCAGCACTTTTTAAAATATAGCTTGGATTCTTCTGTTTCTTCCATTCCATTTACTGTGTGATAGTTTTTCCTAAGTCAGTGCCCAGATGTGTGGCTGTGTGTAAAGTTATAACTCAGTGTTGTAACCATAAGCCATCTTATGTCTCTGCAGTCACACTTGCTCAGTCTGATGCCACTGGTCTTGGTTTAACCTGAGCAGCGTAAGAATAATTTTTATGGTGAATTCAAAAGAGAAGCCATAACAGAAAAGCAGACTGATTCTGAGTCTGGCTGTAATGTCTGCTGTTATCTATTTCTTCTTCTCATTATGAAGCACATAGTTTATATTGTGCTTTTCTGTATTAGAAGTGTTTAGGTTTTTTTTCTCTCCCCCCACCCCTTTTTTTGGTGGATCCTCTCCAAGCTTTACAAAGTTAAACTTTGTTTGTTTGTTTGCCTTTGGTTGTCTATGACTAATAACAAACTAAATTATTGTGCCCTCAGTTTGAGGGTGTGTATGTGCTAAAGATACGTTTATTTGAAAATCAGAGCAACAGAGAAAAGGAGAGACAGAGTACTCTTTTGTCCACTTGTTTCTTCTTTCAATTAGCTTCAAAAGCCAGGGAAGTCTGTGCCAGGCAAAGCTAGTAGCCCACAACTCCATCCTGGTCTTCCATTGTGGGTGGCAGGGGCCCCAGTGCTTGTGTTGTTGTGTGCTGCCTTCCCAGCCACATAGGTGGCAAGCTGGATGCAAAGCAGAGCAGTCATGACCTGAACTGGTGCTGCAGCCTTGGACGGGGGCATTGCTTAGTGCCAGCTTAGCCATGCCTCAGGGAAGCACCCACTCCCACCCGCCTCCAGTTGGAGCTTTGCTTTACCGCTATGAATGAAAACATTTTCATAGGTATTTTCCATAGAATTCCTGAAAATAGTTTCCAGATCTTACTCAGTATCAAAAGCTGGACTGAAGAGCCTCATTTAGAGCCTGCTTTGTGCTTAGTTGCTGTACTTCACTCACTCCCTGGCCAGCAATCCTGTTTCTTTTCTGTTTTTCCTCCTCCTAGTTTATTTTCTGAATTTAACAGTAGGGAATCCATTTGCCTGCGCTCACAGCAGGTAGTAAGTACTAGGGAGTCACTGGGCTGGTTTCTTTGGATGGCTGAAAGAATCAGAGGGTAATTAAGTTTTTCTAAAGCTGCCAGCTGTATTGGAGGTTTGGTATAAATTTAAGGCTTATTTAAAAATAGTTCCTCAGAAATCAAACTATTTAACCAGTAGAATCCCTAAGGGCTTATTCCTTCGTTTGGTGGCGAGATTACTTAAACTACTGGAATGTGTGTGAAGAGGAAACCCTTTTTTCATAGAAGGCTGGATCTGATGTTCTATGTTCTCATTCTGGCATATTATTTTTACTTGGGAACCATTTAACTTCCAAAAATTTCCTGAAATAATTAACAAACAGGATACACCCTGAAATTGTTCTTATTCACTTGAACGTTAGTACGTTTTCTAGTCTGGATGGTTTCTAATTTCATATTGCTTCCTTGCTAAAACTTCCACCCCGTTAGCATTAGAGGTCAGTGTTGTGATGTAACAGGCCACTTGCTCTATTTTTAACTTAATTACTTCTTTAAAAACTCTACCTGTAATCAGAGTCACATTCTAGGTACTGCAATATAGGGCTTGAGCTTGTAAGTTTGGGGAGATATAATATAGCCGATAACACACAGTAATACTAATGCTAATTCAGCATTTGTGTTTATCATAATTTGGTGAGTGTAGCTAAAAGATTTATTCACCTTATTGTATATAAATTTTATTTAAATCTATAAACAAATATTGAATACTAGTTAACAGTATGCATATTGAAGTATTAGAAACATAACAGTAAGTGTAGGGTGGTTAATATGCATGAAAATTAAGATATATTCCTGGGTTAATCAATGGATAAATGGGTAGTAAAATATTAATGGCAGAATCTAAATGATGAGAATATGAATTTCAATGTACAATTGTTAAATTGTGCATTTGACATATTTATAATAAAGTACTAGTAAAGGGGGAGAAGCACCTGCTAGCATCAACAGTAATTCCTGATTTACTCCAGAAAGCAGCAGAGTGAACAGTAACAGCTGCAGCTTCAGTCCGTTGCTTATTGTTTCTAGCAACGAACGAGTATGAAACATTACAAGGCTGATGTTTTTCTTGACTTTTTTGTTTTATTTACATCATGGGGAATGATCTTAATTTCAACTCATTTAAAATCCATTAGGGTCAGAACTTTTATCTCTTCTAATTTACTGAGATTCTATCATGTGGGAATCAGATTTTGGGGAAGTCCCTTTGCAAGAATTTCTATATAACACGTACAGTAAAAGTAGGAAAGGGGCAGGTGTTGGTGTGCAGTGGGTTAACCACTGCCTGGAATCCCAGCATACCATATGAGCCTGCCATTGCCATCACTTGGGGAGTGAAGCAATGGATGGAAGATGGAGTCTCTCACTCCTTCCCTCCCTCTTTCTCTAACTCTGCTTTTCAAATAAATAAAATCTAAAAAGAATAAATAAAGTAAGAAAATACATCACAAGTTTTACTCCTAGGTAATTTATTTAAATTTTGGGATATGCAGTTGGTTTTTGCACATATGTTGCAGATGTGAAAGAAGGAATTTACAGTCTGCTTCAGACACTTTCCCTGGCATTAGCCTCCTTTAGACTCACTGACATGCATTAGAGGGCAGAATGGAAAATGGAAGATAATTATGCATACTCTAAAATCTTGGTTGATTTGACATTAACTTTCAGCTTAACTCGGTTGTTACAAATTTATACTCAAGCAGGGCCTATATATTTCATCCAAAATGTATGCAATGATGAAGATTTCAAGTTTTTTTTTTTTAATTATCTTAAAAATTCTGTATTTATTTGAAAGGCAGAGTTACATAGGGAGGTGGAGAGACAGAGCTCTTCCATCCACTGGTTTACTTCCCCAGTGGCCACAGTGTGACAGTAGCCATATGTGACACCAGTGTGGCAGGCAGCAACTAACCTGCCGTGCCACAATGCCAGTCCTGAGATTGCAGGTTGACAGAGAAGAATGTGAGAACCAGATGACCACTGCAAGATCATGGCACAAATTAAATAGTGTTGAGTCACAGTTGGGAATTACTGATTCTTCACATAACAGTTTTCCTTCTGAAATAACTTCTTTCCATAATTTATTGTGCCTCATAGTTGACTCATTTGATTCAGTTCCCT